>NW_027528977.1:15456749-15539467 GCF_008692635.1 Crocuta crocuta | reverse complement strand
CCTGGGTGGCTCAGTCACTTAAGCTTCCGACTTCAGCTCAGGTCATCATCTCACGGTTCATGGGTTCGAGCCCCACGTCGGGCTCTGTGCTGACAGCTCAGAGCCTGGAGCCTGTTTCAGATTCTGTCTCCCTCTCTCTCTCTCTGACTTTCCCCTGTTCATGCTGTCTCTCTTTCTCTCAGAAATAAATAAAACATAAAAAAATTAAAGAAAGAAAAGAAAGAAAAATCTGACTCTTGGGGCACCTGGGTAGCTTAGTCGGTTAAGCGTCTGACTTCGGCTCAGGTCATGATCTCACGGTTCATGGGTTCGAGCCCCACGTCGGGCTCTGTGCTGACAGCTCAGAGCCTGGAGCCTGCTTTGGATTCTGTGGCTCCCTCTCTCTCTGCCCCTCCCTCACTTGTGCTTTGTCTCTCTCTCTCAAAAATAAACATTAAAAAAACTTTTTAATAAATAAAAAAGAAGAATCTGACCCTTTATGAACATATTTGACAAGCTCTAGACTGGGGTTTGCTTCCTGGATCTATGTTGCTAGGATGCCTGACTTTGGATAGATCTTCCTTATCTCCCTGGTCTATGGTTTCCTTAAAGGTAAAATGGAGATAATACAAAGTCTGTCTCCTGAGGATGTGAGAATGAGGTGAGGTGACACATGCTTATCTGTGTTCAGCACATAGTAAGTGTTCAGTAAAGGGTTAATGATGATAGTAACATCTGCTGAGTAGTTACTATGTGGCAGACCCTGTTTTAAGCTCTTTCAATACATCAACTCAATACCCACAGCAACCCTATGAGGTAGCTATTATAATTATTTTTCAGGTGAAAAAAGATTACTTATTATTATTTTCATCCCTTCTTTTTTTTATGTTTTATTTATTTCTGTGAGAGGGAGAGAGACAGGATGAGCAGGGGAGATCAGAGAGAGAGGGAGATACAGAATCTGAAACAGGCTCCAGGCTCCAGGCTCCAGGCTCTGAGCTAGCTGTCAGCACAGAGCCTGACCTGGGGCTCAAACCCATGAACCATGAGATCATGACCTGAGCCGAAGTCAGATGCTTAACTGACTGAGCCACCCAGGCACCCCTATCATCCCTTCTTCTAAACTCTCTTATATTTATCTCCTGTATATAAAACTTTTGCCGACAGTAGTGCCTCTACTGGGTGGTCATTGGCTCACGGGCATGATTCTGCTGTGCCTCATTATACCTGGAGACCTGGGGTGTGGGACTCAGCACGCATCAGGCATGCCACCCATGTTACCCATGGTCACTAACAACAATGAAATGCAATCTTCTCTCACTTGAGGGGTGGGTCCCTTCATCCATTCAGCCAACCTTGGACAACTGTTCTGTCTTGTTTCTTCATTTTCCAGACCAACTTCTCCTGCCCTTTACAGTGTAGTGGTTGATTGCATAACCAAGGTCATCACCTCCAGGTGTGGTGGGTCATATAGTGAAAACTCAGGCTGACAAAAATTCTGCGAACCTGGGAGCTTTTACATTTTGAAACAGCCAGACATTCATTCATTCAGCCAGCCTTTATTGTGTCCCTATAATCCTCCAGCTATGGAAGTTACCCCTGTGGTGCCTCCCAATGCTTACAGTCATTCAAGGAATGTTTACAGAGCTACCCAGAATAGCTGACACCTTAAACAAATCTTTTGTTTTTCTTTTTTTTTTTTTGCATAAAAATAAATGGTTCTTTCAGGGATCGCCCATATCCAAATATTTGTTTCCATATAAAATTAATAAGGTGCTTAAAGTTCTTATAAGCAACTTAGCTCTCTGTTAAAGCCCCTGAAGGATATGAGAAACAGGGAAAAAGTCACACTGTACTTGTTAGCTCCTCCTATGTGTCAGGCAGTACAAGATGCTTTGCTCACTTTGACTTACTTATTCTTTACCAAAACCTGTAAGGTAGAGACTTTCATTTCCCAATTTACAGATGGAAAAATGGAGGCTCTGAATATTTAAGCACCTTGCTCAGGTTAGCTGGCGGAGTCATCTTTTGTTTCCCCCCCCCAACCTATCTGCCCCCAGTCCCCTGGGAGTTTTCTAACTGTGCTCTCCAGAGCCCTGGAGATGCTGCAGTGGGGAGCAGGGTGAGTAGGTGGGTCCCAGAATCCCCATCTGTCTGCTGGAGCAGCACCTTGTTCCACTCTTTTCCGTATTAGCATTCCACTGGTTTTTAGAAAGGGACCTCCTGCTGTGCAAAAGGAAATAAAAATGGCTTTGGAAAGTAAGTGGACCTTTATTAAGTGCCAACTGTGTGCAATGCTCTAATCCAGTGATTCTTAACTAGGGGTGACTTTGCCCCCCATCACCCAGGGAAAATTTAACATTGTCTGGAGACGTTTTTGGTTTTCACAACTTGGGAATTGCTTCTGGCCTCTAGTGGGTAGAGGCCAAAGCTGCTGCTGCTGACCGTACAGTGCACAAGACTGCCCCTCCTACTCCAATGAAGAATCACCCAGTCTCAAATGTCAGTAGTGCTGAGAATGAGGACCCCTGATCCACGCGAAGTCTAGGTATTCAGAGGTGAGCAGAAAGAAATGTAGAGCCTGTCCTCATGGAGTTGTGGTTCAGTGGGGTAGACAGGTATTAATCAGGTCCACCCACAACCAAGTCTTTCATTAAAAACTGAAGAAGTGCTCTGAAGGAAAAGCATGTGGTGCAAGGAGAAGACATGGCAAGGAGCCCTTGTCTGGGAGGTTTGGGCAGCCTGAGGTTGGAAGCCGGCAGAGGGCTGGTAGAGTGACACAGTGTTCCAGGCACAGGTCACCAAGGTACACAGGCCCTGTAGAGCACAAGTGACTGTTTGAAGACCCTTGGGCTACAATGGATTGTGCAAGGAGAGTGATACAAGCCTGGGCTACTTTAAGGAGTCAGGACTTCATCCTAAGAGTTGTGGCTACCATTGAAGAGTCTACAGGATATGACCCAATTCTGTTTGGGTCAGAAAAGATCACTCTGATGATGGTGTGGAAAACAGACTGGAGGAATAAGAGTGGCCATAGGAAACTAGCAGACATGTCACATCATGAGCTGTCTCCGGTGCAGGAATGGGGTAGGGACAGATCCCTCCAGAACAGAGCCCCCTTCTCCAGGGCATCCTGTTTCAGCTTATGCTTAACAGCAGGGTCGTTTGCAACAGGAACTCTGTCACCCATAAATGTCAAACCCCATCCTTTCCCCCAATTTAAAAATATGCACCATTCAAAAATAAAATTCTACCATATCATTCGGGCTTCACATCTGTTCTACAGTTGCAAAATAACAATTCCACTGCTGCCGTTGACATGAATGGAGTAACTTCGACATGAGAAAGATGCGGGCCTGTCTCTAATTTCTTTTTTCTTTATTGACCTTTTCCAAGGTGTCAGAAAGCAGATTCACTCATTATGATGTTGACACCTGAGAAAGTCTGTAGTGCATCTTATTTATGGCTGTGTGTGCATGGGTGGTAGAGGAGAGAGTTAAAGAATCAACTGTCAAGGCAAGAAAAATACTGTTTTCCTTGGTCTGTTCTCTCTCCCCCAGTGATTTCTGCCTACTCTAATTCATGGAAGGGTATCCATGCCTCTACATGGTCTAATTAACTTAGAAGGAGACTAGCTTGGAGGGGAAAAAATCTGGAAATGCAAGAAACATGGGTCTGTGGAATTGGCACAATTCATTTCTGATTAGCAACAGTTCATGCACTCGTCCATGAACCGCACAGATGTTCAAGTGGGATGTCTTGAGGTATCAGGGAATTATCATAAATTTGAACTTGTTTGTAAGCATCTATTTCCATATTTTACAGAAAACTGTAATTTTCTCTCCCAAGTTCCCCCTCTGATGATGAGGAAGAATTTTTCTCCAAGATGGTGCTGGTTCCACTAGCTGCAGCTTTTATGCATTGAGGATATGAATTGGGTAGGGTCTGACTTTGGCCCTATAAGGTATACAGAGAAATATAAGATAGTCCTTGACTTTTACGTATGGGACACCAGAGGGCACAGGAACCAGTTAAATCACCAATCCACCTACTGGAAGGTTAACGGTCTTTAATGCTCCCAAGACCTGGTGTAAACTTTTCCTTCATCATTGACCACTACAGGTGCTCTCTCTAAGTATAGGTTTGCTTAATTCAGCTGAAGTACAAGAATAATAACACTTTGTTCACAATATTATTTGGATTAAATGAGATGCTATATGTAAAATTTCTGGCAAATCGTATACATATCGCAAACATTGTTATTAATATCAATAGCCAACAAAAAGAGAGAGAAATAACTATAGGAATGTTCCAGGATGAGCTAGATGAGTCTGCACAGCTTTGAATGTCCCCTGAAGCTTCTCTACTCCATATAATGGGGGATAACAGAATTTTCACCACACCCAGATCAAATGCCCTGCTTTGTAATATACCTATGTGAAGTTGAGTTTCAGCTTCGGAGAATGCCTCAGGAATGTGAAGTAGATGAGTAGATTTATTTAAATATTTTTATTTATTTCTAGGAGAGAGAGAGACAGCGTGAGCAGGGGAGGGTCAGAGAGAGAGGGAATCACAGACTGAAACAGGCTCCAGGCTCTGAGCTGGCTGTCAGCACAGAGCCCGACGCGGGGCTCGAACCCACGAACCGTGGGATCATGACCTAAGCGAAAGTCGGATGCTCAACCAACTAAGCCACCCAGGCTCCCCTGATTTTTAAATATTCATTGGTACATTCCCTTTTGGGGAAAACCATGATTTTCTGGATTTGATTTCTTCTGCCAAATAAGCAGCAGCTGTCTATAGGGTTAGTTCTACCCTCGGATCCTGGACAATACTGAGTTCCTAAACTTGTGGCCTCCGGGTCAAATTCCACACATGGATGTCATTTTTTGGTCCAAATACTTTTTTAAAATGTGAATTACATGCTAATATTTAAATGCTAGGAGTTTTTGCATTACAAAGGGCATACTTATGCCTTCTTTTAAGAAAATGGAAGATCTGGATACATAAGATCCACCTATCTACACAAGGCCATCTCATGTGGAGAGTAGTGGTTATTCCCACAAGGACTGGCAACGATTTTCAGTTGCCTTCAGTTGCTCGCTCACTTATTATATTAACTATCTGCCTACTCCCCCAGACATTGGAGTTTGCAGAGTCTGTGAGAGTGGTTCTCAAGGTAGAGTCCTAGGACCTACAGAATCAGCCATCACCTGGGAGCTGGATAGAAATGCACATTATCAGGCCCTACCCACACCTACGGAACTAAGACCTATGGAGTGGGCCCAGCACACTTTGTTTTAGTGAACCTCCAGGTGACTCTAATGCCTGTTATGCTTGAGGACCCCTATCCTGGGGTGAGTGGCACATGCTTGGGAATGAGAAGAACTGGTTCTAAGTCATCACTGCCTCTTGTTGTGTAAACTTAGAAAAGTTACCTTACTTTGGGGGCCTTTAATTACCATCTTTGTAAACTGAGAGAATCAGGGACTAACTGGTTTCCAAGAGATTTCTGTGTGATTCTATATGCTTCAGGTCTGGGGGCTAATAATTAGGATTTGTAAAGCACTCTCCATGTGCCAGATCAGAGCTAAGCACTTTGCCCAGATGATGTCATGTAGCTTTCACTGTTGCAGTGGTCTCTTTAGAGGACCCATTTTACAGAGCAGAAAAACGATGCACAGAGGTGAAATGACATGCAAAAGTCCCTGACAGAGGACCCTGATTTTATGTAACCTGGAAACTGGTGAGCCCTTGACTACCTGATATTCTGCCTACATGGAGAGGTGTCTGAAAGGCAATGAGAATGGTGTGGCTGGCAACTTAGAACAAAGGAAGCTGCCCCTTCAAGGCAGGCTGCTGAGCAAGGAGGATTATCAGAAATAGAGCATGGCAGCAGTGACCTTGCCCTGCTCCAGTCACAAGCAGCAGGCAATGACCCTAAGAGTGGGGCTGGTGGGAATATGGAGGTTTAGAGAAAGAAAAGAGCAAACAATCATGTGTAGTGAGGACCAGCCAGGCTTTGAAACCTCACCCCCCCGCCACCTCCCCCAGCTCTCATGGAATCCCAGCTCTAGCCCTTACAAAGTGCTAGACCCAGATGACCTTGAGGGAGCATTTTGCCAGCTTGAGCCTCAGTCTCCTTATCTGTGAGATGGGGATGATGATACCCACTTTACAAAGGTTGAGAGCATTAAAGGGGCAAACAGGTTTATAAAGGCACTGAGGAGCTATCATCCACACTAACATTCATGCCCCTTCCGAGCAGCTTTGGGAGCACCTTGTGGTATTGGCTGTGATGATGCAGAAACTGTCATCTCAGTAGGAAGAATCCTCTCTCCTCAGTCAGCCCAGTGGGCACCATTCACTTGGAACACTTCGCTTCCCAGATGTCTTGTCTCATTGCCCTATCTCCATCTGCCAAACGTTCTAATTTTCTTTCCTTTCAGACCTCCTCTCTGGGGTCTGCCTCCCCTGAGAATGGCTGGCAAATAACTCTAGAAGGATTTAGATCCATATTACAACTTCAGAGTTCCTTCTTGACAAGATTCGGACGAACAGGCATTCGCATTCATGAGGAGCCTCTGTTCCCAGATTAGGGAACATGATATAGTTCCTTTCTTTTCTGCCTGACCCAGAAAAAATCCTTCGGCATGGTTCAAAAGGTATTGGTTTAAAACCAAACAGCCCTGGCTCTGCCACTTACTAGCACTTCACCTCTCTGGGACTGTGTTATCATTCATACAGTGGGTCAATGCCATAGCAGGTGCATAATGAGTGGTAGTTCTCACCCCTCCTCCAGTTAGAGAAGACATGGCATTTTGTGCACAAAGATCAGGAGGATAGAATAGAATATATTTGAACTCTGGGTCTCAGAGTGAAAATTTTGTGGGAATAACATCAACCTATGTTAATAAAATGATAGTAAACAGTGCCATTATTTATAAATCATTGTATCATTTATATTATAAAATGATGATAAACACCGCTGCTCTGTGCCCAGATGGTGCTAAGCATTTTGTGTCACATCTCATTGGATCTTCCTAAGAGTTCTTTTCCTAAGGTATTCTTATCCCCATTTCAGAGGTGAGAAAATCGAGGCTCAGAGAAGTGAAGTAGGTTTCCCATGGCCCCAGTTAATGACTGGCTGGGCCGTGTCAGCAGTCTCTTTATGTGTGCACTAAGAAGGAGTAGAAAGGAATGTGGGTGTATCCCTCCCACTTGGAAATCACTCATTCTTCCAGCCTGCAGAATACTTCCCTTTTTCTCCAGAAGCCAGTACCTTTGTTTTTTGTTTATTATTTTGATTTTTCCAAGGCCTTGGTCCTTTGTGTGGCCTGATATTTTTCCTGGCTCTTAGCCCCAAGACTTATCTTTACTTGCATAAGAGTCACCCAGAATATTGACATGGTTCTTTTCCAGAAAGGTGAACATCTCCCACATTGTTGGCTCGAGAAAGACACATAGGCCAGACCAGCCAGGCTCCAGTCCTGGTGCAACAGCCCCTGACCTCCCTCCTTTGCTGCCCACCTTCCTTTCACAAACCATTGGCTGAATGAGGCTCTTCAGAGCCAAAGCTGTGTTTACCCAAGAGGCCCAGATTATTCCACAGGTGATCTCAGCAGCAACAAATGTGAGAAAGATGAAATTTAGCTGTCTTTCTGCCCTTGAGGGAGAAAGAGACCCAAGTTTCAGGTCACTTGAAAAGAAGAGCAGGCCTCCAGCCACCAGTCATTCTGGAAGGCACCAGTGAGGGGAGTAGTGCCTCCCCACCCCCGAGCCCAGACTTCTGCATCAGGAGGCAGGAATCTAAGGGATGAGATGTGTGAGGTCCTCTAGGCGGGTGATTGAGGGGGAGTAGTCACAGGATGTCCCAGAGGTCTCTCCCAAGATCTATCTTTAGTACCTTATCTTTACCTTTATCAAGTCTATCATTAGCTGTTTTTCATGTCTGGAGGAAAGTGCAGGAGAGTTTTAGCAACTGGCGTTGAACACAGCTTCTACGTTGGGCATCAGGTGAGCAGAAGCCCAACAAAGGTTCTGCAAAGAGCCAGATGTCCCAGCTCACTCTCTCAACTGGAGGTATAGCCATTCATTCACCCATTAGTTCATCCATCTATTCACTTCTTCAGGACTTGCTATACATCGGACACTATTTCAAGAAGTAAGACTGGCCGGTTTCTGCTCTCGTGGAGCTACATTCTAGTGGGGTAGGGAGAGATAATAAATGAGCAAACCAAAGAGGAAAAATAATTTCAGGTGATACTGAGTGTTCTGAAAATCACACAATAGGAGTTCCTCATAGACAATGTCATACTTGAGGGAAGCTAATAGAGATTGAGTGAGCACCACAGATCTCACTGTGGAGAAGGTCTTTGGGCTGAGACCTATATATTGAGATGCATCCAGCTGTGCAGAGCTCTGGGGGCACAGTGTTCCCGGCAGAAGGAACAGCATAGGCAAAGGCCCTGAGTCAGGAAGGAGTTCAGCCATATTGGAGGGGCAGAACGAAGCTCAGAGGGTGCAAAGTAGAGTACTGAGTAGACTAATACTAGAGCATTTTTGATGTTCTTGGTACAGTTCTGATGTCTTATATGCAACATCCACTTCATTCTCACACAGCTCTACTGAGTTCCTGTAATTGTTCCCATGTAGAACTGCAAGACCTGAAGTTCAGACTTCCAAGGTCACACACCAAATGAGTGACAGAGCCATGATTTGAACCTGGGAAGTCTGCTAGCAGACCCTGTACTTTGAACTGGCACACTACACAGTACAGTCACTGTGAACCCACTTGAATTAATGAATGGGGCCATGATTAGGAAGAGGAGGTGTATCTTGGAATAAGATGGAGCATTTTCTAAGGGGAACAAGGAGGGCACTGGCATTCATTGATGGTGCCCGGGCTAAGTGCCAGACACTGGTCTACACACTTTCTCATCCATTATCTTCACCACCACCCTCCAGGGTAGACTTAATTAGTCCCTTTTTACAGATAGGACAGATCCTTGAGTGCCTAAGGCCACTCAACTAATTCATGATTGTCCTATTTAGGATTCAGGTCTGTCTTCCCTGGAACCTGGTCCTATCTGACCCTCCATATTAAACTGCCTCCTTTTTGTTTCATTATTTCTTATTTTCTCCCTCTAAAACTGGAGCTGAAGATTTCCAACTATGATGAAACTGTAACAATAAGTGCAGTTGTTTTGTGGGAGATGGAATGGCCAGCTTTCAGCATGCATTCATTGTTCTTCTTATTGCCTGTTATCTGGCAGAGAGGAACAGGAATGGGTCCTTCTGTGTCATAGTGCCTGCTAGGTTGGCGTGAGCACACAAGCATTTCATAAATAAAAAAATAAATGCCACACCAGGAGCATTATGAAAAGCTATGCCCTGGTGGGGATGGGGGTGGTCTTTGCAATTGCTATAAGCAAGATCAACAGATGGCATTTTTGTTCCCCCAGACCTTTCCCCCTGGGACTGACCCCATTCTCAGGGGACCCAGAGGGTTCCTCTTGTAAGGCACCAAGAGAAGTGGGCCACCACTGGATAGCACACCTGCCTTACTTTCTGGTTCAAACTCTAGGTGCGAAAATTCTACCTGACAGCTCCTATTATTCATTCACCTAAACAAATAGCTGTTTGTCTGTTATGGCCTGGGTTCTGGGGAATATGTGATAGAGGGATTCTGAATAGCTTTTTTAAAAATAAAGGGTAACAAACATGTGCATAAATTAATTTAATATTGTGATAAGTGCTATAGAGAACCTAGAAAAGGATAATGTTACAGAGAGAGACAGGATGGAGAGGAAGAAAATGATTTTTTTCACATTTTTCTATTTTTTCATATCCACCCATCCATGATCTACATTATCTCTCTATCTACCATCTATCATACACACACACACACACACACACACACACACACACACACACACAAAGATAGACACATGTACATTCATCTATTTTTTTAAGTTTATTTATTTTGAGAGAGAGGGAGGGAGGGAGAGAGAGAGAGAATCCCAAGCAGACTCTGTGCTGTCTCTCACCAACTATGAGATCATGATCTGAGCTGAAATCAAGAGTCAGAGGCTTAACTGACTGAACTACCCAGGCTTCCCTTATGTATTCTTTCTAGATCTCTCTTTCTCTCTGTCCCTCCATCCCTCCTCCCCTACCTTATGCCTTCCTTCCACAGATAATTTTGGCCACTCACTCAGGACCAGACCCTCAGGGTGATTTGTTTCCTGTGCTGACCAGGAGCTCCCCAATGATCAGCACCTGGTTACTTCTTTGTGTCTCCCACATGCCAAAGCACTGTTCAACATAAGGCAGGCAATATAAGGATTTGTTAAGCTACCAAATTAAAAGAATATCTCCATACTGTTTTCACGTTCATTCAATTCCAGAGGTGTAAGAGAAGCCACTGAGTGCCCTTTCTACTTAGAACTGTGTTCCCCAACAGGAAGAATTGTTATTCAGTGAAAATCAGAACATGTGGATAGAGGTGTATAGCTCAGGGGTAGGGTTCCCTCAGGATTGTCTTGAATGTAAACATAAAATCCAAGACTATTCCATTCATGCATCAGTTCCCCAGATGATTAATTCAATTTTAGAAACATTTGCTGAATACCTACTATGTGTAAAATGTGACAAGGAATCACTGAAGGTATAATTTTTTGCCCTCCAGTTGCTTGTACTTCTCAAGAGGGATATCAAGACAAAGCAGATTCCAGCATGGACAGAATTATAGATACAGATGCTGGGAAGCCTCAGGGAGACACACAAAAGGAGAGAAATTATTCCACCTGTAATCATGCTGCACGAAGGGATGGTTTTTTAAATATTCCTCAAAAGAGATAACGACCAGTAGCCCAGCTTAATTTAAGGGCAGGAGAATCAGTCAATGAAAAGTGGAAAATAACTTGGAAAGGTGTCTGGAGCCTGAAACTCCAGACTGAATTTATACGGGATTCACAGGCAGTGGTAACTAGGGGTGGGGAGTGTGGCAGCTTTTTAATGACTGGGGTGACATGGAATGGAATGCTATGATCAGGTTAGAATTTGATTTCTTTGGGCCAAGCCCCCAGAGCAAATAACATGTTCAATGTGATCTTTAAAATAAATTACAGAGATCAAAAGGGACCAGGGTAGGGGAGTTTCTGAGTGTACACAGAGGTGTAACTTTTCAGAGTTCATTTAATTAAAGGAGCCGATAGAGCAGGATATCACCCTGTCATTTAAGACTTCTTGATAAAACAGCTAGACGTCTCATTTCTGAAGTGAGGAATGCAAATAAACTTGAACATACGTACATCCTCCTATCAGTTAGCAAGTTGCCCTCCTTTTTCAATTTTCTTTTAGAGTGAATCCTGGTTTAGACTGTCCTCTGGCAGAATTCACATTCACTAGGCAAAATAAAAGTCACAAGGTAGGAAGGTCTGGCCCTTCAGGGACCATAGATACTGCTCAATAGGGGATCTTATACCCTCTGTTCTGAAGAATGCTCAGGCTACAGGCAAACTAAATCTTGTAGTCTATCCTCTCAGTAGACGGGGGCATCCTTGCCCTCTGTGTGTTCTGGTATCATAAGATTAAGCAGGAACCATTATGGGTGGTAGCTAAAAGCTTGAATTTTGGAGCCAGCCTGTCTGGATTCAAACCCCAGAGCTGCTTTTTTCTAGCTCTGAGCCTTTGGGGGATGTTATTAACCTTTCTGGGCCTCAATTTCCTCATAGGGGAACAAGTAAGCCCTCCTCACAGGGTTTTGAGGATTAAGTGCACTGACATATGCAAAGAGCTTTGGCGACATCTGGCATGTACTAAGAGCTCAATAAATATTGGTATGATCTCAGCACAACGGCCTTTTCAGACTTTCAAACAACAGAAGCTTTCAGAAGACAAATCTGGGTAAACAGGAGTGGAGATCGCTCCGTGGCCAGGATTGAGAGGCTTGAGTTTGGGGGTCACATGATATAGCTCTGTCTTAAGGCAGAGGAATCGTTCACTGAGGGTTATATGTTTCTATTTTGGTTTTGGTTTTTGCCCTGGATTTTGCTGTGGGTTTTCCAAATGACAGAAAACCTCGGGTGTGCTATTTTCACCAAGGAACTATTTTGTCTTGTGTTTTATGGGGCACTTTGTCATTATTCCCTATAAGAGTGACAATCTCTCTCAGCATTGTTTGATCTCTCGTGATTGGCTGGAGTATCGGAATCAGATCCCGTCCCTGCCTCTGTATGACTAACCACCAGTGTAGGCAGGCTTTTTGTGGCATCTGAGCTTCAGGGCCTGGCTTTATAGGCTCCGCCGACTGAACTGGACTGGACTGAAGGTCAAACACAGCCTGTGGGGTGACTGGCACACACTGCTTGGATTGTCCCTCATGGTGCTGGCCCACTCAAAGTTATAAAATTAATTCTGAGGTAGAGGGAAACATATGAAATTTAGGAGGTTTCATGTAATCATCGAGATTTCAAGCTGCTGAGAAGTCAGACTACCTGGCTTGACTGGGCCTGCCAGACATGAGGTCTGCCTGCTTTAGATGACTATAGTCCTAACCATTCCCTCTTGTCTCCCGAGATGCTCTCATTTATCATGACTCTTGCAGGGACAGAGTAGAAATAAGAGGAAGGGGGAGTGTTTATTTTACCCTCTTCTTTTTTTTAATGTTTATTCAGTTTTGTGAGCAAGGGCGTGAGCAGGGGAGGGACAGAGACAGAGGGACAGATGATCTGAAGCAGGCTCTGTGCTGAAAGCAGGGAGCCTGATGTGGGGCTTGACCTCACGAACCATGAGATCATGACCTGAACCAAGGTCGGATGCTCAACCTACTGAGCCACCCAGGTTCCCCTATTACACTCGCTTCTTTATAAAAAGTGGGAAGACTTTGGGCTTTACTACCCCTAGCATGGACAGAATTAGAGGACCTTCTGGATCACATTCTTTAAGTCTCTTGTTTATTCCATGAACATTCCTTCTAAAGCTGTGATGTGGCTTCATATAGAGAGGATTTCTTAATGCTTCCACGTAAGATGATAAATGACAGATTTGGGACCTGAATCCAGATGTTATGGATAAAAGTTTAGAGCTCCTTCCCCCTCCCCCACTTAGGCTTCTGAATTGGAAACATCTGGCTAACTCACCTACAAAGGCTGCTATGTGCCACCTGCTCGACACTGGGGACTCAGAGATGGCTTCGGTGGAACACCCACTTCAGCATCTCACCCTGCTCAGTACAGCACACTGATCAGTCATTCAACAGATAGTTGTCAATAGAAATCAAGTTCTTGGATATTAAGAATAGCATGATGATGAAGTTTCAGACTATCTCACACACACACATACACACACACACACGCACACGCACACACACACACACACGTATATACACCAAACACTGAGCTCGTCCATACGCTGAATGAGGCAAGTGCTATTATTATAACCATTTTACAGATGATGAAACTAAGACACAGAAAAGTTCAGTACGTTGTCTGAGATCACACAGCCAAGAAGCAGGCACCAGAACCAGAGCCCTGAACTCACAGACAGCCCACTCTTAGGCACAATGTTATCTTGAGGATCTCTCAGCCAGGAAGTCACCTCTTCTGCACAGATGACATTGTCGATCTCATTGTTAAATATTCCTATCCTTACAACATGTGAAAGAGAGCCTTGTAGTTTAAGCTACCCAAACCCCATGGGTATCTCCTACTATTTCAGAGAGATAGAAGCTTTTCTTTGTCCCTGAACTGTGACTATGAAAATAAAAGGAAAAACAATCCACCAGAGGCCTAAAACTCTGTCATTTTTTCAAATAAAAAATTCACTGTCACAGAGCTTTTCTGCATACAACACTGGGAAGAGACCCTGTTCTTATTCTCCTGACTTACTCATTTGACAATTTATTGAGTACCTACTGTGTACTTAATGCTCTGTTGGCACTGAGTATGCAGAAATCAATGTAGCATGAGCCTGTCCCCACGTAACTCAGTCTATTGCCTGATTCTCTCTTCTGGATAATCCTGATTATGATTCCCCTTTAAGCCAAGTACAGAGAAACAGCAGTGAGTCAGATTTTTACCAGAAGTCTAATGCAGATGCCTTGTTCTTCTCAAAGATCCCCACAGGCGGGATCTGAGCCAGCTGAGCCCAGAGACCTCCTGGGCTGAGAAGGTAGTGTGCTATTTCAGCACATGAGACCATGCAGGAGTAGACAAGAGTGGTGTATTAGCCCAAGAAACTTTGCAAAGGGGCAAGGCGACAAGCTTTTCCTCATCCCATGGTTATATATGAGGGCTCTGGTCAGCCTTTCCCTTGCAATTTTGACACACTTATTAAGGCATTGCCATTGCCTTTTCCACCTTGGGAGTTGCCACATGCAGAGAGTGAAGCCAGAATAAATAAGTGAGGAAGGAATGGGTAGATGGATAGATGTCTAAGGAGATATTTAAACATACAGCAAAAGTCTGGAAGGATGGCTACCAAACTATTAACAGTGGACACATAGGGAGAGAGGATCAGAGAGAGAGAGGAGTAGATTGGTTGTGGGAAAAGGAGGGCTTCATTTTTTATTCACGATACTTATCGATGGACTTGCTTAAAGAAAACATATATATTCCTATTATAAAAGAGAGTTTAGGCCTTAGAATAAGACCAGAGTGTAGGTCCCAGCTTCCATTGCCTCTGAGAGCTCTGTGACCACAGGCAAATTATTTCAAGTCTCTAAACTCCAAATTCCCTGTTCATAAGATGAGGTTTGTTGTGTGGGTTGAATGAGATAAAGTACTGTATAAAATGGTGATGGAGCTGTCAATGGGTATCAGCTCTTTTTAAGAAAGCTTATTTTTTGTGTTACTAATAGCATGTGGTGGGGCTGAGAGTGAGCTGGAGAGGAGATGTTGAGGGCGGAAAAACACCACAGGGGAGGCAGCAGCAAACAGCTGGGCTGAGCGAGGAATGGAGTCTTTTGATGCCACATAAATTGTACTCCTAATTTGTAGAGCTGTACATCCCTTCCTTCTCACACTGCCAGCATTTGTTTCCTCCTCAGGAAACACCCAGGGTCACCAGGCATCTGGTACAGTAGAGTGGCTCTGAGTGTGAGCCTGGAACAGTGGTGTCCTGCCTGAGCTGTGCTGGTAACTAACCGATGTCCTTGGGAAAGTTACTACTTTCCTCTGCGTCAGTCTCCTCGCCTATAATGTGGGCACAGTACCTAACTCAAAGATGGCCTTAAGAATTAAATGAGCTAATGTATGTGAAAGGCTCAGAAAGTGAGGCTGGCACAGAGCAAGTGCTTAATAAATATTAGTTCTTGGATGATACACCCTTGGTATAGTACTAGTACAGTGTTAAGATTTCCAAAGGCTCTAGGCATTCTTATATTTTGGAGATTTTACTTCACATCTTCTCAAACACATTGGAAGTTACCCACATTCCACATTCATAATTTTTTTTTTTTGCTGTGAAATATTAAAAGGGATTTCTTTATGATTTGGCTGTTGAAAGCGTTTGGCTGTGAGTAACTCATGGCTATTAGCCCTTAGCAATCACCAGGCATATTTTAAAATTCTCTCAAAGTGAGAAATCCTAGGGAACAAATTGTTTTTAAATATAATGACATTTTTTTATGAAAACCAAATTTAACAATTAATGGCATTTACCTAATGTGTAGACATTTAATTAAACACTTTCTCATTTTGAAGTGTAATTTTATTTTTATATTTTGAAGCAGAAAATATTTTTTTCAGGCCTCAGTCAAGGTAATTATGACAAGCGGTCAACTGGTGGCCAGCAAGACCCTTCTAACCTCCCTGCTCACAACTGTAGCTCAGCAGTCAGATGGCCCTTGGCCACAGAAAGGATCCATGGGCTCATCCACACCTATTCTCCCATTTTATTAATGGGAAAACTGAGGCCCAAGGAGAGGAGTGACTTTCCCAAAAGACAGTTGATTCCCCAAATGCAGAGTCCTTGTTTTTTTAAGAAATCTTCAAGAGTTGGCCCCCAAGGTCAAGGGAAGTGACTACATGAGTGGTCAAGATCACTGATGCCTGGAAAAGTTCTGATGGGTCTACATGGGCTGTACATGTATGAAACCCAATGACTAAACCAGTAGTGACTTGAACCACCAGCTAGGGAAGTGTTCATGGAATATGAGCAGGGATTTTCTCCTGGTGTTAAACTTAGCAGGGGCAGGGCACCTGGCTCAGTTGGTTAACTGTCCAAGTTTAGCTCAGGTCATGATCTCGCAGTTTGTGAGTTCGAGCCCTGCGTCAGGCTCTGTGCTGCCATTCCAGAGCCTGGAGCCTGTTGCGGTTTGTGTGTCTCTCTCTCTCTGTGCCCCTCCCCCGCTCATGCTCTGCCTGTCTGTCTCTCTTAAAAATAAATAGACATTTTAAAAAAATTTTAAAGAAAAACAGATGCCCTTAGCAGAGGCATTAGAAATCAAATGTAGACAGTGCCTCCTGTGACTGACAAATCTCTAAGAGAGGAGCTCGAGGGAGTGGGAGGGTGACTATAGGCCCCCACCAACTGAGAAGAAACCTGGGTAGAGCTAAGCACTTTTGTACCTTTCTGAGCCTTGCAGAGATTCAGGAATGATGGACAGCTGGGGAGCTGCACAGTCATTCCCAGAGGAGGTGAGAATGCCAGGCCTCTCCATTTTCTTAGAACTCAAAGTGGTCCAGGAGGAGAAGAAGGGGAAATGCCCCTGCTCAGAACCACTGGGGCCAGAAGGTCATCTGGACTGTGCCAGGGCATGCACAGAGAGTAATGGGCATTTCTTTCCAGTAGGAGGGCTCTGGGCTCCAACACTGCACTGAGCATATTCAATAAGCATGTAAAGAAGGAAGGAGGGGAGACTGCATTTATACGCCTCTTCAATAGAGAGATTCAGCCAGAGGACCTTGTTGTAAAAACCTGGTTAAATAAAGTATACTTAGAAACAGTGTATTTATAAACAGGTACTGTACAGAGGCTCTTCATGTTTCATGGCCAAGGTGCTCTTGCCAGGTCTTGACTGCTCAAGTCAAAGCAAGGGTGATGTGCCTTAGGCAACTAATGTGCCTATTCCTTGGCCATGGGGGTCCTAAGAAAGAACAAGACGCTGCTTTGGACCTTGGGTAGACAAAGAGTTAGGTGAGGGTGGGAAGGCCTCAGATCTTCAAAGGGCAGGGCACTGGGTTGTGGTCTCGAGTCTGGATGATCTTCCCAGTTTTGCCACAAATTTGCTGCACATTCTTGGCCAAGTTCCCAAAGCCTCACCTTCCTCCTCTGTCCTACGAGGGCAGGACTTAATAACCTCTGTGATGCATCCTGGATGAATAAGTGCTATGCTGTATGGCAAAAATGACAGATGCTGCATATGCATCTCAAAGAAACAGATTTTCAGAGCTGGACTGCATGTCTGAGAACAGCTAGAACAGAATTAGGGAAATGGTTCAACCATAAGAATGTTACTAATCCAAGAGACTGCCCCAGATCTCACAGGAGTCCTCAATGCAATGCCAGTCCATCTTCTTTCCCCAAGTCCCCCTGTCTGGTTGTATTAGAAAAAGCATGGAGGTTACCTTCAGTATCTCAGGTAGGATGCCAGTTACATTTAAGGAAGGACTTCTATGCAAATGCTTTAAGAGGTATAAGCATGTAGGCAAACAAGGAGAAAAGCATCATCTACCTTTTGGAAGCCTTAAGATGCTGGGCATAGGTATGTATATTTTGTATTCCTGAAAAGCTGTGTGCTAAAAAAATGCATTGAATCAATCCCATTTAAAATGCACCAGGAGTGCTCACTATTTAATGGCACTGGGATGCCCTTAAATTCACCTGTTTGTAAATACAGACTCTGTTTAACCAGGTTTTTAAAGTGAGTTTCCCTGGCTAAATCTCTCTGATAAAGAAGAAAGCAAATGCAGTCTTTCTCAGAGGTAGAGAAATGGATTCAATTCATTCTCAAGAGTTCTTTCAGACTGTAACTCTGGGAATGCTTCACACAAAGAAACTCACAAGACCTTTCTGCCGCCGTGGCCAATATGCCTGGTTTCTGTCCCTGGATGATCTCCCTAAGCATGTTTTGATCACTGGCACCAGGCAGGGCTTGTCCCAGAGGGTTCGATCTGGGGCCCACTGAGTAGAATTTGGAATTCTATTCTACCTTCATTTAATCTGTACTTGGTGCATTCCAGTAGCAAAACTATAAGAGCCTTGAAGGCAGGGACTGCATGGAGTTTTGCTTCTCAGTGTCTGGTGTGTAGCAAGCACTCAATAAATGGTGGTGAATAAATGAATGAGTGAAAATGGGCACCATCAGTACTAGTTGGCTGTGTGACTTTCAGCCAGTTACTTAAGTGCTCTGATTCCCAGTTTCTATGTCCATATCATGGACATAGTAAGAGTTTCTACCTCGTAGGATTGTTGTGAGGTTAATTAAATGAGAAAAGAGATAGAAAACACATAACACATTGCCTGACATATAATAAGGACTCAACCAGTGTTAGCTGTTATTATTACTTTAGTGTAATATTTATTTTGTCCTTTTCATAGCCCTCTAAGGGGTATAACCGTCCCCACTGAACAGATGGGAAAACTGAGGCTCAGAGGTATAAGGTCACAGGTAGAACTGGACCTCTTTCCACTGCTGAACAGTCAGTGAATGGAAACATCAGAACTTCATTTCTATTAATGGAACACCAGAGGCAATGCACTAGGAAGGCTCAGGAACACTTGGGAATCCTTCTGGATTTTCCAGACTCTGGCAAAGAAGAGAGCAAGTGCAGTCTTTCTCAAAGGTAGAAAAATGGATTCAATTCATTCTCAAGATTTCCTGGGTCCTTTTCCAGTGTGACCTGGTTTTGTGGGGTGAAGAGTTTGATCTTCTCAGATTCCTAATCTGTTCATGACCCTGTTAGCTCTAGGATTGGTTGAGTTCCAGTTACTGTTGCTGTTCCTCACCCCCTTAACACCCCCTGCTTGTAGGCATTTATTATTTCCTTAAACAAGCCTGCTTACAAAGACACACTGAGCTTACCAGCAGAAGGGGGCGGTTTTTACTGCAAAGTCTACCTTGAGTGAGCACTGTGCCAGGAGAGGCCCTCCCTGCCAGCTCACCTCAACTGATCCGCCTCTGCACCGTGCTCTTGAAAACTACAGCAGTGCAGACACGTTTAAAATTCACCTGGTGGATATTCTCCCTGAACAGAGTGAGTGGATGTGTGTACGGGAAATGTGATATCCACACATGCACATACATGAGCAAAGCACAGTCTTTAGTCAACTTGATTATCTGCCCTTACGATAGAGAAGGAATCCTGACGAAAGGGACACACAAATAATCTAGAAGCTTTGCTTTGTGGGAAAAGGAAACTACCATGCTCATATCTGTTGTCTATTGTTAATTAGGAGATTCTAAGATTGTTAGACACCATCTTTGCCTTCCTTCCCCATCTAAGTTTGGATTTCTTTTTTTAAATAGTTTATTGTCAAGTTGGTTTCCGTATAACACCCCGTGCTCATCCTCACAAGTGCCCTCCTCCATGCCCATCCCCCCCTCCCCCCCCCACGTCCATCAGTCCTCAGTTTGTTCTCAGTATTCAAGAGTCTCTCATGGTTTGCCTCCCTCCCTCTCCCCCACTATTTTCCCCCTTCTTCTCCTCCATGGTCCTCTGTTAAGTTCCTCCTAATCCTCCTATATGTGCAAACATATGGTATCTGTCCTTCTCTGCCTGACTTATTTCGCTCAGCATAATACCCTCAAGTTCCATCCATGCTGCTACACGTGGCCAGATTTCATTCTTTCTCATTGCCATGTAGTATTCCATTGTATAGATAAACCACATCTTCTTGAGAGCCTAAGTGTCCATCAGTGGATGAATGAATTAAGTTTGGATTTCTAAGGGCAATGAAAAGCCCCAGAGGTGGGCAAACAAGAAGAGCAGGGCAAACAGAAAGTCCAAAAACCCCATCTTTCAAATAACAGTGCTGATGGTGTGGGAAGGTTCTTTTGTTGAAATCCTGGTGTACACATTTAATTTATAGCTCTCCATACACATCCAGTGTAGCTGTTTCTTTTAGCACCCCCAGTCCTTTTTATTATTAAAAGAGAGGGTAAAGGGGATATTTTTTCCCTTTTGGGGGGTATGAATTTGCAGCATGTGGTTTAAATATTCATTTTATATGAACAATGTCACATTTTAAAATTCAATATTAGGCACAGAATTCTCTTAAAGATTGTTAAATAAGTTCTAAGGCCAGGAAAAAAAAGCTGGTGTGCCAGCAATGCCCAGCAATAGACTATTCACGCAGAAGTGGCTGTCATTTATCAGCCACCCAGTCACCCTCATAATTGACTCAGGGTAAAGGGCTCTCACCTTTTCACACTTCTCTCTTTTGCCAAAAATACTTAAACGGTAGGAAAAAAAATATATAGTATGCTTTGTGTCCCTCAAATGATTGTGTTTTATCAGCATGGCCAGCTCATGGTAGGTTTGGTAAGGAATGACACAGGTTCCCAGAATCGAGATCAAATAGATTCCAGTAATAAATTACTGACTTCCAAAGTATTTAAGCTAAGGACAGGGCAGAAACAACATATGCAAATTTAGATGCCATTGCAGAATATTCTAGTGAGCAGCAGTGGGTGCGTATGAGAAGCATAAACTTCTCGGAATACGTTAGGGGAATCTTCTCCCAAAACAGAATTATTTCAATGTCTTGCTAGTACAAAGAATATCACAAGGACTGCATATATGATCCAATATGAGCGAGAACTTTCTAACAATTCTATGTACAGGAAAAGGGAATTCCTGATTAGGTGGGCCTTTCTCTCTTTCTTGAGCTATTAAAGCAGAGGTCACTGACTGAATCTTTTATTGGGGATGCAGCAGAGGGCATCATGGTGAGGATGAGTGTTGGCCTTAAAGAGTCCTTCCAGTTCTGAGATCCTCTGACTTGATGTTTAAGTCCTTTTATAAGGATTCATGATAAATTTCTACCAGTATATAGTTATAGAGAAAATAATGTAGTTTCTGCAGAAAGCTGTTCTTGCTTTTCCATGTCTGGAAGGCAAAACTGTGTAAATTGATATCTTTCCTTTTTCTTCTGCCTTAGCTGCTAGAGGACTCAGTGCCAGATCTCCAGGTATTTACATATGCTCAGTGGTGGTACCTGAAAGTCACTGCTTCTGCTTCTTGTAGTAGATAATCTCCCTTCAGGACATCAGTAATATGTCTTATGTTTTCATCTCTTATTCACCTCACGTCTTAGGGGAAGTGAGTAGGCTAAGATCTCATATATTTAAGATGGAACAGAATGAAAGGGAGAAATTATCAGTTGGAAAGGGACATGAGCTCCTAGGATAGGTTTTCAATATGAATTGTAGAATTCCTGTCACTAGAGAGGACCAATAATGGAGGGTGAGTCATTGTATTCAACATTTTTCATCACCATCTCATTATTCACCTCCACTGGTCTTGTGCAATATTTAAATCTCTGTAATTGTTATCAGACACTCCAATACATTACATTAGTGAGTGATGGCAGTGAGGTCCAGTTTAGGTCAACCAGTTGTCTACTTGCAGTTTAATGAGAATAGATAAGTTAGTCATATGTCCTACAATTGTCATTGGGAATAATATGAGGAGTTATAAATGGAGAGCCTCCTGAGGGCAGGAGATGGATTATTTTATCACTGATTTCTCCACACCCTAGCATAAAAGCTGTCAGATTTCTTGATACCTATCAAGACTTGTTGAATTAAATTAAAATTTGTGAACTGAATGTAACTGAAATGACTTGAACTGCACTGAACAGAATTAAATTGAATTGCCTAATCTCACCTTACATCAGGGGAATGTCTCACTTTTGCTAGCTAATCAACTCTAATAACTGAGCAAGAATAAGCATAGCATGCTGAGCATAATGTTTAGAATTTAAACATGTGTTCATTAAAAAACATTAATTATGTACTTCTTATATTCAGGCACTGTGTTACATGCTAGGAAGACATTGGTGAACGAGGCAGACATTGTCCCTGCCCTTGAGGAGCTTCACCTAGGAAAGGAAACAAACACTAAACATATCAATGCATAAATAAATATCTAGTTAAGAATTGTGACAATTGCTAAGAAAGAAAAATATAAAGTTTTCATAGGAAGCATAAAATGAGGAAACTATTAGAACCAGCTAACTTGTCCAACTTAGAGAAAGACAGTGTGTTTGAACAGAGTGGTGGGAGATGAAACCAAAGGAAAGACTTTAGGTTTAATTGTGACCAAGTAGAGAGATGAATAATGAGACTCAAAAATTTTTTTTACATTTATTTATTTTTGAGAGAGAGAGAGAGAGATAGTGTGTGAATGGGGGAGGGGCAGAGAGAGAGAAGGAGACACAGAATAGGAAGGAGGCTCCAGGCTCTGAGCACAGAGCCCAGTGTGGGACTCAAACCCATGAACCATAAGATCATGACCTGAGCCAAAGTCAGATGTTCAACCGACTGAACCATCCAGGTGCCCCTTAGATTTTTTAAAAACTCAACTCTGGTTGTTCCCTGAAGGGGAGAAAACAAGATTGGAATCAGATAGTAGTTAGGAGGTTATTGCTGTAGTGCTAGGGAGATATGGTGGTGGATTGAACTGGAATAGAGAGAAATGGAGAAAGTCCAGCCATATTTTGTACACAGAACTGGAAAGAACTTGGTCAACAGGTAGATATGGCCAGGAAATTAAAGTCTCAAAAATGCCTGAAGCTTTCTATATAGGCAACTGGGATGACAGAGGTGCCATTACCTCTATGAGGAAGAGGATTAGATTTGAAGTTAAGTGACGAGGTAAAGATCAAGAATTTAAATGAAGCATCTTGAGTTTAGGAGACCTGCAAAATGTTCATCTGGAGTTATCAAATAGATGGTGTCTACAGAGTTGCTCTATAAATATTCACTGGAAACCTAACTTGTGTCAGACTGGAGTGGGTACAATACAAAACGTACGTAGGACATGATCCTTGACTTCCAGGAACTTAATGCCTATTGCTTAAGATGACATATTAGAAAATATTGCCATTAAAGATGGGAAATGCTTTTTAAAAATCATTAGACAGAGAAAGAAGTAGGGTTGTGAGTTGAAAGGAGAAGAAAAGCACTACCTGATGAGATGGTAGATGGTGGACATTAAGGTAGAAGTCAGAGTGAAGAGATAGGACAGTGAGGCCAGACTCATGGTGAGATAGAATTCTTATTGCCCAGAGCAGAGAAAGTTTTGGCACCTGTACCTGCCTGCATGGTGCTCTGCAACCATCTCCCAGCCAGGTATGGGTTAGGAGGTGGAAGGATGTTAGCCCTTCAGCTCCAGCTGGACTAAACCCAAGATCATGAGAGTTGATGTTTTGATGGTTAAAATGAGGCTCTGGAGAAAAACTATTCACCAAGAAGAAGCCAAGTAATGGGAGGGACATTGGCCAGATTTGGTCTGGAGAAACTGCTCTTTCTCTTCCTTAGAAATGAGAAGGACAGAAGTGGCCCTTTGGGCTGTCTCTGTGGTCACAGCCTGTGTTCCCACTGGATGCCCCCGGAACATCTGTACTGGGAATTAAAGCACCCCACCCCTGTGTTCTGTGTTCACAAGGCACTGTTGGCCTTTGCCTAAAGAAAGTCTGGGAAGGGCCAAGAATGTTCTTGGAAAAGTGCCTCTTGAAAGTCATCCAGGTGTAGTGGGTACAAATTTACGTCCATGAACTGTTGTGAGGCACAAGATGACAAATCCCTGACTTTCTCTAAATGAAATTAAATCTCCCCTGGAGGAGCCCTGGCCTGACTCAGCCAGCATTCACAGACTCCATCTCTGCTTCCTCCTCCTGACCCAGAAGGTTCTAGAGAAGTCCCTGGGGTCTTATGCCCAGCTGTGCACTCCTGGAGATTCCTCTGGTCTTAGGTACACCCTGGGCACTGCTGAGTTAACCATTATATGATCATGCATGTCCCTTAGGGTGAAGGTTTTACTGGTTCAGTACTGCTGGGGCCAACCCAGAGGCACAGTCCCCTCAGGCATGCAGGAGTTACTGATCTATGATACTTAGAGCCTCAACCCACCACCCNCCCAGTTTCTGCCTTCTTGTCTCTTTCTGTTTCTTGTGCCCCCTTCCTTATTCCTGGCCTCCATTGCCCACTGAAGCTGCTTTGCCCTCAAAGCTCTCCAAGGCCCATCAGAGCCCCTTAGAAGGATTGTTAAACAGAGATCACTGGGCCTGCTCTCGAGGTTCTGATTTGGCAGGTCCGGGGTGGGGCCTGCAGATGTGCATGCTGCTGGTTCATACTGAGAACACTCCTCCAAGGAGAGGGAACAAAATTCCTGGCTACCCTTATGGAAGTGGCAGGGAGAAGGGGGAGAAGGGAAGGGGAATTATGGGAAGGTTGAAGCGCAAATAAATATTTCAATTAATTACTATGCCAAACATGACTTAGATGCAGATTTCTGGGAACTCTTCTATTTGGTAAGGAAGACTCAGAGGAATTACGTTAGACCCTTTATCCCTGGTGATCACAAACCTCTCCTTTTTCACAACCTCTCCTGAGCCTAGAGCTCAGGACCCCTGCTTGGGGACCCCTCACCTCTGCACCTCCTCATGTGATTTTCAGAATTTCTTTGCTTTTATACCCAAGCTCTGACAAGGAGTTTTCTTTCTGTTCCCTGGACTTGTCATTGAGAAGGCTGGCATCAACTGCCAAATGTATTTGCAAGTAAAATATCCAAGTGGCAGGAGAGAGGCCAAGGGACAGGGACAGCTAGATGTGGTGGACTGTGTCCGACAAGCAGCCTGCGGGAGCTCTCAGCCCTCTGGCCAGTGCTTCTGCTGCGATAGAAACCTGGCAGCATCTCTGCCTGCAGGGCCTCCTGCTGCACCTCCCGTGGCACCTGGGGATGGGGCTGCCCTTGAACGGGCCATACTCAAAGTCATTAAGCCAGAAATTGTCTCTAGTGCTTCATCTTACAGTGGCAGTACTACAGAGTGATCAGGCTGCGGCTGCCCTGGCTTCAGATCTCATCAGTACCACCTACTAGTTGGGGGTAGCTTCAGACAAGCTACTCTTCTTCTCTATGCCAAAGCTCCCTCATTTGTAAAAGGCAGAAGATAATAGTATTTATCCTCAATGTTGTTGTAAGAATTCAAAGAGATGGTGTATGTAAATTGCTTAGCATTGTATCTGCCATGTCTCAAGTATACAAATAAAGGGGAGACTTCATCATTCATAACTGTTACTCTGTCCCAGGTATGCGAGTGCATGTCTTAATTTTCCTCATGGACCATGAGCTTCCTGGAGAGTAGGAAGCACGTCCAATTCCTTTGGTATCCATTCATGAAATGGCCAAACATCTGTTGCAGCCCTGCTATGTGCCAGTCTCTGTGCTAGGGGCCCAGAATCTGCCCCACACGTGCTGTGCAGGTGTTCATGAATGGTTAATGAATGAAAGGGGAGGGCTGCTGAGACGGTACAAAAAGTACATTTTATTTAACTGAGTGCTAGAGGAGCATTTCTCAAACTTCAATATTTGAGAACTATCTACGTGGGAATCTTTTGAGATTCTGATTCATCGAGTCTGGATGGGGGCCTGAGATTCTTCACTTCTAATGAGTTCCCAGGTGAACCATGCTTTGAGTAGCACTAGGTGCCTGTGCATTATCTCACTTATTGATTGCAAAAGCCTTATGAATTTAGAAGTAAGGAAAAGTAGGTTTGTAGGGATTGAGTAGCTTATTTGTGACAAGTGGCCAGTCTGGAGTCAGGGCAGCCTGCCTCATTTGGGTCTAGTGAGCTATACGGACTCCCTAAGACCAGAGGTTCCCAAAATTTGCTGCACATCAGAAATTCCCTAGGGAGCATTAAAAGTCCTGATGCCTGGGGAATTGGTACCAGGTAACTCTAACGTGCAGCAAAGTTTGGTAACCACAACTTCCTAGCCCAGCCTCATCCACGCAACAAGAAAGGAAGGAACCTACTTCTGCAATCTCTCTAATTGCAGATACCAATTATAGACCTTCAGAATTTGGAGCCATAAGCCTCTTTATTATTTTACAGTGTAGAAATTGGGGCCTCTACAGGTTAAGCTACTAACCCAAGATTACCCAACTCATCAATGGCAAAGTTAGGACTAGATAGGATTCAGGCCTCTCCTTGTTCTGACCAGCTGTGAAAGTGATAACCCACATGGGTCCTGTACCAGAGAAGGATTCCAGGAACACAGGCTATTCATTGGAAAGGCATCTTCATGCTCTGCCGCCAACTGGAACCTTGGAAACTAAATGAGACCTGGGGGAAGGGGAGTGGAGAGGGGTGCCCTGGGGAACATCCTCTGACATCACAAGGGCAGGGAAGTTTTCCTTTACAATAATATCCTGCCAATCTTGAGGTAATAGCATGCGACAGATGATGCTTTGAAGTTGTAAGGGCTTTAAAATTCCAAAATGAAATATATAATCTCATTATGGTAGGAGCAAAATTAGTGGCTTGATTCAGTACAATTAACATTTATTGTCTTAATCGTGACATAATGTCAGTTTTATTGGATGCTTCATTTTAAAGATACAGGGGGCTGCAAATATGTACAATCGATCTTTTTTGGGGGGACTGACATGATTCAGTGTTGAAGAGCTTAAATCTTAGCTATTTCTGTGTAGCTTTATCTTATAACCATTAAAAAATTAACCACGTGACACGCCTGCACTCTTAATTGTAACCATTTATTGAATACTTTTCTGTAAGCACTACTGCATTATCCTCTTATGAATGGAATCATATTTAATCTATATAACAGCTCCACAAAGTCTGCGTTACTTACGGAGGCCTACACAGCTAGGAGTTTGGTCGATCAGGATGCAAATTCAGCTATGGATGACCACAAGTGCCCACATTCAGAGTAGAAGGAGTGGGTTCCATACCCTTGTTTTATAAGTGAAGACAGAGAGGGAAAGCAACCTACCCTGGGGTACAGAGGAAGCAAATGGAAGGACAGGAGTCGAGATCCAGGTCTGCCAATTCTGGGCCCAGTGTAGTTTCCTACTGTGTCCATGGGACATGAGGCTGGAAAGAATGTCCAGGATTCTAAGAGCTGTTGCCCTTCCCACTCAGGCTCAAGCTTTTACACAGTGAGGAAGTTACTTATCATGACAGACCAGACTTTATTCTACTTCCCTTGAGGAAACTATCTGATTAGAAGAGAGCCCTTTAACAATCTGAGTGTCTCCTCAAAGCAGACCCCAATTAGCACATACCATTTAGGTACCTGTGCCCCTTTTATTCTTCCATCTGAGCTCATTTGGCATTCATTGACAAATATTTGTTGCATACCTACTATGTGCCAGGCACTATATTGTAGACGAAGAGATAAGAAAATAGGATCCTAACCTAGTGTCTGCCTTCACAGTCCTATCGCAGAGATAGACAGATAAGGTTAGGGCTCCTGAAAACTGATCTAGCCACCAAAGTGATGATTCTGGGAGCGTGAGACCCCAGAGAAGGGCCCCCAATTCAGCATGGGGGGAGAGATTCCCAGAACACTTAGTGGAGGGAGTGATCTCAAATATGAAACCTGAAGTTCAATAGACATGAAGAGGCAAAATGTTTAAAGCTGTGTGTGTGTGTGTGTGTGTGTGCGCGCGCGTGTCCACGCTCGTGTTGAGACTGGAAACACCATGTGTCAGGCTGTCAGAGATGAGAGGAATATGACCTGGATAAGTGAGTTGGACAGGAATTCTGTGTGGCCTGGTGGTAGTGTTTAAAGGAGCAGGTAGGAAGGGTGGAAGAAATGAAGTTGGGAAGGGACCAGATCATGCAGGGAATTACATCCTGTCCTAAGAAGTTTGGATTTTTATCCTCAGAGTCAGCTGGATCCATGGAAGATTTTAAGCAGGAGTGAGAATCTCATTTCCATTTTAGTAAGAACACACTCTGACTGCAATATGGAAATCAGACGGGGCAGAGCTGGAGGCAGGGTCCACTTAGGAGGTCGTTGCAATAAGCCAGGTGGCAATGATGGTGGCTTCAATCAGGGCAGTGAGAGTGGGGTCAGAGAATAAACACATTCAATATAATTTTCTAAATCCCCAGGCCTAGGTGATTTATAGGAGAGCGAAAGAGAGAGAGAGAGAGAGAGAACAAGAACAGAGAGGAGAGAGAGGAAAGGGAGAGAGAAGTAGAGAGATCAGAATCAAGGTCTATGGCTGGACTGTTGTCTTGAGCTGAGGGCGATTCTAAGAAGAAACACATAGGGAGCAGGGACAGAGGCCCGAGAGGGAAGGATGATGTTGGCAGGTTTATGATGAGCTGCCAGTGGGGTGTCCCAGGGGAAATGTCCAGTAGGAAGTTGGACTTCTGGAATTCTCTTTATTTATAAGAAAAGATCCTGAAGCTGCCAACACTTTGTAATCTTATGATCTCATGATAAATGTCCAAAAGAATGGTGGTTTGACCCTAATCATAGATTAGTTGTTCTAGCTCATAATATGATTCAGGGCAATCAGCTAAGAAACAGAGGTCTTGTGAGCGCTGGGACAGTTAAGAAGAAAGTTTTTTCTTTAAAATCGCAGAAAATGAGACACTCCCCCCAGTCGCTCGGATGGGGATTTACTCACTCACTCACCCACTCGGAAGACCATTTAGTGAGCACTTTCCGTGAGCCAGGCATTGAAGATACACGATATGGAAGGAGGTCCCTGACCTTGACTACCCCCAGAGCTAGCAGAGAACACACGAAGACATATGAGTAGGATTCCATGTTGTAAGCAGAAGGAGAGTTAGATGTCAGTGCTCAGGAGACGCACATGTTCTTAGACCGTGGAATGCTAAATATTGTCATGGATTAGGGACAGGTTCCTGTGGGATGGTTTTCGGTTTTCATTTTGTTGAATCATACAATACTCACAGAGATACTGAGACTTCAAATTAAGTTTTACAATTTTTCCTTTTTTTAAAACTTTATCACAATTCTGACTCCCTCTGTGTCTTTAGGAAGGCCACCCTCAGAGTCTACTCATTTGATGCTGTGTTAATGGTGATGCATACAATGAAAGGAGAAAGAATGATTGTAGCAGAGGAAGGGTGTACCTAGCTCTGCCTGGGACAAAAGAGCATCAGGTGGAATCAGAGAAGGCTTCCTAGAGGAGGGAATGTCACTTGCATAGGTCTTAAAAAAGGAATTGTGTAAAAGAAGGCATCCTTAGCTTATTCAGATGCCAAGAGAAGGAAGAGAAGTTTGGAATAGATGGGGGAAGTGAGGAAAAGCAGAATTCAGAGGCTGGGCAGCCTTGAATATCATTCTGGGGAGGCATGTGGGCTTGAAGGAGGCCATGGGGAAGAGGCCATATGTGCACATGCACCCAGGGACCAGGCAAGTATGTAAAAGAAGAACTAGGTGGAGGGGCCAGTTGTCCTGGTTTGCCAGGGGCTGAGGGCTTTCCTAGGACAGAGGACTTCACCGCTAAGGCAAGTGTGCCCCCCAAGAAGGAGGCCAGACCGGGGGTACCTGGCAGGTGCATATCCAGCGCCCATGGGCCCTGTCCACTCCAGGAGATAGCTCCCAGCGCTGCCATATGGGAATGCAGAGTGGTATCTCTGCATCTTCCAAGTCACAACTTTATGGAATAGCGTATGTCTTTTAAATGTTGAAAAAGAATCAAAATGTTTTTGTGTTTGTTTTTATTTTTTAGTTTTTTTGTTTCAATATAGTTGACACACAAGTCCAATGTTAAAAAAAACAAAACAAAACACCATGCCAACCAGAGCATTTCTGTGCACTGAGTCCTGTGGACTGCCAGTTGGAGGATCTCAGAGCAAAGTGTTGTAAGCAAAGCCTCCCACATCCCACCCTGTTCCTGCCCTGAGGCGCATTCAGATGATTTTCATTACGCAGAGTGACTTCAGTGATCAATCGTTCGGTTTTTAATTTGATGTTCTTAACCAGTTTGGGATGCTGGGCACAGAACATAATCAATCAAAGTGGAGATGAATAGTGGTAATAGAGGCACCCATTCCATTTTTTTTGAAAGGTGAAATTAGTGCTCAGTGGCTTGTTCTTCCCCAAATCTGGAAACCTATGTGGTGAGGGAGATAAAGCATGTGCAGGCCAAACATCAGCCTTCATTATTAGTGGAGGTCCATTTATTCTAGATATCAGGGCAATCCCTTGGCTGAGATAGGAAAAGGAGAGTCATTTTGTTTGCAGGGATCTTGGAGGTCAGGGGCCAGCATTGAGACTTGGTAGAGAATGGTACAGTCGATCTAACACTGTGCTCAGAACAGCTGTGTTCTAGCACCAGCTCAGCCACTTACAGCAGCTATGTGACCATGGGGAAACCACCTAACCTCCCTGGTCCATGGCTTTCCCCTTGTGCTGCAAGGACCCCCAAGGAGCACCCTCCCCATCATCTCTCTAATTCTAAGCTTTAACTTTGATTAGACTTTTGCTAGGATTTCTCCAGGCCTGCCAGGGTGAAAGAGTCAGCAGGGAGTTGAAAAAACAAATCAGTCCAGACAACTGTGACATCTTTTTTCTTTTCTAGATAGAATTAGTAGATATGGGGTTGTAGTAAGTTGATCTGATATCTGGCTGCCACCAGGCCAGCTCTCTGGATGGCATTTTTATTGTGTTACTTGATCTTTCTTTAACGGAGTGTGGATTAGAACACAGAGATGAGAGCTGGGTACAGGAAGAAAGCGTCAAAGCCAGGAGCTTTGTGGTTAGGGAAACTTCTGCTCCAAGAGAGAGGAGAGTGGGGCAGGTGGGGGGCGGACCTGCACTCATGCCAAGCTGCAGTGTCACCTTTATTAACGATGACGGGGAGAAGGAGTCAGCAGGCAGCTAATGCGGACTGCAGAGGAGTAATTGGAAGGTGTTGTTACCATTCCAAAGGACAGGGAAGTGGAAGTGGGACAAATGGGAATTTAAGAGGAGGGAGGTGAGCAAAGGGAAAGAATGAAAAAAATGGAGTATGATGTCATTTGGAAAATTGCAAACCAATAAATCAATGAGGTATCATTCCCAGGGCAGAAAGGAACAGCCTAAGGAGCCAGCCTGTCGGGGGATCTGAGGGCTGACAGGAAGCACAAGATCAGTAGGCAGTGTGGTGTCCTCACCAGGAGGTCAGCTGGCAGATGAGCCCCAGAAATGGTCTTCCACCATTCTGCTGCCATTCTGCACCCCCTCCTCCTTGAGGCCTTTTTTTTTTCCTGCACGTACAACATCAGAAGAAATGCTCTCTCCAAAAGGGCTTTACGGGAGCTCATTAACGTGAACCCTTGGAGTCAGCTTTTCAAACAGTTATCTCTGAGTTCAGCTTCATAGGATTTTTTTCATCATTGAGATCAGCTTCATAAAAACCAGAGCATGATGATTCTGCCAGTTTTTACTGTTAACAAATGAAATAGTACTCTCTTTATAGAAGTGAAGAGCAAGGACTTTGGGTAGCTTTCTTTCATTCTCAAGACCTTGTCAGCAGAGCTGTCCTGAAGGCAACCCAGTAGGCAGGTGCCTATGTGGCATCCCATTACGTGCAGATTGAGGTTCAAAGCCCTGAGCCTGGCATTCAAGGCCTTTCTAGTCTGTCCCTCCAAATCTTTCTCGTGATCTCCCTCTGTGAACTTCTGCTATACCAAAACACTTTGCTCATTTCCACCTCTGCATCTTTCCTCACCCTGTTCCACATACAAAAGTGGGACAGCAATTTCTCAGCATCTGCACTATCCCTCCCCCTCCCTTGCCTATAGCAGGCATCACTAATCAATCAGTGCGCTCTCTCCTGCTGAGCTAGGACTTGGCCTTAGAATCATTCCCCACACAGCTCTTTAGGCAGTTACTCCCGATCAATCAAATTAATCAAATTATAAAATGAAATGTATTTTCTATTACAGATCTAATATGTCCTTTCTCATTTTTAGCTTAATCCCTTTCAGTCACACAGTTCCTCAAACCCCACATGCTCTGTGAAATTTTCCCTAAACATCCCTACCCACAAAGGTCATTTCCACTTCTTAAAAGCCTAGAGAAAGCTTTACTTATAGCACCCATTTTGCACCTGTCATCTAGCTTCATACCATATAACTCTCTACAAATCAGAGTTTTTCAACTTCAGCATGAGTGACATTTTGAGCTGGATTATTCTTTGCTGTTGGGGCTGGCCTGTATATTGTAGGGTGTTTAGCATATTCTTAGCCTTTGCACAATAGATGTCACTAGCAACCTCCCCTCTCCTCCAATTATGACAGATTGCCCTAGTTGAAAACTACTATATTGATGGATAGATAGATAAATGATAGCTAGCTAGCTAGCTAGCTAGACAGGGATACTCTTCCCTACTACTCTGAGATCTTCAGAGTGTTGTAAGTACCTGATATAGCTCCCTACAGATAATAGGTGCTGAGTAAATATTTGTTAACTGATTAATTGGGAGTGAAGAGGGAAGAATTACTGGGAAAGGAAAAAAATCCTTCCCTAATGTGGATTAGAAACTACACCATCAGTGTATCATTGCTTTCTCTGAGCACTGTGAAGTTAAGCAATCAAGGCAGGTGTTGCAAAAAAGCCACCTCCACACACACCCAGTCCATTATTATCATACTCAGACCTGAGTACAAGAGCATGCTGGGATTAGCAGGTCACTTGTAGCAGGGACAGTTCAACCTCTCTAGGGGAGTTTGGGGAGGTGCAAGGAGAGTCCTGGTTGGAAAGTTGGGTTTGAAGTTTAAAACACAATGTGAGAGAGAGAGAGAGAGATCTTCTTTACTCTTAAAGAAGAGTAAACTAAAGCAATCCTTTTATCCACAAAATAATCATCCCTCCTGAAAACCTTCTTGCCTGGCTGCCTGGCTGTCTGTGAACACATTTGTCTGCCTGTACCTCCTCTCTTTTAAACATGGAGACTGTGTAAAAGGAAACAAAGGGCAGGGAGAGATTGTATAAATCATCATCCGCAATGCAGCTCTCCAGGTCCACAGGGAGGTTTAAATCATCCTCCACGAGTCAACCGAAAGCTAACTCCACACTTCCTCAGCTGATCAGCAAGCTGTTCTGGTGAACCAGAGAGGGGGCTGAAGCTGAGCATGGCAAGGTTTTCTGAGTGCTTCTGGTGTGCTGGGCCCTACACAGGACCCTGCACCTGCCTTCTACTTCCTCCTCGCAACAGCAGTATGGGTAGCACTGGATCCCTTTTTCAGGGATGAGAGAACTGAGGCCAGAGAGATCAAGTAACTTGTCTGGAGTTCCAGAGCATGTTGAAGAGAACTGGCATTTTCTCCCAGGACTTAGGATGCCCTGTCCGGTGCCTTCCAGGAAAGCAGCTTCTATGGAAAACCAGATATGTTTCCTAGTACGTGGCACTGATGCTCCACTCTGAACCCTTCTTGGCCTTCAATGCCCTAAGCAATGCAGAAGATGGATCCTCAGATGAGCCTAAAATCATGGGAGACTCATAAGCCATAGAGCACAGTCATTAAGGGAGCTAGTCCTGTCTATGTGGCTTTGTGTCTACCCATATCAACGGTCTGCCAAGCTGCCTCCATCCGTCCATCCATCCCTCCCATCTATCCATCCTTCCAACTCTATATAAGTACAAGAGGTATCTAGGATGTTTCTTAATATTTGAGAAGTTTATTGAATTGAATGGAATATCGAATGTTCTTAATATTCAAGGTTAGTTAGGCAGGGAGCACAGACACGTAAAAAAAAATGTGCCCTTTTCCGTTCTTTGTGGACTTTGAGGATTTACTTACTTTTCCTGTTACTAAGATTATATCATGTCTACAAAACAATAATGTTTTTTTTCTTTTTTCTGAGGAAAACAAAAGTATTCTGGAGTCAGGCTGATCTAGGCAAGTCATGTCACTTCTCTGCTTCTCAGTTTTCTCATCTGTAAAACACATGTGGTTTTAACAAGATCACCCAGATGCTGGGAGGGTTAACATGTGTATATCCCTTGGCCTATAGCGAATGCTCAATAATGATGGTGGTGGTGACCATCTCTATACCTTTTGGCACAGTGACTCATAAACGTCTGACTACTATTAACTGCTCCTTCTTCCACTTCTTTTCTTCTCTTGCCACAACCTAATAAAAAGTCCTTACTGATGAATAAATAAAGGTTTTAGGGTACTGCCTGATACACACTTAGCCCTTTAAACAGTAGTTATTGTCCTTTAGCCCACAATGCCTCCTGCCTGAAATATACTATCTTTTTGTGAATCTTTTTTCTATTGAAGGTTGATCTTGGTTTCATACATAACCCTGATGCACATGTTTACAGGAGACACTGGGGAGCTGCTTAGGATTCTCATCCAGAGCCCACATCCTGATGATGCTCCTGGCTTTGATTTATCCCAGGGAGAAGTGAGCTGAGGACGATACCATGTTGTCCAAGACTCCAAACAGCCTTTTTTTTTTTTTTTTTGCACAGCCTTTTCTGAGGCATTCAGTGCAGATTGGAGGCCCCTCACTGGTATCTGTGCTGAGGATAAATCCTTGTTTCCGAAACTGTTCTTCTTGCAATCACATTTGTGAACTGCCTCACACACACTTCCACAAATGTTTGTAGAAACATTAAAAAATAATCTTCTGTTCAGTTAAAAACTAGAGGGGTACTTCCTGGCAAGCAGGTTTCTCAGGTCCCACAGATGGGAATGGCTTTAACCAGAGACTGGGAGCCACTAGAGCAGACCCCACCTCATTCGGCTCCAAATAAAAGGGAGATGAGCCCACTAAGCCTGAAGATAGATAGGGTCCACATAAAACTAGAGCCTACTCTCTTGCCTGCCCAATGAGGGCCAGAGTGTGCTATAAAATAGTCATTTAGTGAGAAGCATTTTGCTGAAAAGAGGTAACACTACCAGGAACAAGGAAGAGTCAACATTGAAAACATAATTTGCACTTTTCACAGACCCTTGTCCCTGGGATAAGTCCGGTACAGTTTCTGGGAAATGGGCTTGTGTGGTAAGACATGGAAACTATCTCTTTAAAGCGGGGTTCTTGAAACATACAGCAGCAAAAGCTGGCTTTCTAAAACCCAAATCAATGGTCTCCTTTTGTACTTTGGAGAAAAATCCAAATGCTTGTCCCTGACCCCCAAGGGCCCACATGATCTGTCCCCTTCCAGCCTCTCTGACCTCATCTTATACAGCGTCTTCCCTCATTTCATACCTTTCAGCTATGCTGGCCTTCTCTTGGATCCTCCAGCAATCCAGGCACATCCCACCTCAGGGCCTTTGCATCTATTGTTCAATTGGCCCAGAATGCTGTTCTGCCAGATTTTTGCATGACTGACTCTCATCATTCAGATATCCACTCAAATGCCAGCTCTCTAAGAGGCTGCCTTTGTCTCCCCTATTGAAAATAGTTTCCTTCCCACTCCATCCCTATTTCATTGCTTGGTAATATTTCACTAGTAGCAGATATCCCTGCCTAAAATCATCTTACTTGTGTATTCATTCATTCTAGTGTGTTTCTCTATCCCTGGCCCTCTACCCAATGGGAATAAGAGCTCATTAAGAACAAATCCTATTACTCTCATTCCTGGTTGTAGCCCCTGCAGCTAGAATCAAGCCTGAAACATAGTAGGTACTCAAGAAATATTTGTTTAATTAAGGAATGTGTGAAAGAAGGATCTCATTGTAGCTCGATCAAATATAACTTAAGATGGAGTACACTCAGAAGCAGAACAAAAATTCTTTCATTTCTGGCCTTTTCCAAAGCAACGGTTGTCTACACATGATCCTAGCTTTGTTCAGAGTTTGTGTGTGCAGGGTGGAGTGCTCCCTATAACATTCTTTTAGAGATGAGGAATATTATAATAAATTCAATCTCTCATCTAATGAATATTTATTGAAACTACACTAAGCGCAAGTTCAATTCTAGACTGGTGATACAGTAATGACTAAACGGACAAAAATCTCTCCCCAGGTGAGCTGACAGTGCTGACATGGGAGGCACAGTGGATTTATGAAAAGGATACAGGTTTCCGAGTCAGAAAGATTCAGATTTTAATTCCTGTCCCATCATATACAAAATGGCTATCTAGGCAAGCTGCTTGACCTCCATACATCTCACTTTCCTAATCTGTAAAATGGGCATTAAGTTGACCTTATGAGGCTGTTGAAATGAGTCAATGACATGACAAACTTAGAGTCTTGAGCACAGGAATGAATGAATGGAATTTTGCTTGCCCCACAGCCCCTCTCCCCCAGATCCCACTATACCGTTTGGAAGATTTAAAGTGACCCACACCACAGAGACACAGGACAGACCAACCAGGAGCAGAATGTGTTAGTCTCAGAGGAAGAGTATGTTACCAGTTCAGTCTTCTTTTCCAGCCTTGATTTAAAGCAGCCTTGTTTACCCTTCCCTTCCTGCTCCTTGTCACTGATGCTAGCTCTCTGAGGAGATACCTGCAGTTCTGGCCCTGGCGGTGCTGAGTGGTTGAGCCATCATTAATGCCCACAGCAGCAGGCATGGGTGCACACAGGTAACTCTATAAGAGCTGTCATGTTGTACAGATAAGATGTGTCAGGAATATCCAGAGTATATGGCATTCACATGCACCTTTCTGCCTTCCTCTGATGTTGTGCCTTAGACATGAAGCAGGCCACATGAAACCCTGGGATCTATGCCCTTCAAGAAGCTTCCCCTGAAAGAGGGCAACTTGGTTTACTCTATCACACAGCGGGATCTCTGGGTGACCAAAGAATGTCACTGCACACAGAGACAAGGATTATCCCAAAGCCAAACAGCTGTGGGAATAAGTTTTTGATGAAAATACAGCTGTTATTTCATGCATTTGAACAATTTGGGTGCTGTTGTTACTCTTCCTATCTGCCTGCAATCGTCCCCAAATAAAAGAAACCTCCCAACATACTCTGGTCCAAGAGGCACACATTCAATTTACTTGACAGCTGGACTTCTGGGCATGTTGTTAACCAAAGGCACGTTCGGAGTCAAGGGGCGCTGAGCTGTGATTGGGAGCACTTGATGTGTCCACAGATAGTCATGGGCAGGTGATCTCATTATCTCCTCCTCCCAGGGCAGGGATTTCAGTTGGCTAATCTGCATAGTTTCCCGGGACCACAGGCAGCAACAACAAGAATAATAATAATAGCTGATAATTATCAAGATCTTTCTATGTTCTAAGTGCTTTTTGATTTAATTCTCACCAGAACTCCAGAACTGTATGAAGTAAGGAATATTTTTATCCCCTTTCACAAATGAGGACACTGAGGCACAAGACCCTGCCCAAGGCCACACAACTAGTCAGAGATAGAGCTGAGATCTGAATTCAGGTAGACTGGCTTCTAGGCCCCCACTCTGATGCCCAACAGCCTGGCAGAACCAGGTGTAAACTCTTTGGAGCACAGCCTTATCCATCCCACTCACTGCTGCACCCTAACCCTTGCATAGTGCCCAGAGCTGGATGGTTGCTAAGAGAGAACAATACACTAGATTCCCCAAAGATCACTACAAACTGTAACTCTGAGTGCCTGACAGAGCTCGGAGATGAAGGGGTTTTAGAGTACCTGTTTTTCCTAACACCACAGCCTCCCACTTCCGGTCCAGGATCCACTGCACAGACAGTGCCAGTTCAACCCAAGAATAAAGTCTGTTATATAACCACATGGCAGATGTGGGGGTGAATGGAGAAGCAGCCTGAGAATGGCATTTGGCCACCCTTAGTCTCCAAAGGAAATAAATGTCCTGATAAATAGAACTTTTCATCTCCCTGTGAGCCTCCCTTGGTATGAAAACTTTCCTTCATCTCCTCTCCTCGGTGCTTTCTAGATTTTATTTTATTTTGGCCCTGCACATTATTTGAAGTTACTATAGCAACGTGTCACCAGCTGGTATCGCGTAGTAATGTTGGCATTTAGGTAGCAAGCTCCCAAAGTTAGCTGCTTCTCTCCCTCTGTGAGCTCATCCCTCCCACAACCGCAGGTGAGTGGGGGACGCATCCGCAGCAATCAAGCCCCCCCCCTCCCTGTTTTGTTTGTTTTTCAAGGCAGGGCAAGCTGATAGCCTTTTCCAGGTCCACTCAACACTGCGGGGAGCTTGACCCTGTGTATGTATGTGTGGGGGGGTGGGGGGTGGGGGTGTGTGTTTGTGTTAGAGGTGGTTAAATAGATATGTTTGAGTTAACAGATGTGCAACCTACTATTGGCCTTATCAGTATGATGATGATGATTTTTTTATGCAAAGGAGCCTAATGATTTGGGGAGGGCTACTCTCCTGATCCCAGTCATCTAGTATCCCAGCTAATTAATATTAATCACACAATACTGGGTTTCTCTTTTTCTCTCCTGCCATCACGCAGTGAAGAGACCCTGGCTGTATTCCTTTGGAGCTTCAGCTCTCTCCCAGGTGTGCAAGATCTCTCTCCATACTGATGGGCTGAATTAATTAAGATTGATTGTCGCGGATCGCTGAAGAGGGTTCTATGTGGCAAATAAACCCTGCCACTCAAGGCGCTAAGTAGCCCCTCATCAGCCAAGTGCCTGCGATGATTGCACTTATTTTTACACGTTTGACCTAGTTTCAAACCGTGTCTCTCCATATGCTGTGATTCATTAGCTACATTTTAAACCGCCCCGAACAGAGTCGAGGTGCCTCTGCCCAGCTTGTGCCAGCGTCTCAGATACAGTTTCTCTCTGGGATTTAAGATGCCTGCCAGTCCCCCCTCCCCTTCTGTATTCTGTTTTAAGAAGCAATTTCCCATCTAGGCACCTGGCATGCTGCTTGGCTATGGATGAGTGGCTGCCTCATGCCCTGGGTAGTAAATACATGTCACCTACACCGTTTCTGCCAGGGATGGGAAGAGGGGGATTCTCACCAGCTTGGACTGCAGGGGATCCCTTCACCTTACTGTCCCCCATGCAGTACTCAGGCTTCCCCATGTTGCCCACAGGACTGGGAGATTTGGCTCCTACGCTGTAAAGTTTGAGCAATGTCAGTGTTAGGAGTATCTGAGTTGATAGTGAATCACACCCCCACCCCATTCCTCTACCTCTTTCTAAACATTTAAAACATGGTGGATGTAGAAGTAAGGTCTCAAACTCATAAAAAGGGAAGGGGACAGGAAGCAAAGAGGTCGATTGTCACGTTAAAGATATTACTGAAAAAGGGATAAACATCAAAGATGCATAATATTATCCCAACATTCTATCATTATGTGACAAACAGGGTTTGGTTTATTTCTTTATTTTATTTTATTTTTTTGCTCTGTTATTTGTTTCTTAATTTAAATGACAGAGGGGAGTCTTTTCTGAATGCGAACCTGCTGCTGGTGTCTCATGCCATTTCATTAATCGATCGGTCACATCGGTGTGATTTCTGACAAATTTGGTACTAAAGTGGGCTAGACATCATAGTACAAAAAAAGGGGTGCTTCTAGTGGGATGTAAAACCTAGTCATTTTTCATTAAGAGCCAAATGCAGTTAACTTGTCCAAACTTCAGTCACATTGCACTACAAATTGTATTGTAAGGCACTGGGCTGGGTTTTCCTATGTAGTAGTTAGAAGGAAGAAATGAACAAGCTGGTAAAAGTAATTTTGCTTGATTGGTGGGCTATAACACACTGAGCAAGTCCCTAAAAAAAATAGCGGATCCTTTGTAAAATGGTCACTCTCTCTAGATGGGGTCTGAACCCCTTCCCCCTTTTATTTTCTTTTAAAATGAAGCACGGAAGTTTCTCTAAACAAGGCTTAAGAAAATGCAGCCTTTTCAAGGCAATTCCAAACAACTTGAGCTCTGAGGTTTGTTTTTTTGCTTCTCGCCCCCACTTCAAATTCAAATCAAGCCATTGGAAATAACAAGCATTCCGAATCTATGCATTTGGGGCAGCCTGCAGTTCTGACAATGGTAGATTTTCCAACACACACACACACACACACACACACACACACAAGCTCACAATCCCAGGACTCATTTAAGCCAAAGCTTTAAAAGTAAACTATTGTCCAATAGGTGATAGCATTTCCTCTTAGAAGATCATGGGTCTTAAAAAAATAAAACCTGCCCAAATCTCTTACCTTGAAGCAGTGGAATTACCTGCAGAGATGTCCTCCCTTTTCCTTGCAAAATGAGCCAGGCTTTGGCCAGCAGCAGAATTACTCCAAAAGAAGGGATAACGAGTCCTTTATGTTGTAATTTTCACTGTTTATATGCAAGAAGTGTAGTGGGTCTGCTCACGTAGGAATAAATAAAAAGCCGAACAAACTGCTCGGCAGCTACCATGTGAAAAGAAAAGACCTCTAGTGGCCATAAGCTGCAATCTTTGAGGAAAGGAGAGACGAAATGGAAATGGAGGGAGTAGAGGAAACACATGCGTGTGTGTGCACACACACACACATGCACATGCACACACACACACCTCTCAAACTCTCTGATTTCTCCTTTCTGGCATCCAGCCTGGTGAGTGGGATATACAATGGTAAATCTTCTTACTTGGTTCAAGTGGATCCTGGTGAAGTTAAAAACGATGGTGGTGTTCTGTCTCCTTTGAAAAGGACAAACTCACCAACTCACCACCACCCCCTGGGGGCCTGAGCAGAAGAGGATTTGCTGGATGACCGAGACCCTTCACTCCAGTGTAGAGGCTCCTGGTCCCCATAAACACAGTGTCCTCACTGTCACTCCCAAGAGTCCTAGCTTTGCACTTTCTGCTAGCTTTGCGTGTTTTCTAAACATCAATGGTGTGTGTGTGGTGGTGGTCACTGGGGGGCAGGGCTTGCTTCATGGGTGAATGGCCTCACCTGGTGCTCAGAATGGGTGCTGGGGAGGTCCTGAAATTCTGAATAATTTTCTTCTTTTTTTACAAATAGTTTATTGTCAAATTAGTTTCCACATAACACTCAGTGCTCATCCCCACAAGTGTCCTCCTCCATGCCCATCCCCCCTCCCCCCCACATCCATCAGTCCTCAGTTTTTGTCAGCATTCAAGAGTCTCTCATGGTTTGCCTCTCTCCCTTTCCCCCACCATTTCCGCCCTTCTTCTCCCCCTTGTTCCTCCGTCAAGTTCCTCCTAATCCTCCTATACGTGCAAACATATGGTATTTGTCCTTCTCTGCCTGACTTATTTCGCTCAGCATAACACCCTCAAGGTCCATCCATGTTGCTACACATGGCCAGATTTCATTGTTTCTCATTGCCATGTAGTATTCCATGGTATAGATAAACCACATCTTCTTGATCCATTCATCTGTTGATGGACACTTAGGCTCTTTCCATGTTTTAGCTATTGTGGAGAGTGCTGCTATGAACATTGGGGTACATGTGCTCCTATGCATCAGCATTTCTGTATCCCTTGGGTAAATTCCTAGCAGTGCTATTGCTGGGTCATAGGGGAGTTCTATTGTTAGTTTCCTGAGGAACCTCCACACTGTTTTCCAGAGGGGCTGTACCAGTTTACATTCCCACCAACAGTGTAGGAGGGTGCCCGTTTCTCCACATCCTCGCCAGCATCTAGAGTTCTCTGATTTGCTCATTTTAGCCACTCTGACTGGCGTGAGGTGGTATCTCAGTGTGGTTTTGATTTGTATTTCCCTGATGAGGAGGGATGCTGAGCATCGTTTCATGTGTCTGTTGGCCATCTGGATGTCCTCTTTGGAGAAGTGTCTGTTCATATCTTCTGCCCATTTCTTCACTGGGTTGTTTGTTTTTCGGGCGTGTAGTTTGGTGAGTTCCTTATAGAGTCTGGATATTAACCCTTTATCTGATATGTCATATGCAACTATCTTTTCCCATTCCGTTGGTTGCCTATTAATTTTCTGGATTGTTTCCTTGGCTGTGCAGAAGCTATGAAATTCTGAATAATTTTTAACAAGGACTGTTCATTTTCATTTTGTTCTGAGCACCACAAATTATACAGCGGGTCTTGCTGACTAAGAAAGCATGTTATCCCTAACATCCTAATTGGAAAAAAGCCTGGAAGCAAAGGAGATTCCTGATCTCTTGGAGTTACTTTTGGGAATGTGATCTTGAGGACATTCAGTTATCCAAAATACTTCCTGTGGAGGAACACAGAAGGAGTTTCTTGGGACATTGAGGCTATATCTCGACCACTATAAATTATAAAACTGTAATCTACAAGGATATGTATTTTTTTAAGTGTGTGTGTGTGTGTGTGTGTGTATTTTTCTAAACAAAGATAGCAGTTTGTAACACTAAGTGCATTTTCTTGGCTCACACTTAATACTTCCAGGCCCACCACTCTGGTATGCCACTTGTCTGATACCTTTTAGCAGTAGGGTTCCCTGGAAAGACCTGCATCATGTTGAGCAGTCTCTCTTCCATAAGTCTGCCCTTGACCAGATCTATTGGGACTACCTTTGACTAAGATGGCGGTCTCATTGGAATCTTGCAGGAGACAATCTTGAGTGGCTCCTCTCCACTGGCGTATTTATGGTTGGTACTTCCTTTACAACATTTCCAGAGTAGATGTTCTGAAATGCTGCTTGCAGATGGTAGTCTAAGCAGAAAACCCTGATACAGAGTCATAAAATCTGGAAGGGTAAAGCAGAAAGGGGTATGGTGATGTATTCTGGTGCATGAAAGAATGTGGTTCTTGCTTCTCTGATCCCATGGATCCTTCCTGACCCGCCTCTTTTCCAAGTCCTTGCATGATTTCTCTCTTGTCTGAATCCCTCTGACACTTGGTCTGCTTTTTCCCTCATGGATGTTAACCTTCCCTTCCCAACTACATCATGAACTCCTGAAGAGCAAGGACCACCTCTTCTCATTTCTTTTATCCTCCAAGGCCCTTAACAAGTGCTGGTTACTGGTAGCTACTGGCTTCTCACTGACTGAGTCATGATGGTCCAACAACTGACCCCTCTGTAGAGAAAATCAGTGAATTCAAAGCATCGTAGGAGCCATTTGATCCTTTTGATACATATGCGGGGGTTGAAATGGATGGATTATTTTCTAGCTTTACAGATGAAACAATTGGGGCTTAGATATATAAAATTGTTCATCAGAAAATCAACTTTCTCTAGGATCTTGATAGAGACTAGATCTCCTGACACCATTGCAGTGGTCTTTTCCCAAGGTACAAGCAGCTGGAGAAGTGATAAGTCAAGCCCTATCTTCTATATCTGGAGCTCCCATTACAGTCCCAGTCACATAATAGGTGTTCAATAAATGCTTTGTGGAAGAACAAGCCCATAAATGAACCATAAGGAGATATTTCCTCAGAGGGAAGTTCCACTTGCTGATCCCCTTGGGGGCCTTTTATACTTGCCTGAGGTGATTGGGTGTTTTCCAGTCTGAAGCCAAGGAAATGAAAAAGATGAAACTCATGGTTCTCTCTCTACTATTTCTTGACAGTTTTCTTTATTTCTTTTTACAGAGCCACTTTGTGGCATGTATGACAGCCATCTTAAACCAGATGGGTGACCAGCACTATTCCTTCTATATTGAGACCTTCCAGACCAGCTCTGAACTTGTGGTGAGTCAAAGGATGCTGGGTGGGGGGCAATATAGGGGGGACATGCCACACTGTCTGTCTTGAGAGTTTAGGGCAAGAAGATGTCCCAGTGAACCTTGCGTATGTGTGTGTCTAAGTTGCAAACACATTCGTGCGATTGCCTAGTTCTAATTTCCATTGAGGCTTGCATATACAACTTCTGAAAGATATCTTTCAGATATGTCAGAGATGAAACCTGAATGTCTAGTCTAAATATGCCTCAACAGGGGTGCCTGAGTGACTCACTCGGTTAAGCGTCTGACTTCAGCTCAGGTTACAATCTCATAGTTCATGGGTTTAAGCCCCTGCATCAGGCTCTGTGCTGACAGCTCAGAGCCTGGAGCTGCTTCAGATTCTGTGTCTTCCTCTCTCTCTGCCCTGCCCCCCCCATCCTCTCTCTCTCTCTCTCTCTCTCTCTCTCTCAAAAATGAATAAACATTAAAATTAAATATGCCTCAACAAATGTTTATTGATGAATCATGGACATTTGGGGACTTACGGTCATGAGTATTAGTCACACAGTCTTAGATTTGCATCCAGGATTTGGCACTGGAGAGTTATGTGACTATGGACAAGTTAATCTCTCTTAAGCTTCAGTTCCCCATCTGTAAAGTGGGGATGATGTTATTTATGTCATAGTGTGGGGAAGGGGTTAATGAGAGCACAGAGGTTCTCACATACAAAGTGCCCAGTAAAAGGTAGCTATTTCTAGATCATGATCACAAATGCATAGAAGTTGGCCTCTGAACTCCCTTGCTCTTCTAGCCTCTCAGGACTCATCATTATAGAACTGTCTGCCTGGGACTGTGGCCTATAGGCTCAGCTCCGAAGCAATATAAAGGACTTACCAATATAAAGCCCAGCCCAGCCTACCAGGGGTATAGCAGTCCCTCTGTCTTCAATATAATCACCTTTGTCATTGTCTCCTTACTACTGCCAAATTCAGGAGTTCTGAGGTTAGGGGTTCAGTTTCAACTTTCCTTAGAGTAACCAAGGGTTCTAGAATTGGACCAATCTCAGACGGTGGCCCATATAAGTGGAATTATTAGAAAGCCAATGTCTACTCTTTCAGCTATTCAGTAGAGAGATAGTTTCCTCACTGGGTGCAGTATTGGCAAGAAATGGTATCTATTTCTGGATCTACACAAAAGAAAATAAAAGGAAAGCCAAATAGCTCAGGATTCTCCCCAATTTCTCTGTGTCATGTGACATGGAAATAGAGAGATCAGATTCCTAATTTTTGATCCTTGGGAAAGAATGGTGGGAAGAAAGTAGGAAAGGGAATTCTTATTTATTGGTCATATATACTTTCTTGTATAATCTTCACAACAGTATAACATAGGGATTAGTACTCACATTTTACAAGTCTACAATCTGCTTGCTCAAGGTCACATAGGAAGTGTGTGGCAGAGTAGAACTTGAACTTCTGTTCTGACTCTGACAGCATGCTATACCTTCTCACTCAGAAGCTAGGTTTTCATCTATGAGCCAGAGGCCTTCTCTGTAGGAAGGAAATGAGCCTGTGATGACACCCACACTTCTCCAGGGGATATCAAGGATGAATAACAATTCTCACCATTGTCATCATCAAGCACTTAATGAGCTCTTACAATGGGCCAGGCTCTATGCGGAGCATCCTTTAGACAGTGTGCACTTAATCTTGGTAGTAACTCTTTGAGTTAGATGTTATCCCCATTCTGCTGATGTGGAAACTGGGACTTAAAGTATTGAGGTAATTTTCCTAGAAGCAAAGATTGCTGAAAAGAAACCGATCTCATTTCCAGAATTTTGTAATTTAGCTTAAAGCAGTGATTTTCAAATTATATTCCTCCCATTCTCACTATCTTCTACCATAAACACATGCGCGCGCGTGCACATGCACACACACACACACACACCACAGATATTCTACTTTTATCTATTTTATATGTTAGGTTCTGGGTAATATTTTCTTTGGATCAAGAATTCTGCTGTTAAATGCTTTGAAAACCACTGGCTTAAGGAAAGAACTCCTAATGGAGCAGAATCTTGGCCTTCTGCAATCAGTATCTGATGGGGTGTGTTGAGGTCCATTCTGAACCTCTTCAAATGAGAAGAAGAGAGTCCTGGGTTGTTTCCCCCAATCTGCCCATGGATGTGTCTGTGACATATGAATGAGCTGTGTTTACAGTACTGATAATTAGATGCTCATGTTAATAATTGTTTGCTAAATGACCTGAGATGCCTCCACGAAGTGTAGACTATTTCCTTCTTAAATACATATTTGGGAAGATGATTATAAAATTGCAACATCAATACATGCATTTTCTTCCTTCTTCTCAAAGACAGAATTGCTAGTGCTTTGTTTTGAGAGTGTTTTTACTTTCCATATTCCCATTCCACTTGTGCTTGTTAGTCTCCTGGTAACCAACTTGAAGCTTCCATTTAAAAACCCACCACTACTGGTTTCATTGGAGTTACTTGCCCTTTCCTTTTCTGCCCCTCCAAAAAATAATGAAGAAAAAATGTAAACAGCCAACAAGATCTGGGCACTTCTAGTCAGTTCCTACAAAACAAGATGACCGGTGTGTTTTGCTTTACAATTTCAGGACTTCTTGATGGAGACCTTCATCATGTTCAAGGACCTCATTGGGAAAAACGTGTATCCTGTAGACTGGATGGCCATGAGTATGGTTCAGAACAGGTGAGCTGCCACTCATTCCTAACAGCTACCTCACCGCAGCGATCACTTTAAAGAGCACATGTAGAGACAAAGTAAGGATACCTTTTCCCTGGTGAAAATAGAAAGTGTAGCAGAGTCTTCCTACTTAATTTATTTATTTTATTTTTTTTAATGTTTTATTTATTTCTGAGAGAGAGAGAGAGAAAGCGTGAGCAGGGGAGGGTCAGAGAGAGAGGGAGACACAGAATCTGAAACAGGCTCCAGTCTCTGAGCTAGCTGTCAGCACAGAGCTCAACGCGGGGCTCAAACCCAGAAACCGTGAGATCATGACCTGAGCCAAAGTCAGACGCTTAACCAACATTCCATAGGATACCGATGTAACCCAAGTATAACCCAGATCCCACATAACCCAGCACAACATTAGAGAAAAATAATTATAAGCAATTTCAGCCTTAAATGCTTTCTCTCAAATAGTATGATCTCATCAAAATGAAATTCAAATGTTAACACTCAGCACTATTTTCCGATATTCCCTTTCTTCATTTCTCTGGTTCTCAATATCTCTCACATCCTATGCTTTATTCAAGTTTCTCTTAGAAACTTATTCTCAATCCCTATCCACAAACCCCTTTAAAACTGGATCTTCTTTTTTTTTTTTTTCCAGTTTGAGTATATTTGTTTTTTTTTTAATAGTTTATTGTCAAATTAGTTTCCACATAACACTCAGTGCTCATCCCCACAAGTGTCCTCCTCCATGCCCATCCCCCCCTCCCCCCACATCCATCAGTCCTCAGTTTTTGTCAGCATTCAAGAGTCTCTCATGGTTTGCCTCTCTCCCTTTCCCCCACCATTTCTGCCCTTCTTCTCCCCCTTGTTCCTCTGTCAAGTTCCTCCTAATCCTCCTATACGTGCAAACATATGATATTTGTCCTTCTCTGCCTGACTTATTTCGCTCAGCATAACACCCTCAAGGTCCATCCATGTTGCTACACATGGCCAGATTTCATTGTTTCTCATTGCCATGTAGTATTCCATGGTATAGATAAACCACATCTTCTTGATCCATTCATCTGTTGATGGACACTTAGGTAAAACTGNAACATTAAAAAAAAAATTAAAACTGGATCTTCTTGGCCCCTTCCCCTTTTTTCCCCTCTTACTTCCCTTTGGCTTTGTATATTTATTTTAAATCCTTGCCATGAAAGGCCTTCACTCTACATTGGCAAGAAGTGTTGTCTCTCTACCTGTCACCCTTGTTCCATATCACAAAACCAAGAATTTACTGGCAAATGGAAATATCCCTAGAGAATGGAAGAAAAAGAGAAGCTGAAGAGGCAGACACAGAATTCTCCCTAGTGGGAGGCAAAGAGGGAAGACTCTAAACATTTACTTATTAATAATTTTGTCATTGGATATAGTTTGAGAACTTCTATCTCATGTATGCCTAAGAGCTGACTCCAGTCCCAGACGACCTTCATCCCTTAACTTTCGGTCCTCTGAAAAGTTATTCTTCTACTAATTGGATGCCTAAGTGGCTAGCCATGTGACTTGATAGCCTCCTCACTTACCCACAGTGCTCTTGGGGCCAGCTTTAGGGGGTGGTGAAGGAGATAAGAGGTTTCTCAAGGCAGAAGAAAGTACGTCCATGCGTTGGAGCTTATGTTGGGAGGAGGAAAATCACCCCAGCAGTAAAATGTCAGAATTCTCTTTCTGGGCTAACCTTGCCCTGATTCTCCCTGTTCACATCACCCAGATGGGGGTCTGACTTTTGCAATGATTAAAGTGTTGGTGGGAATTAGGCTCATTCACATCACAGATCAGAGGCGGGCCCGTTTTTACCCCTATGTCAGGGCCAGTTTCCTGAATCTGCAACCTGTACTGTTGCCTACGACCCTGCATTATACAGAGCCCTATGCTTCGTGTAATGTCCTGCCTTTACCATCTTGAAATTCTTAGTAATTTCTGAACAAGAAGATTCACATTTTCATTGTGCACTGAGCTCAACAAGTCATGTAGCTGATAGTACCTTATGTCAATGTTCAGTCATCTCGTATTATGGTAGTAGCCAGCTCCTGAACTGTGTGTGAATCCTCCTCCTGTCTACCAGCTGGTCAATAATGCCTTCAGGTTTTGCCAAAGTACATGAAGCACCCACATGAGTCATCTTCAACTCACCCTTTATTTTAGATACATTCAACTATTCACTGTTCTCTACGGTTTTATTCTTCTATGACTTTTTATTAAAATATTGCTTCCTCCCTTCTAGACCAAACTCAGTATGAAAGCATCCTTCAAATTCTTGACACTATAATGTCTTCTTTGTGGGTGCTTCTAGAACTCTCTCTTGGTAGGAGAATGTGTTCTTTTCTTTGTGTTTCCATACATGCCCACATTATGGCCCTTATTCTACTGTACTACAATTATCTCTTCACATGACTGTTTCTGTCACTAAAGACTGGGCTTCTTGAAGGCAAGCACTATATCTAAGGAGATTCCAGCTCCTACTGTAGAGCCTGACATTCATAAATACATATAATGAACTCTGTATATCCAGTGGGTACTTATTGATTATAATTTTTGAAGAAATCTAGTTTAAATTTGCCTAAGTAAAAAGAGACTCAAGTTTACGAGTTCAGACGACTGAAAAATCTCAGAGCAAAGGCTTCAGGCATGGATGTATCTAGGTGCTCAAGCAGTGTTGTAGGAAATCTGTACCTCTATCTTTGCTCTTTTTCCTGTTGGCTTCATTCTCAAGTAGATACTCTCTTTGTGGTGGGGAAAATGGGCTCTAGAAGTTCCAGATATATATCTTGAATTAGCAACCCCAGTAGAAAAAAAAGGCCTCGGGGTGCCTCGGTGGCTCAGTCAGTTAAGCATCTGACTTCGGCTCAGGTTGTGATCTCACAGCTTGTGGGTTCAAGCCCCGCGTCAGGCTCTGTACTGACAGCTAGCTCAGAGCCTGGAGCCTGCTTCAGATTCTGTGTCTCACTCTCTCTCTGACCCTCCCCTGGTCACGCTGTCTCTCTCTCTCAGAAATAAATAAAAAATATTAAAAAAAAAAAGAAAGAAAGAAAATAAAGGCCTCTTCTTCAATAGGTAGAAAAAGAGTCAGTCCCCAGGCTAATCTTCAAAGTTCTGGCTTAGGCTACATGTCCATTAATAAACTTTTATGGACAAGAAAATGAAATTTGCTATTTTGTCAAGCTTGGGTCACATGACTCACCTTGCAACTGGGAGGCTATGGTTAGTTCTACCCAAACCACAAAGCCTAGGACCAAGAGGGGAGATAGGAGGAGTAATTATCCAAAGAAAAAATCTAGGTGTTATTACCAGCAGGAGAAATGGATGATGGATAGGCAAATAAATGCACAGACATCTACTCCTTATACAGGGTCAGGATGATGGAAGCCCAAAGAGGCTGGAGCCCTGACCAGGCCAGCAATTCCTTCTGCATCATCTACAGTCATCTTAGAAGAAGCATATGGAAGAGTCTGGAGGAATGCCCCCTCTTCAAATCCCATTGAGCTTTAGTTTTTTGGGGGGACAGGCCCCCAGAGATGATACCATAATCCTTGGTTTCTTTATACTTAGAAAATTACAATATGATTTTCTAAAGGATCTAAGGAAGTGGAATTGTCTTCTAAGTAGAAATATTAGTATCTCTTAAGGATCAGCTAAGTATTTAAGTCTCTACATTAAAAAAAAAAAAAAGAGACTCAGAAATATAGCCGGGTTTCAGACTTCTTAGTTCTGCCACTTCTATTTCTTGACAAGTCATTTAATCTCTTGGACTCTCAATTTCCTGATCTGTAAAATGGGAATTAATTATAATCTCCATTTCATGGTATTTTTTGTGAGGGAAGAATGAATTACTACTTAGCACAATAGTGGTACCTCAGAAAACTCACTGAATAGAAGCATTGCCATCTCCAGATATAGACAACAAACTTAGCCTTGAACTAGAGAAGGATGTGCCTAATGTCAACCAGAAAAATGACTGTTTTTCTCCTCCAGGTCACATCAATGAGTTAGTAGATGTCCTTCATCTTCAGTCCACAATGGACCACTTGAAATATTCTCAAGCTTTTTGCATTTGCTGTGATGTTACGATAGCTAACGTGTATTGAACACCTACATCCCCCACTGCTGTGAATACCTTAGTTAATTTTATAATCTGTATTACTTTATTTAATCTTACCAACAAATTTATGATGTAAACTATTACAACCCACATATTGCATATGAGGAAACTGAGACACAGAATAGATGAGTAACTCACACAATGTTGCTCTGCTAATAAGAAGCCATCCAATCAAAGTCCATGTTCTTTTTTTTTTTTTAATGTTTTATTTATTTCTGAGAGAGAGAGAAAGAGACAGCGCGAGCAGGGGAGGGTCAGAGAGAGAGGGAGATACAGAATCTGAAACAGGCTCCAGGCTCTGAGGTAGCTGTCAGCACAGAGCCTGATGCGGGGCTCGAACCCATGAACCATGAGATCATGACCTGAGCCGAAGTCGGACGCTTAACCGACTGAGCCACCCAGGTGCCTCAAAGTCTATGTTCTTTATCTCTACTGCTTCATTCTATAAAATAGTGAGGCTCATTTTATGAAGTGCATTGTATATATGTGCCCACTGCATATTTAGTGTCTCAGGTAACTGAAAGATACCCAAAGAGGTAACTTGTCCAAGGTCAGGAAACTAATTAGTGGACTACCTCAATGTAAATTGGACAAGCAGAACATGCGAACATGCAGCATGGCTTAGTCCTGAGCAGGATTTTTCAGAACATCATTTATACTTCCTATGCTGGTTAGTATACTTCCTATACCTTACAATGTCCGTCCTTCCTTCCTTCCTTCCTTCCTTCCTTCCTTCCTTCCTTCCTTCCCTCCTTCCTTCCTTCCTTATTTATATATTACCATAACTTACCTGTTTTTATAATTTCTCTATTATCACTTATGACTTATGTGTGTATGTATTAGTCATATGTAATGTATTTATCTGTTTGTTGGAGGAAATTGAGTTTTTCAGAGTTGAATGTCTCCTCAGCTGTGTCCTGTTTGTGTGTGCAGACATAGCGACATGTCTACTGCAAGAAATGCCTTCTGTTAGAACATTTTTTTTTCTGTTTGGTAAGATGCAGCTTTCAGAAAGATCTGATTTACATGATATGGTAAATTTTTAAGTGATGAAGCTCTTCGTAATATTGTAAACTAACAAAATTATACCTAGGAACCTCTTTTCTCCCCTTCTATCTGCACCTCAATCTGGAAATCCAACATTTTGAGGAGGCTTGGGGATTTGTACACATCCCCAAAGCATCTCAAGATGAAATCAACCAACATATTTATTGAGTGTCCTGGTTATGCGGGCTCTAGAGAGCAGGCCTGTGCCATGGTCCCAGAAGGCAAGGGGCTTACGGTCCAATTGGTGAGATGGTAAATGTGCCCATAGAAATATGAGTTCAGAGCACAAAGAATACCCAGAGAAGTTAGGATTTATGACTGCCAGGGTCCATATCCTGCCTCTACCACTTAATAGTAAGATGGCCTTGGGCAAAGTTATGTAATTACTATGACTCAGTTTTTCTTCCTGTAAAATGGGACTAATAACAGTACCTATCACAATTGGGAGGACCAAAATGAAATTAAATAATATATGCAAAGTAGTTAGAACAGTGTTTGGCACATGACAAACATTTCATAAGTGTTAGCTATTTTTTTTTCCTTGTCACATTCCTATGGTAACACAAAATATTTCACAGAAAAGGCAAATCTCGGCTAGATCTTATCTACCTTTATCAGTGTCATATTTCAAGGTCTAACATTGTCTAAAGTACGTAAGAGGCACACAGTGGGGTCACAGAAGTCAAGTGTAGGATATTGAGTAGGGCAGTGCCCAGTAGTCGTATGGTGGCTCCATCAGGATGCTGACAAATCACTGACACCCGCTTCCCCTTCCTACTACCTACATTAACTTGTAGTGTCTACTCCTTTTTGTAGACCTCACCTCCTCCAGTGCATATTGCCCAGAAGGAGGCCTCTTTGTGGGTTCTTTAGCCAGCATAGCACAACTAATCCTGATGTTCGCAGGCTGCAGGATTCCTGATTCCAAGAGCCTACTGCATCCCTCGCTAGAATCCCAGATTACATGAGCAGTGTCAGGGGCTCTGGGGGTGAGCCGTTCCTTGACGCTGAGCTGGAAGCTGTCGATTCACTCTAACCTCTTGGGTGCACGGAGCTTTTGTGTGTTGCGAGGGAAGCAGCTTAAAGGCTCTGGGAGAATGGATTTCTCACTGCCTCAAAGGAAGGAGTAAGAGCTCCCTTCTCCAGCTCTTTTATTTCCATTGTCAAGTTTTAACCAGTAGAATCAACTGCATCTTATGGACTGCAGGGGGAAGGGGAAATGGCATTCGGAGAGGCCTGCTCTCTCCCTTGGGTGTTTTCACCGGAAAGGGCATTCACTTTTATTTCCACAGTACAACCTCTGGGTGTGGGTTGGTTGTCACATCAGAATATTTTCAGCCTTCGATCCTCCTGCCACGGAGCTACCAGGTGGCCAGGCTGTTAACAATAATGACAGCAACAGCGACTGACATTTATTGAGGACTTCTATGTGCTGAGGCATTGGCCACCAGCTTTATACACTACATCTTATCTATTCTTTACGTGGCTCATTTCACACAAGGGGCAGTTGAGATTCCTAGAGGTCAAGCAACTAGCTCCAGGCCACAGCAGCAAAGGGGGGCAGAGTGGGACTCTTACCCAGGGTCGACTTGCTCCAGCACCTGCAGGAGTCTATGTAATAACAGTAATACCAATAGCACCTGCTTCCTGTGATATTGTGAAAATTGGTTGAGAAAATACATGTAGAACACTTAGCATAGGACCTGGTACTTAGTAATATCTTGTTAAATTTTTTTAAATGTTTATTAATTTTTGAGACAGAGAGAGACAGAGTGTGAGTGGGGGAGGGGCAGAGAGAGAAGAGACACAGAATCTGAAACAGGCTCCAGGCTCTGAGCTGTCAGCACAGAGCCCCATGTGGGGCTTGAACTCACTAACCATGAGATCATGATCTGAGACAAAGTTGGACACTTAACCAACTGAGCCACCCAGGTGCCCCTGTCTTGTTAAGTTTTAACTATCATCATTATGACCCTACTGTGCCTTCAAGGATCTTTCTGCCAGTTTCTTCCTAATTACAGCAGCTGACTTCTCTCTCTTGTGGCTTTTGCTTCCTCTCAGAGTCATCTGTTCATGGCTTCTATTCAGGGGGTAGGTCACTGCATTCTCCCTAGTTGTTATGCTATAGGACTGCCTAAAAGCATTTGATTTAACTACATTCCAGGCCTGGGTGCCCCCACAGACTACCCAGAAGGTCACCCATGGGCTGCTGGCCACCCAGGGAAGGCTATCTGAGTCAAGTGTTGGCTTTGTGCCCAGGAAGCTGTGGGCAGAGCAGCAGGATGATAGGGACAAAGTGTGTGGGAACTTTGGGCAAAATGCTGCACGAGTTGGAGCAGACCCAGCTCCAAAAGACGGTGCAGGCTGGCCTTCAAGGGAGCCAGTATATCCCTCTGGTTAATTGCAAAGTCTTTAGAGAAAGATAACCCTGAGATTGGGTCTGGACTCTGCTGCTTATTTGCTGTATGAATGTAGGGAGATGATCATTTTATTTTTCAAATATTCAGTTTCTTCTTCTGTTAAATGGGTGTAACATTAGCTCCTACCTCAGTTTGTAGAATTGCATGAAACAGTGTCTGTTAGAGTACTTAGCACAGGGTACATGAATAACTATTTCTGTAGTTGCTGTTATTAATATGGTGAGCTCACAGCTCAGGTTGAACAGAATTATGGAGGTTTGCTTATGGACAGAATAGCATAGTGGTTAAATACCTCGGTTGTAAAGGCAGCATACTTTTGTTTAAATCCTGGTTTCACATGTACTGGATGGGTTATTGGGAAAGTTACCTAAACTCATATCTCTAAAATGGAAACAACATCTAACTGAGAGAATTAATGTGAGAATTAAAAAGGAAAATCAGAAAAACAGAAAGAATCCATGCTAAGTACTTAGCAGAGAGCCTTGCCCATCATTGGTAACTGTGGCTCTGGTTATTATTGATTTTATAGATCCTGCTAAGCATCACAAATGAGATGCAGGAAGTGTTAAGTTGAGATTTGATCATGAACTTTGTTTTCAATAATACAAGCTTATTGTTGAGAGTAACAGAGATACTTGAGTATGTTTTCATTCCAATCTGCTTCACCATATTATTGCTTAGGATTTACAGTTATTTTAAAGAGAAACCAAAAGACACAAATTTTCCAAACCCACATATGAGAAACCAAAGAAAGCAGGTGGCTGTGGAAGAATCCAGAGAGAGGGAAGAACCTTGACTTGCTGCCCCCAGGTCCTATCTGCTGTCAGTACCCACCAGTAACACAGACTATTTACCAACTCCTGGTTATTTGACTGGCCTTTGAGAACCAGAGACAAATTTGGGCTGACAGTCAAAATAATAACTATTACTGACTACAGCTAATAGATTTGTTGCTTCTGAGAATATGTAAAACCCCTCATTTGGGGACCACATTACCAATTCCAAAACGTTTACAATATAATATGACAGCCACTCAATGCATTTCCATCTGGGGAGTCAGATGCTAATCTTTAAGGAGAAAGTATAGATATTTTTCAAAAGCATATTCGCAAATGACAGAAGAGCAAAACCAAAGAAATCTCACTTTTTGCCTTCTTGACGTGGGGAGGATTTTGTGAAACTTTTATTGTTTTGTCTTTACACGGTCCTGCCTACCTCAGAACTGGTTACTGGCTGCAGCTTGTCCTGTCTGCCCATTTTGCTATCAGTCCCCGACCGCAGAAGATGAATGAAGCCATGTGAAAGGGTCTGAAGCAGCCACAGCTGCTATCTTACTGTCATTACCACAGTGTCAGGCACCATGCTCTGCACTTACCGTGCCATTGAAGGCTGTAGCGACCCCATGAAAGGGATGACATTGTTGATACTTCAGAAGCAAGGAAGCCAAGATGTCAACGTGATATTAACAGAGGTCCCAAATCCACACAGCTGGCAAGTGGCAAAGCCAGAAACCACATCCAGCTGTGTGTGTTTGTGTGTACATGTGCGTGCACGTGTGTACGTGTGCATGTGTGGGTGTACAAATCTTGGGATCCTGATACTAGGATGCACTGTCTTCTTTGTTCAACAAACCTTTAAGTACTTCATGAATGCCCAGTTGAGGTTCCTTACAAGCAATGCCCAATGTAACACGTGCTCTAGGTGCCCTGCCCACACTCTTGGCCCATCCAGAATATACTTGCAGCTTTGGGGGATATTTACCACAGATCCTGAGAGCTTCCTACTTTCATTCTCTAGACTTTCACTGGCTGAAAGAGAGAGCTCAGTGCACCTGCAAGCCAAGCCAGACATGCTAGGAACTTAATGTCCTCAGGAGTAATTTTCACCTAGTGAAGGGCTGGCATTAGTAAATAAATAGTCCAGTTTCCTCATCCCTGGGAGGGGATACTTCTGATGTGCAGGTATGCTTTATACAGTTTCTCAGAAGTTCCTAAGCAAAACTGGGCCCTAATCATTACCCAAAGCAATAACCTTCTAATTAATGCTTTCTTTACTGGCTTCCTATTGTGCCTCCAGTAGGCCAAATAGGCATTTTCCCTGGGCCAGACATTCAATGGACAAGTAGTTATTGATTATTCACTGTTAATAAAAAATTATAGAGAGCAGTACAGGTAAGATCTGGCCACTCTCCTTGAAGATTTTATAAAGACACACAATGGAAACTAGATCACAGTTGGGCATGTTGCATTTTGGAGGCTACTACAGAAATCTAGGACAGAAATGATCATGGCTTGGTTGAGGTCAATGGCAATGGGGTGACAAAAAGAAGTCAAATGGTGAATGTATTCTGAAAGTAATAATGCTAAGGAGGTTTTGCTGACTGGCCAGGTGTAGGATATGAGAGAAAGAGAAAAATCAAAGATGTTTCTTCCCCCTACTGAGCAATTGGAAGAATGGAGTTACTCTTAATTTAGATAGGAAGACTACAGGTAATAAGAGTTGAAATTTTGACATTATGTTTGAGGAGCCTATTAGTCATCCATGTGAGGGTGTGGAGTAAGGAACTGGGTTGCAAGCTGGAGCTCAGGAGACAGACCAGGGAGGAAGATGTAAGTTTGGGAGCCGAAGACATGTAGGTTGGAGAATAGATGAGATTATGGAGGGAGTCTCTGAATCCAAGGAATGTACAGTCCAGTGGAGGAGACAGACATTATTGAGTCACACAAATAAGTCATCCTAGACCATGATGAATTCTAAGAAATTGCAATGACTGTCCTTTGAGAGAACAAAGATGCAGCAGACCTTCCCCTAAAGAGATGTAAAAGAAGAGAGGTATTCTATAGAAAGGAGGAATACAGCTGTGTATCAGAAAACAAGAAAAAGCACAGAATAGCAGTGAGAAATTAGTCCAGATAGGGTGGGGTCCAACCATGAAGGGCATTGACTGTTAAGAGAAAGAGTTTGAACTTATCCTGGGGTCTAGAACTGTCCATGGGCAAAGGAGTCCTGACATTGAAGAGGCAAGAGATGGGGGGCAGAAAGCCCAGTCAGTGGGACTTGTTAGGAGGAAGGGAAGGAAGAGATGGATGAGAAAACATTTAGGGAGAAACACAATTTGACAACAGGTACCAAAAATGTTACATGTGCATAGCATTTGCTAAGTATTACCACTTCAAGAAGAAGACAGGAAAAGAGGTGTATATAGAAGATGCAAGGCAAACATAAAAGTGTGATCACCGAAACACTGTCTGTAAGAGCTGAGCATGAAAGATCATCACTAAAAGACTGATTACATAAACCATGATACATCCATACAATGGCATGCTCTTCTGTGATTAAAAGGCATGATGTATATCTGCATTCATTGGCACGAAAGGAACACACTATTTATTGCTGAGTAGAAAAGACAGGCTGTGAAACAGCATTTGCCATTTAGCCCTATTTATCAAAATGATATCTTTCAAATACCATTCATGGGTATACATCTAGGGAGACCTTTGAACATAACGTTCATCAGAATACTCAAGGATGGTTTTCTTTAGATGATAAAATTTTGTGGTTTGTTTGTTTGCTTGTTTGTGGTGGGGGAGGCAATTCTGTCTTTCTGGATCACGTAAATTTTATGTCATAAGCTTGTACTAGTTTAAACAAGAGATACTGCACATTTTCTAAGGAAGTCAAATGGTTAGTTCCTAAGTTCTTGCAGAGGGAATGGGGCCCCACATCTAAAGTATGAGCAGGCGGGTCAGCTGACCTCTTCTTGGGTCTTTGAGCCCCTCACTGAGGGAACTTTGGTCTGGAAGGTGGGGAGGGGTGCCTGACCTAGCATGCTGACATGGCCTAGTAAACTTTTCCCCTCTTCCAGGGTCTTCCTGAGAGCAATCAACAAGTTTGCAGAAACCATGAATCAGAAGTTCCTGGAACACACGAACTTTGAGTTCCAGGTGAGTGTGAGGCACCCAGGGTGTACTTGGGGTGCCCGGGCAAGGCGGCTCTAGCATCTTAGGCTGATTGCTACATCAAACACACCTCAAAGCACACGTAAGGTATACCAGTGCTTCCGGCAGTTTCCACAGATGATTGTGGGTAAGGAAGGAACCAGACCCTGGATTGAAGCTCAGGGTTCAGAACCAGGCCCTTGATTTAATAAATAATCATTAACTGAGCAGCATATGCAAATGTGGCTATATAATGTATCTTATGCTAAAGAGATTTGTAGTCATCCGTTGTCAGAGTGGGTACCACCTTTTAGAAATGTATCACATCCTTTTCTATTCACTGGAGCCTAGAAAAGCAAGCACTCACACTGAAAAATAAAGCTCACCAGTGCATTTCATGATTCTTTCAGAAGTCACTTTTTGGGTTCAGACAATACCTGGGGCCTCTCTGAGATTTTAGAGCCTCAAAACATGTCCCTGGAGCAAGTGGAGTGACACATATGCTCAAGGCGTAGGCAAGAAGAGCCAATTTCTCAAAGCTTTAGGGGAAAGTCCAGATTGCTACCTCTGGCTGGAGATGTGAGAGAGAAGGTCCCTGAAAGGGGATCCCTCCTCTGGGGAAATCCCTGACCCCCAGGATCTTTTGTAGTGCAACCTTCGGAGGTAGCCAGTGAACTGAGGCAATGGTATTTTCTTCCTGCTCATCAGGACTATTCATTTCTTAGCTGGGCTTTGGCCTATGACTAGCTGTGCAACTTTAGACAAGGCCTGGGCTATGTCCATGTATCAGTTGGCTCATCTGTAAAAAGCTCATAATCCCTACTCTTTCTATTTCATAGAGTTTTTGCAGAACTGGAATGTGTTAAGGGGCTTGCTGGGAGAATTCACTGTAAGGTTTCACCAGTCTCCATTCAAATGCTTTCTCCCCTGACTGAGCCCCTTTGAGTGTTCCACACTGATCCCATGGTCTTTATGGATTACCACTTAGCCTGTTGTAGTCTCTTCATAGCACTAAATGTTATTTGAAATTATGTTTCTTATTTGTCTACAGGCACATTTTTTTTCTCTCTTTCCTCCAGTAAAGTGTAAGTTTCAAGAGTATAAAGACTTTATACTCACAGAGACTCTGTGCTCTGTGCCTAATACATAGTAGGTCTCCTTGGGGAGATGATGCCTGGGCTGAGGGCTATGATTTCCATTCTGCTGGAAAGCATCAGCCTGTAAGTATTTAATAAACATTATCTTTGAATAAGATTCTCTCCCACTACCTTGCATTCAAATTAGGCAACTGAGCTGTTATGATAATGATAATAGAAAGATAAGCTGCCATTTTCTGATGGCTTACATGTGCAGATCTCATGAGAAGCACTCTATGGGCATTTTCTTTCTCAGCCCTTACACTACACTACAAGTTAGTTACTACTACTAGTACTTTTTCTGCTGGAAGGATGTGGGAACTGAGACTCGGAGGTGATGAGCAGATAGCCTGAAGTGTCACAGCACATCAGTGCGAAGTCGGGACCAAAGCACAGCAGTGGCTGACATCACAGCTGCAGATCACCACAGCCACATGCTAGATAGGGAGTCACCCCCGCATCGGGTTCACGGAGAGGTTCTGGCTGAGAGTTATAAATCTCTGACATGGAAACAAAACATGTCACTTTGGCTGTTTTGAATCAGGAGAAGTGTTTGATTCCCTTCCAAATGTGAACCAGATGCCTGCAGGCTTCAGGTATGAATGTGTTCTGGGAAGCTAATAAGGTCATTGCTTTTTTGGAGGGGCAGCTTGGAGAACACACCTAGAGGCCAGCAGTGAGGCAGTGTTTAGACCATAAAACTGCTGGCTACTCTGTCCAGGGTGGTAGCAGTCACAGCTTCAGACCTGGTTTTCCTGACTCTGGCTCTCTCTCCTCCATGGTCTTAAGGGATACTTTCCAAAGAAGTACAGCTTCAGTCTCTCATGCCATTATTTTAGGATTTATTCTGTTTTCCTGAAAGAGAATCTGCACCTGAGAGATGCCCAGAGAAGTGGGGATTTCATACATAAAAGGTTTGAGCTTATGAGCTGTGTGACTTTAGGCAAATTACCTCACTCCTCTGTGCCTCAGTCTCTTACACATCAAATTAAAATACTAATAATAGCTGCCTCATTGGATTTTTGAGAGGATTAAGTGAACTAATTCATGTAAAGCACTTAGAACAGCACCAGGAACATGGTAGCAGTTTAATAAAATGTTAGCTCATTATAATAATTGTCATCATTTTGATGATAATGATGATGTTGGTCCTAAAGTATGTCAAGTCCAACAGCTCAAATGTCAGTCCTCAGTAAACAGGATAGGAGGAAGGCATCTATCCAGTCACCACACATTGCCTGAGGCTGTCATACCCACAGAATTCATAAAACAGAAAAATGGCCAACATTACAAAATGAAATAAGTCTCTTTTCCTAATGAGACTTCCATAGATATTTGTTGAAAAGTATTCAAGAACAGGATCATTTTTCAACCTTATCTTTGTTCTCCTACCTTCTCCTCACCCTGTGCGAGAATGGATTTGTTCTCTGTACCCTGCCTGGAACATGCCTTGTTTCCTTCTCACGGTTTCATTAATTATGCATTTAATATCAGCAGGAACAGCATCCATCACTAAGCGCTGCTGGCCTTGGCAGCCCCTGTCCAGAGGAGGGGCAGGTGCAATGAGATTATCTCTAATATCTTTTCTGGGATTGTGGTTTTATGATACAAAGGGCAAAGAGCAAGAAGCTCTGTTGGTGCCACTCTGTAGGTGACAAGACCTGGGAATTATAGAAATTATGTTTTCTGCCTGAGGCCAAAATAATTTGCATTCCCAAGCCCTATTCAGGAGGCTGGGGCTTGGCTTTCACATGCATTTGAATGGTCAGGGAAGACCATGGGAGGATTTCAAATTCACCTCAGCAAGGGTTTTTGTTTAAAAGCAATTCTTATGGGTCCAGGACTACTGCAACACATTATCAGAAGGATCTTAAGAGTCATGATAGGAGGCTGTAAACCCATCTTCTAGCATCCAAGCTTTTGAAGATGACTAACTTTTTTTTTTAGTTTATTTATTTATTTTTGAGAGAGAGAGAGAGAATGTGCGAGTAGGTCAGAGAAAGAATCCCAAGCATGCCTCACGCCACCAACACAGAGCCCAATGTGGAGCTCAATCCCTCAAGTCGTGAGACCATGACCTGAGCTGAAGTCAAGAGTTGGATGCTTAACTCGCTGAGTCACCCAGGTGTCCCAAAGATGACTAACTTTTATTAGGCATCTACTTAGGGCATTTTGATCCTCCTCATAACCCTGTTAGGTTGGGATATACCAACTTTACCAGTGAATAAACTGAGTTTCAAAGAAGTGGTTGACTTTTTTGTTAAAGGTCACCTAGCTGCCAAGCAAGACCTGCTGGAATTCAGTTCCAGTCCTGTGTGCAAATCCCAGGCCCTTTCCACTCTTTTGCACTGTCTCTTAAAAACAGAGTGCCTTTCAAATCTAGGAGACAACTCTATTTAGCTTCAGCAACACTGTCTGCCCTAGTTAGCTCTTGCTGAAGTCTGAGATAGAGAGCTCTGCAATGATTGGCTGTGGGATTAGGTTCTCCATATTGGCTACTCTGATTGGCCAGGAATCTGTGGTTACTCGTCAGATGTGCTCCTTGGCTCTAGGAAGTTTGTTTCTGTCTTAGGCAGTTGTCTGATTACTACTAAGAACATTCTCTCTAGTTGGGAAGCTGTAATTGGCTCAATTGGCTCTGCATTTGGCAATTCCAGCCCTGGCCTTGAGGCATTTCTGGATCAGCTTCTGGGCATCAGACCACCTAAGGATCATTTCTGAACATGTACTGTAGACCCTGTGAAATGAAAAGGATATTCCCAGTCATTAGTGAAGGACTGAAAGCAGGCTTGGTCTTTATAAAGGCAATGTAAGTGGTAATGGCAAAAAAAAGTGTGAGAGAGTACACACACACATGGAGAGCACCAATCAGAGCCTTGAAGAGGCTGACAGCACCCCCCCTACACCCAGGGAAGATCATGGTGGGACAACTTCCCCACACCAAAAGATGGTCACATGCTTGGGGACAGCTTCTTTGGCCATACCTGCTTCAGCTTGAGGACTCTAGACCACTTCTGACATGCTGTTCCTAACCTGAATCCATGATTGGAATCTTTCACTCCCAAAATCACTCCCAAATTCCCAAATTAACAAGAATGCATGGGGAGTGCTGGGCTCATTAATGAACTCATTCAACAAATATTTCCTGAGCACATGCTTGCTCAGACACAACACTGGATGCTAGATATTGAACAGTGAATAAAAAGAGGGGGATCTTGCTTGAAGGTTGCTTACATCCATTAAAGGAGACAGGAACTAAATTAGTTCAGCTTAAAACATGTCAAAATTCCTGTAAACTGGGTGTAGATCTGCTTTAGTCAGGGCACATTGGGAGGACTTCCCTAGGAAGTAATTTTCGAACTTGGACTGCAAGATGAAGTAGAAGTTTTCGAGGCAGTGATTTCCTCATTTGGTCCTTTTAACTACCCCCCTTTACATCCTATTAGCTCCACCTTTCCAGATGAGGAAACTGAGACTTAGAGAAGTAGGACAACTTGCCCATGAAAATGGAGCTGACAACTGGAGTGGAACCCTGGAAAGCAGCCTTACAGTGTCTATTGAAACAAACAACAAAGACAACAAACAGCATAATCTGTGCAGACCCTATGTCTTAACAATTCCAGATCTTGGAATATATACTACATTATAGTTTCTCATGCATAAAGACGTATAAACAAACATGTTGATTACTGCACCAATGCTGGAGAAAAAAAAGTTGGAGTCAATGTAAATGCTTCTAAACAGGTAATTGGTTAAAATTAAAGTATAACCTTATAGAAGAATACCACGCAGCAATAAAAGAGAGGGAAGTAAACCTGTACAGGCTAATATGGAAACATACGCAAGGTATATTGGTGAGAGAAAAAAGCAAAGTACAGCAGACTATTTTTTTTAAATGTCTGTACATGTTTGTTTATATATGAAAAAAATTTAGAAGGATATCCAGGAAACTGTTAAAAAATTTTTCTTCCAGGGGCGCCTGGGTGGCTTAGTCGGTTAAGCGTCCGACTTTCGCTTAGGTCATGATCTCACGGTTCGTGGGTTCGAGCCCCGCGTCGGGCTCTGTGCTGACTGCCAGCTCAGAGCCTGGAGCCTGTTTCAGAGTCTGTCACTCCCTCTCTCTCTGACCCTCACCTGCTCATGCTGTCTCTCTCTCTCTCTCCTAGAAATAAATAAAACATTAAAAAAAAAATTTCTTCCAGGGAATTAGACAAGGGTCCAAGTTAGTATGGAAAAGAACTTTTTTTATCATTTAGTCTTTTCTACCATTTATTATTTTTACCATATGTATATTACACTTACAATTTTTTGAGAGTTAATTGAAAGTAACTGAATTCTAGTTATATCCACTAGCAGTATGACTTTGCATGGTCATTTATGTGGATCTCACTGTTTACTTACATCTGTGAAATAAGGGAGTTGGACCAGATGGCCCTTAAATTTATTCTAGTTCTAACTCTATTGTCCCATTATTTCAAAATATTAAATTCCCAGTCAGAAGCCACCTCACCTCTTCCCCCAGGAAAAAAAGATCCATATGTTTGACTAAAGCTTCTGTGGCTTGCCTGAGCCAGATGAGCTGAGCACTTAATAGAAATGCCATAAGGCAGCTTAGAGCAGGGAGGAAAGAAAAATCTAGAACTTTTGAAACAATGGGAGAATTTTCTCTAACAATATGGTAATAAATAAATAAATATTTTTTCTGGAGCCCAGCTACATTCAAGCCATTGTGCCGAATATGGCATTAGGGATGCACAGAAGTAGCAGACGAGACCTTTGGTGCTTGTGGAGCTTACATTTGGAAAGACAGGGCATACAAATAATCTATGACCAGCACCATGGACAGTGCCACCACTCCATTTACTGAGCAACTGGCATGTGCCGAGAGCTTATGGTGGATGACTTCATGCACATATTATTTTACCTAGCACTTAGCAACAATCCATTCTGGTAGTGGCCATTATTTTCTCCATCAGTGTCTGTGAGACACTGATGCTTGTATTCTCTTCACCACTGAATGATGTTGTCATGGAATGTGAGTGGAGCACAGGGTAGGTGTAGAACAGTGGACCCAAATCTGTGGTTACACGTACTAAGAGCTACTTAAATTTATTTATTTTTTTTAAATATTTTTATTTATTTCTAGGAGAGAGAGAGAGACAGCGTGAGCAGGGGAGGGTCAGAGAGAGAGGGAGACACAGACTCTGAAATAGGCTCCAGGCTCTGAGCTGGCAGTCAGCACAGAGCCCGACGCAGGGCTCGAACCCACGAACCGCGAGATCATGACCTAAGTGAAAGTCGGACGCTTAACCGACTAAGCCACCCAGGTGCCCCAAGAGCTACTTAAATTTAGAAGGGTTGAGCAGACCTGATGTGACATCTGGAAGTCTTCACGAAAGAAGTGGGTCTTGAACTGGGATTCAAGGAAAGAATAGAACTTAGGCACGATAGGTAAGCCAAGGAGGCCAAGATGCTCATGTTGTATCTGTGGATTCTGAATAGACCAGCCCCCTTGGAATAGGCAGTTTGTTGAGGGAGAAAGCACTGGAATTTGAATTAGGCCCGAAAAGACACATTATTGCCTTTTGACCTGGGTCTTTAGAAGCAAAAGACAAGGAAGGTTTAGAGCAGAGGTATTATGAGTACTCAGAAGTGTCTGATTTTGGACTGCTCACCTCTCAGAGCATTGCATAGAGCCCCTCACCATGACAGACTTCCCTCAGTTCCAGAATTGGTTCCACATAGCTCTATGGGCAAAACTGGAGAGAGGCTGTGGGTGAGATACTTAGGAACACCATTTCTGATCTACTATGAAAAAAGAGGCATAGGACCTATGATCTCATGGCCCACAAAGATCTTCAAGGAGGAAAGACAAAGGAAATCAGGTCCACTCCTAAGTATGTACCCCCAGAGAATTGAAAACATACATCCATGCAAACACTTGTATGTAGAAATTCATAGATGCATTATTCATAATAGCCAAAATGTGGAAACAACACAAATGTCAGTCAGTGGATGAATAGGTAAGTAAAATGTAGTATATCCATACAATAAATTAGTATTCAGCAATAAAAATAAATGAAGTACTGATACATGTGACAACACAGATGAACCTTGAAAAACAGTATGCTTAGTGAAAGAAGTCAGACATGAAAGGTTACATATTTTATTATTCCGTTTCTTTGAAATGTCAGATTGAGCAAATCCACAGGGACAGAAAGTAGATTAGTGATTGCCAGGAGCTAAGAGGGAGAGAAGAATGGGGAATGACTGCTAATTCTGGGAATAGTTATATTACCTTTTGTGACTATACTAAAAACTTAAATTCTGTACTCTAAAAAGGAAATGTTATGATATATGGAGTATATCTAAATTTTAAAAATCATGAATGAAGTGACAGAGAAAACATTTTTGAAGAACTAAGTCAGAACAGAGGCTAGCAAGAGGCTCTAAATTTGACATGTCTGTGTATCCTCAGATGTATTAGGGGAACACTTCTGGAATTATTTTTTGAAAGGAACAGCAATTCAACTTACTTTGTCCTATATCTACTACTTGTTGTATCCCCCCAATTACTCTTAAAGAAATTTCTTAAAAATCAGGAATTTCTCACCTTCAAAATAACACTTTCCATGTCCTTTGACCAGGTTTCTATTGCCCTGGCTTGTTGTTCCGTATGGTCCTAAATTGGGGGAGTTATTAGCTCTGCTTAGGCAGACCAAAGCAACACATTTTCAGTACCTGCAGGTCATGGGGGCACCAGGAGGAAGGACAGCCAGAGTGGCTGGGAGATCTGACCTGTACAGTGTGTTTGGATAAGCTGAGTTACTACGGAAACAAAAGGGCTTGAGATGTGATTCTAATGGTTATGTGAAGCCTTTGAAGGATGTTGAGGAAGGGAGTGATAAAACCCACCTTGTTTTAAAAAGATCCTCTAGTCTCTGGGTAGAGAGTTGACTCGATGGACTCCATAGGCCAGGCAATTGCTTCATTGTACTCTGGGAGCTGCTTGGTCTTCTGGACCCTGGGAGACAAATTTCAAAAAGAAAAACTCATTCTGCCAACAGAATGTGAGCTCTATGGGGGTAGGGACTGCTGTTTGTGTATGCACACTCTCTATGCCTACATGATGACAATGCCTGGCATGTAGAAGGTGTTCAATAAAAAATGTATGAATGCATCCTCGGGCAAAGACTGACCATGATGTGTAAAAAGAGTCCTGAACCTTTATCAGAGGGCCCGAGTTCAAATCCCAGATCTACTGTATATATAACAAACTGAATGATCTTTGGAAAAATACCTACCCCCTCCAAGCCTCATTCTCTTCATCTGTAAAATGGGACTAATGATAGCTACCAAGTTTTAAGAAATTAAAAGAGGGATGTATGGGAAAGTACCTGGCCCATGGTAAAAATGAAATACTTGTTTTCTTCTTTCTGAAACTAGAAACATACGCCCATTTGAAAGAAACACTCTGGGCAGCAGTATCGATGTTATCAAGGGTAAAGCTGCCTTTTACTTAGTCTTGGCCATCTGAAGCCTCCAATGAACATCTTTGAATTAAAGATGAAGGTCTCAGTGGTGGGTGATTTCTCTAGCTAGTGTAACCCTTCCTCTTGCTAGTCAGTGTTGAGAGGGGGCTGAAAGTGAATGAGCTTTGTCCAGCAAAGCTCCCCTACATCTTCTCCTTGTAGGGGCTTGGCATCTTGTAATAATAGCCCTGAGCACTCATGGAGCCAGGCTGTACTATTTACTTTCATACCAAAAGAAGAAATATGTTTAACCAGTGCTTTTGAGGCTTTACAGAGATCCACGCCCTTTAAACACATCATCTCATGTCATCTTTACTACAGTCTCTACAGTGAGTACAGGGGGTCCCCCTCTTGAAGATGGGTTCACTAAGGCTTCATTCCCCAGGTTCTGTAGATTGTATCAATATTATTATCACTGCAGCTAATATTTTGGAACACTTTCCATGTGCAGAATCCTTTGCTGGCTCTATTTTACCACAAGCCAGTGGGGTGGTGTCTGGTATTAGCCCTTGCATTTAGTACTGACTGATCATGTAAGTATGAAACTTACAACAAACCTACCTATAAACCAGGACCTCAGAGGATCTTGAACTCAAATGAGCATCAGAATTACCCAGGGTGTTTGTGAACACACAAACTTCTGGGGTCTGATTCAGTAGGTCTAGGGTAGGGACATAATTTGCATTTTTTTAATGTTTATTTATTTATTTTTGATAGAGATTGAGAGAGAGAGGGAGAGCATGCACATGGAGGGGTAGAGAGAGAAGGAGACAGAGAATCCCAAGCAGGCCCTTCACTGTCAATGCAGAGTCCAATATGGGGTTTAAAGACATGAACTTTGAGATCATGTCCTGAGCTGAAATCAAGACCCTGACGTTTAACTGAGTCGAGCCATCCTGGTGCCCCAGATAATTTGCATTTCTAGCAAGTTCCCAGGTGATGCTGCTGTTAGTGGTTTATGGTGATTAAACTAAGGGGAAGGAGGAAGAAAAATATTCTAAGACAGAATGGGATTCAGGCTGGCCCTCTGAGCTATCAGGTGGATTAGGGCAAGTTCTACTAGGGCATTCAGCTGGGGCAAGTTGTTTGTCTTTCAAAACACAAAATGAAGCAATGTTTCAAAAGCAGCCCTAAAACCCTCCTCGCCCTGTCGCCAGACTGGGAACATGGTCAGTGCCTAGAGAAATCCATCCGTTGTCCTTGCTTTGGCCAGGATGTTAATTTCAGAGTCAGTGCCAGTTAGACAATTGCAGTGCACAGAATTAAACTGGTTCTGCCACTATCTTCTGCCATCTTCATAAATTATTCACATTACCCAGCATTTAATATGCTTTCCCACTTCAGACCCTCTCCATGACTGTTCTTTACTCCTTCATTTACAGCTGTGGAACAACTATTTTCATCTGGCGGTGGCTTTTATCACTCAGGATTCTCTGCAGCTGGAGCAGTTCTCGCATGCCAAATACAACAAAATCCTGAATAAGTAGGTTGAATGTTTGGATCTCCTTGAAGTGGGGGTTTCATGAGAATCTCTGCGATGGAGCCTGAAGCAGACATTTGTTGTTTCTCCTAGGTACGGGGACATGAGACGGCTAATTGGCTTCTCCATCCGTGATATGTGGTACAAACTTGGTGAGTAGGCACATGCATCCAGACAGACACATCTGCACATGCCAATCTCCTTCTAGAAGACCATCTGTTACAGGGCCACAGGGGTTTCAGCGGTGGGAGCTTGAAATAACAGTTTATTACTGTGTGTGTCCCGGGTCCTTAATAAGTGCCTGATAAGAGAGAGTGCCCATCCCCGTGTCCTGCCCCCAAACAGCTGTGGATCTTGCTGATGCCCCTGAGAGCTTAAGAAGTCAAACTGGAATTTACAAAAAGGAGGAAGGGCAGGACTGCTGTAGGAACTTATGTCCTCACACATCACACGCATGCTTCCTGCTGACTGGTGTGCCATTCTGCCTCCAGTTTCTTAAGTGATGTTGTGATCTGCAAAAAACCCTCCAACCCCGCGGAGTAGAATTGGTTCTGTGGAAGATGAAGGTCTTTTGTGACATGTCTTGTGCTTGAAGGTGACCCTAGAAGCCATCCCTGTTCCAGTGAGCTACAGGAATCATGTGTGAACTGTTTGGTACCCGTGGGAGGGAGGAAGTGGAGATGGAATCAGGGAGACATTTTTTTGAGAGTCTGAGTCAGCCCTGCACTAAGAAGATCTTATTTAATCTTCAATCACTTCCTGCAAGATGGAAAAATTCCCCCTCCTTTTATTGATCAGGAAACTCAGAGAGGGAAGTAACTTGCTTGAGATCAAACAGCTGCAAGGCCCAGAGCTTGGTTTTGATCCCACGAGCATAGGGACCACACACCTTGCCTCAGGCCTGAATCCTGCTCCATAAATAAGTGCCGAAAGAATGAATGGATAGATGGGTAGATTAGTGAGTAGTTACAAGTAATGAAGTATTTTCATTTCCAATTTTCATGTGCCCTTCTTGAGTCTTTGCTGCTAAACTACTCTACCCTGGGCTTGGATGTCACCCCTGTTCAGAGAAGGCACTTATAGGGACTGTACCTAGTTTTTGGATTCAACCTAAATTACCTCTTCTGATGTTGTTCTTGCTTTGCCAGATTTCTTAGTGTCTTTCAGTTTCCTTTGGGTTTCCTGGACAGCACTTTCTTGCCCTTTCCAGCAAGGTCTGTTCACTGCAAGGGAAGCACAGTGGACAGACCATCAGTCTGGGGTCTGTGCTCGCTGCCAGCATCAGATTTGGGTTAAGAGCACACACTGGTACCAGGAAGGCCATGGATTGCTTTACACAATCAAAGGGTGGGCTGGACAACCAGGCCCAGAATAGACTGCCACATACCTGCCTTGGGCCTTGCCCTGTCATTTACAAGCTGTGAGGTCCAAAGCAAGGGGACTGAGTGACGCTGGGTAGAATCTGGGGAAATAGCACCTTGTCCCAGGGTACTTAAAAGTTTCATAAGAGTAAAAACTGGGAGAGTAAAGCCATGGAGACCACACCCATGGTCAGAATTTTTATCATCATTTTCATGCTTGCCCCATCAGGACAGAACCTAATTTTCCTGCTATGGCTCTTTAATCAAGCACCAGGCATGCAGGGCAGGGCCCAGGAGGTAATGTAAAAGAGTGAAGGGGTTGGGGTATGTTACACCTACAGACACCCATAACGCAGGGTCCTGTCAACGTTTGGAGTTGGATAATTCTTTGTTGTAGGGATGCCTTGTGCACTGCAGGATATTTAATATCTCTGACCTCTACCCACTAGATTCCAACAGCGTCCATCCTAGTTGTGACAACCAAAAAATTCTCTAGACATCTCCAAATGTCCCTGGGAAGGGGGAAAGGGATGAGCAAAACCACCCCTATTTGAAAACCACTACTGTAAAGAAATACTATATCTGCTCTGCTTTCCTAGAAAAGCATACCTTTCTCAGTCTATCTTATTTTTCCACTTTGGATAAGGACAGGGATATAAGAAATATTTCACGTGTCACTGCCTATTACTCTTCAATAGGAAAACAAAAAACAAAAAAAGCATAGTGCAAGTACAGGGCTACCTGGAGGTCAGGACATGGCCTCAGGGTCAGGAATATAGGAGGAAGTAGCCAGACCCGGAAGGAAGTGAAGCAAACATACCCCCATCTGAAGGGGGCAGCCACCATCCTGACCTGGTTGATTGCCATCCTGTTAGAATGCAAGGCCAATGATGTCCCAACTTCTCATTTTTCAAAAGAAGCCAGAAAACAAATTTTTAAATGCATTTTCCAATTTCTAAATATTGATGATAACTAATTGGAAATTTTTAAAACATTGCATATGCCCAGTGAAACATGATGGCCCAGGTTTGGTTTGTGTATAACCTTGCACTCTGCTTCACGAGATAAAGCCGAGGTGGGCTTCCTCTCCCACACCTACACCCCAGGCATTGCCAGAATTGCAAAACCAGGATCTGCGCTTTGTTTGTCTCCAGCTCTTCCACACAGCCTGCTCTTTCCTGAACGTCCTTCATTGCCATTGTTTTGCACACAGAAGATTTTATTTAGATATAGATTATGTTTTGGCAGACGTTCCTACACTCCCAATTATGCTGATGAATGGAAAGATGTTACCAAATATTCCACCTGCTTAGAATCACAGAACATCAGAGCTGGAAGGGCCCTTTAGAGATCATATTGTCCAGAATTTTTCTAATGTTTATTTTTAGCTAAGGGCCAATTAAAGAAAAAAAAAAAAAAGAATCTCCTGCTCAATACATAAGTTGGTGGAAAGCCAAGCTATTCTAATTAAGTGGGTGGGGGGCTCAGTTCCCATTATAATGGGCCAGAACTGAGCTCCCCATGCAGACCCCTGAGGATTTTCTGGGGAGAAATCCTGAAGCACTTCAGAGAAGGGTGTGAAGTTACAGGTCTAGTCCAATCCACCATTTTACCAGTGAGGAAACTGAGGCACAGAGAGGTAAAAAGGTAGGTACAAAGTCAGATAGTGGGTTAAGAAGCAGATTCAGGACAAGGACCCTGGCCAGAGTGTCTGTCCTGAAGCATCGCAGACTCCTTGCTGTTTGCAAATCACAAATGATGAATTACTGCAATTAGAAGATATACTTTGGGGCGCCTGGGTGGCTCAGACAGTTAAGCACCCAACTTTGGCTCAGGTCATGATCTTGCAGTTCATGAGTTCAAGCCCCATGCTGGGCTCTGTGCTGACAGGTCAGCACCTGGAGTCTGCTTCATTATTCTCCGTCTTCTTCTCTCTCTGCCCCTCCCCCACTACTCATTCTCTCTCTCTCTCTCTCTCTCAAAAAGAAATAAACATTAAAAAAAGATATACTTGTTCAGATTTGGGGTTGCTAGAAAGAGAAACTGACTGTGCCTGCCTTAATCAGAGAAGGTACTTATCAGAAGGGCAAGGAGAACCAGAATATGAAAGACAGGGCCACAACCACTCTAGGATCCAGGGCAGGTGGCACAGTGTTGCCTTTAGCATGTTGCATTCAGGCATCACCCTATTTAAAGATCCAGTCTCCAGAGGACATCACTTCATTGGCCTTTCTTGGATGGCCTCTCCATTGATTGGTCTTACCAAGCCTATGTCTATTGAAGGGGGTAGATTTTCCCAAATTAAGATGTTTATGGAGTTACGGAGGGAGAGTGTCAAAGTGACAGATGTCTACCGAATAAGATAAGAAGTGAAGGATGCTTTTGCAAAGATGGCCACCCTCCTCACCTCTTGGCCTGGACTTCCAGAAAGAGGAAAGTTCATCAGCCTGAAGGGATTTTCCTGTTATTAGTCACATAGCTGCCTTCCTCCTTGGCTGTCTTCCTTCAAGCATAAGAGAACAGAAAGAGGAGACGGAGTGAACCATGCTTCCCCATCCTCACCCCACCTTGGGTTCTACTAGATGCTGGTGTTAGCCTGCCTTCTCCTAGTGTGCTAATGGGGTTAACCTGCTAATCCAAACCGGGATGAAGCACTGTATACACTAGGGACCAATGCAGTAGATAATGATAGGTTTTAAAGTACAGTTCTTGGAATATCCAAGACCAAGTGAAACTTAGAAGCTGTCTGTGGCAGACCCAGATGAGAGCCCACACAATGCCATTCTTCCCTTCTTCCTGGTTAACTGAACCCTGGTTTGTTACTTTTTTTCATGATCACAATTTGCTCAGTTAACAATATCCTACAGCAAGTGATGGCCATATGACCCATCCCTGTCCAAAGAGAATCAGCCAAAACAAACTTGTTGGGGCTTTAGGAAATCCTTTTTGTCCAATTTAAAACAAAAAAGGGAAGGGGAAAATTCATGAACACAACACATTTTTTGCCCATAGTCCTTCCCCCTCTTCCTTTCTGGAAAACAACAAGATGCTTGGACTTGCAGTAGCTACTTTGAAGCTCTGAAGACAAAAGCTGTATGCTAAGGGTGGAGGAGCAGCTCCAGACTGACCATCTTTTGACTTCTTGTTAAGGAAGAAAACTAATGCAGAACTCACTCAGTTTAGCCATGGTAATCAGATTTCTGTTACATCCCTAACTGATCTAATTCAGCCTCCCACCCCATTTTATAAAAGGGGAGCTCACTGAGGCCCAGAGAGGCACAAGGACACTCCCAAGGTCAACAAATCAGTGATTCAGCTGAATTGAAAGAACCCATCTCTTGATCCCAAGTCCAATATTCAGACTAGTATTTTTTCAGAATATGCAGATTATTTTCAAAGACTATGAAATAGCAAACTCTTTTTCAAAGACTACTGATAATAAGTAAATCATAATGCATGCTAACCTTTTAAATTGTGTTTTAATGCCCAAAGCAATCAGAGCATCATCACCATGATCATCAGTATCCTCTTCATCATCATCTTCTTCTTCTTCTCATCAGGAAAGATGTGAGCAATCCTGTGATTATAAGATAGCTAATTGCAAAGATAATCTTAGGCTTGAAGATTATTTAACATTCTTCAGAGAAAAGCCTAGACAAATGTGTGTGTGTGTGTGTGTGTGCTTTTGTGAGAGAGGGTACTTGTGGAGAGGTTTTGATGGAGAGAAAGACCACATCTTGTTACCAGGGCCAGGCCACTAAGGGGTTAATGCCATTTGTGTTTTTGGAATAGGACTATGCCAAATGTAATATACTTTTCCTGATAGTATAACATCATAACATTCGATTTCTGCTTGAAGTGAAGCAATGCATAATATGCCAAAATGACTTTGCACTTAACCATCCCACATTCACTTGGGTTAACATCAGGCTGCTGTGTTAACAGTCTTCATGGGAAAGAAAGACAAATTCCCACAACTGGCATCATAGCCTCATCTGTGGGGAGGTCGCTTCTGGCAGAGCTATGAGAGCAACTGAGCCTTTACCTTTTAAGCATGTACAGAGTGCCCAGGCCAGCACTAAGCTCCAGGGAAGGGTGGGAGAGGTAGGGAAGCATAAGTCACTGTCCCTGCCTTGCCAAGAAGAGGCACCATTTAGTCCTAAGAGTAGACACACACTAAGAATTTAAAGAACAAATTCAGATGTGTTCTTTAACATGAGCTGTGTGGTGGAGACTCGAGTCCTGGCAAATGGGAGGAAGGTGAGGACAGTAAAGATGGATCCACTCAGGTAAATGGCTCTTGGATGAGACCCCAGTTGGATCCATGTCCATCCTGAAAAAAAGAGCAGAAAGGACAGATATTCCAGGAGAGCCACCAGCCTACACAAGCATGGTTTCTTTAGGTTGGGGGGAAGCTGCTGGCAGGAAAAAGAAAATGGGAGTAGAGAGGCATCCATCCATCCATCCATCTATCCATTTGAATATTGATTCACTCATTTAATAGCAAATATTGAGCACCATGGTAGGCTGAATAACATTTCCCCAAAGATGCCCATGCCCTAAACCCTAGAACCTGTGTATATATTACCTTACAAAGTGGACTTTTCAGACATGATTAAGAATTTTGAAGATGGTGAGAATATACTGGACTGTCCAGGTAGACTCACTGCAACTACAGAGTCCTTAGAAGTGAGTAAAAGGAGTCAGGGGAGTCAGAGAGGGATATTTAAAAAAATGCACTGCTGGTTTTGAAGATGGAGGAAGAGACCAGGAGCCAAGGTATGTAGGTGGCTTCTTGAAGCTGCAAAAGAAAGTACATAGTTTCTTCCTAAGACCCTCCAGAAGGGACTCGGCCCTGCTCACACTTTGATCTTAGCTCAAGGAAGCCCATTTCAGACTTCAGACATCCAGAACTATAAGATAATAGCTTTGTTTGTGTTAAGCCACTAAATTTGTGGTGATTTATTACAGCAGCAACAGGAAACTAATATGAGCATCCTCTAAATGCCAGGCACTGGAGTCACAACTGGAAACAGGTTCATGATAGAGCCCTTGACTTCATAGAATCAGGTTCTTTGCACTGAATAGTAACCTACTGATTGCAGAGCTGTCTCGTTAAGGGGAAGTTGCTGCAGAGCAGAAGCTTGAGGTACCTGGAGACTCTGTAAAAGACTCCTGTCTCATGAGTGAGCCAAGGACGGCCTCGATGAGGAATAGTGTGGAGCCTTCACTCCAGAGTACTCCTATCCTCCGAAACTGGAACGTGAGCCATCTGACTAAATACAAATGCTATAATGCCCACAGTTTTTAAAAAGCAAAATGAAATAGTGAGATTAATGCCACAATATAGTTGGTTTATCCCCATATTCCAAAGGTTATAATTTCAACATATAATCAATACATAATGTTATTGAGATGTGTTAGCTTTTGTTTTTGATTTCCAGAAATCATTTTTTGAAATCTAGTGGGCTTTTTATAGTCAACAGCACATCTCAACTTGGAGTAGCCTCAAGTGCTCAAAAGATCCATGTGGCCGTAGCTTCTATGTATTGGAGAATGAGTGAGGATTATGTGTGGGGATAGGTGGAGGTAGGGTTCAGTGTAGAATGGGGGCAGGGAGAGGGAAGAGAGAGCATGGTGGCCAGAGGAGGCCCCATATGCAGGCCCAAGGAGGAGGAACAGAGTGTGTCCAAAGCATGGAGCCAGGCCATGGAGGGAGGACAGGCAGGCAAGAGGAAAGGTGAATGGTACAGAGAAGAAGCATCGAACCAAACAGGCCTGCAGAGCTGGGTCCCAAGAGTAACAGAAGCCATGGAAAGATTGTAAACTGTGGATCAACGTGGTCGGATTAGGGCTTTTCAAATATCTTTGACGACAGATTATAAAATATTTAGATGGGATGAAGGAGGGTCTGCAGGGTCCTAAGTGTCAGTCCTGGGAGAAAAGGTAAATCCATCGTGATCCTCTCCCCAGGCCAGCTCTTTACTCTGGAAGTGAACAAGTAAATAGATAGGCCTAAAATGTTCCCTGCAAAGCTCTGGGAAGCTCCATGCATTGCAACATGTCTTTATATGTTGCTTTTTCCAGAATCCAGCAGAGGCTGAGCTTACAGTATTCTCCATCCCCATCACCACAATCAACATCGTACTTACTGAGCCTTTCTAATGAGCCAGATGCTCTGCAGAGCCCTCTGTTTATATGAACTCGCTTAAGCTTCTCAACAATCCTACCAGGCAGGGATTATTTTTATCTCCATTTTACAGATGAGATCACAGAGGCTCGGGGAACTTAAATGACAGGCACAAAGCCACAGGGCCATGGAGTGGTGGCAGTGGGACCTGATCCAGGTTGTAGGGCTCAGCGATTCTGCAGGGCCTGGAGGGAAGCTGGAGCTGGGTGTGTGCTGGACGGCGAGGAGCAAACAGACTGCCTGTCTCAGAGCAGTGCCAGAAGGGAGCTTTTCCAAGGCCGAGTCAGATCAGCAGAGATCTGTGTTCTTTCTTCCCCTTTCTAACTGAATGAGTGATCTTTCTGGATCAACCCAGCCTTACTTACCCCTGTCCCCAGGGGTTTGCAAGACTACAAAATCCAGGAGGTCATGACTTGTCCATGCCCCTGTTCATTCCACAGTCTGTGCCCACCTTTAAAGAGCCATCTACTTCCCAAAAGAGTGCCCCTTCTGTTCATATCAGCCTCACAAGGTCAGTGACTGACTCTACTCTGGTCTCAGCAGGTTCACAACGAGGGTCTCCTTTGTCCTGGTTTCCCTCCCACCCCCTTCCTCCCTCTTCCTTTTCCATCAGGTCATCTTCTTAGTGCCTTCATATCAGCCTCCTCCTGAGAGGAGTGATAGATGAGGCCATTGCACAGATTAGACACCCAGGCCAGAGAACACACAGGACTCCTTTCCACCCACACACCGAAGCTCTTCTCTGCACTCTCATTACCAGCAGAGCCTTTCCCAAAGCCTATGCAATTTGGCATTTGGATTTATCCTGCTGGCTTATTGGCACTTTAAAAGCCTTTTCTAATTGATATCTGTGCTCAGTGAGATTCAGCTTCCATTATATGAAAAAAGACCCTCTTACCCATTCCTTGCCTTGCCTTTTCTCGAATACAGCAGCAGGTGTGTCTCTTGAATGAGGATTTTTTTTTCCAAATGAGTTTACATTCAATTAGCTACAAATATGTAGTGTGTGTGTGCACATGCACATATGTCTATGTATATAAAGACACACATACACACACATTCAGATTATTTGATCACCAAATCCAATGTGCTGAAATTCCACTTTTGATGTAACTGAATAAAATTTCTTCATGGAGCATTGTAAGGGGCATTCAGCTCACACTGTATTTAGAGATCAGCATCTCTCTCTGTTTCCCCTATTCTTCCAAACATCTCTTCGGCTGACTGCGAAGAATGGAGGTCAAAAGTATCTAAGAAATCCCTGGTCTACAGCATGTCTGCTCTTTATTTTAAACCATCTTAAATATATCCTTATCATACTCAATGCCCTCCAGTATTCTAAAGGCCTTTGTTGCATAAGCAATTTCTCCATTCCGTGGTGGCTTATCTGACAGTTTCCCATTTGCTTTCTACTTATTATTGCACTTGACTTTGAATTTTAAAACCCCACTGTGGGTTTAAAGGATCTTGAAGGACGAAATCAAAAACCTAGATTAGCAATTACTATAAACCTGCTAGAATGTACAGTCTTTTTGTTTTCCTTTTCTATTTGGGCCAAAACGAAGACTTGAAGCTCAAGTGTAATCCAAATGCATCATAAAACGAAGCGGATATCCTGGGAAAGTGTCTTTATATTTCACTCAACTCTCAATCTGACTTCACCATTTCATTCTCACTAACTGAAGATAGTCCAAGGATGATGCCTTTTTTTTTTAATCTGAATTCTGGGGAAATACTTGAACGTTAAGCCTCATTTAGGCTGGATGAAAATTTATTTTATTGCTGTCTTCCCTCTTGGCTCCTTTTCGGAGCTTTAATCGAAAGCAACGGCCCCAGGCTGTACACCATACCACCCAAATTTCTGCACCTCCAGGAGCTCTCTGCTCCAGGGTAAGACGCCCATTGTTTGATCAGACAGTAGAGAAAACCAGCATGGGTTTCTTGGACTTGGAGACTCCGAAGTGGCAGCTGGTGATGGAACACCCAGGCATCAGCCTCGATGATAGGGTTGCCTGGATGTACTTGCCCTCTCTTTCCAGGAAGTCCCTGCAACTCCTAAGTGCTAACCTCCCCACCGTGCCTCTCTCATGTGTGTATTCTGAGGACTCTGATTAGTTCTGGCTCAACAAGGCTGCCCTTAATCGTTCATTTTGGCCACACACCAGAACAGTAATAGCTAACACTATGTAAAGTGTGCCACATGCCAAGCACTGCCCTAGGTGCTTGGTAAAAATCCATTTATTCTTCACAACAACCCTATCAAATAAATGTCCCTTATTCTCCCAGGTTACAGGTGAGGACACTGAGGCCCCAAGTGGTGAGATCAACTTGTCTAATATCTTACAGCTAGTTGATGGTGGAGTCGGTTTACAAATTCAGGCAATCTAGCTGCAGAATCAGTGCCCTTAACCTCTGGGCCACACTACCTGTGCCCCTAGGTGCTCATCTTCCAGGCTTTGTGTTAAGTACACACAGGTATATTTTCACATGGTCTTTTCAACAGGTGAGTATTGCTTTTGCATTTTTCTAAGATGTGTAGCCAAGCCATATAGCTAGTTAGTGCAGGAGCTAGCCAAATTGACTTCCTCATTCAGCAGACATTTATTGAGCATCTAATATGCCCTCTACTTGGTGCCATAGGTACAACAGTGAGAACAGACATTGTCTCTACTCTCATGAAATGGAGGAGACAGACAACCATCTTATTATTCCACAAATAAAGCCATCATCGCAAAGTTGGGGAAGAAGGCACAGCACAAGAAGCCATTGCAGGGGGTCTGACCTACGCGGGGTGGGAAGTCATGCACTGGGGTCTTTTCTCAACACATCTACCCAGTGGAACCCATCCAGGGGAAGCCTGGTGACAATGGGGGTGTTGGGGCCCAGACAGGGAAACTATTCTCAACAAAGGAGCAGTGTGCATATAGGCCTGGCAGCAAAGGACACAAAGTGAGTTTGTGACACCGGAAGCAGGCCAGCATATCCAGAATGCCAAGAGCAACAGAAGGTTCAGGGGACTGCCTCACCGTTCCACTCAGTATTCCATTGGCCATACTGTTCCCTCAAGGGGAGGGGCGTGGGGTGCTTCACTATTCCACTGAGCATACTTTGCTATTCTTGTTTCATGAAATAGTTGCTAAAAGCACATCTTCGAATCTCAGAAACATGGTGTGTGATGCAGACAGGCATAATTTCAAATACTACTGTGATTCGCCATCACCAACATATTCCATCAGGGCTCCATTTGCCAAGGAGATCATGCAGGTGAAAACCCTTGTAAGCAGCGATGTGCTTTCCACAAACTCATGTTATTATCCTTAATAACAGCTCATTCTGGATGATGCATGCCCCTCTCATAGGAGTTAATATATGTAAAGTGTTCAAAATGGTGCCTGGCTCCCATAAACAACCTTATATGTATTAACTATTGTTTTTACTGTTCTGCCTCCCTTTTTTTCCTTTCCACAGGCTTGGTCTAAGGAGGATCTGTGCATCATGAAAACTGTTTTATGTGTCCATGTCCCTCTTCTCTTACAGGCCAGAACAAAATCTGCTTCATCCCAGGCATGGTGGGACCTATATTAGAGATGACACTTATCCCTGAGGCTGAGCTCCGGAAAGCCACCATACCAATCTTCTTCGACATGATGCTGTGTGAATATCAAAGGAGTGGGGATTTCAAAAAGGTAAAAAATGAGGCTGGAAACCCATGCCATCCTCCCTAATCCCCAGCCCATTTCCCCATAATGATATCCTCGTTCCATCTGCCTGGGCTTCATTCAGGGGCTTGACAGTAAGCTAGGGACATTATTCATGTGCCCAGAATGAGCTGGCAGATTGGATTAGGTCACTATTCTATCATGCTTTGCTGCCCAAGGCCAAGATTAAAATGCACTTTCTTGCTGTGTATCAGCATGGTCCCTTTCTCAGTAGTGAAAGGACCCTCCTTCCCCTACCTAAGAGTTCCCTCAAGGTGTGTCCAAAGAGCCTGCCCCCATCTCATGCCCGCCTCTGTCTAGCTCTTTCTCTTCTGGGACAATTTGGAAGATCTATATTCTCTATAAAGAGCTGACCTTCCCAGGGGTCACTCTCAGCCATGAGTGAAAATTGATAGGAAGGGTGTCAGAGGCCTGCTGCTCAGTTGAGACTTGCGGATCTGCCATGGCAGTAGGAGGCTTTCCCCAGCATGGAGGGAGTGGGGAATTTGTGTGCAACACAAGTGTCATTGGCCAAGTGTTGTCATTAAAAGTCCCCTCAAACTTGAAGGAAGAGGACTGCTGTCTGGGTGCAGTCACTGTAGAAGCCTCTGAGAGTGGAATAAGCACCCATCTACACAATAGGCTCTTGGCAGTGTTCGGTAGTTTGACCCAGTTCAGGAAGGTGGTGTTCAAGTCTTGTCAGGGTGCCTCCACTGAGGTTCCCTCAGATCTTGCCCCACTGTCCTCTCTGCCATGCCTTCTCACCTGGTTTTACCCCTAACAGGCTCTTACTCCCTCTCCCTCTCCTCTGCCTCTCACTCTAGACCATCTCCTGCCACCCAACAATTTCCCTTAAAACAGCTACTTAAAAGGTAACTGATTCCAAACTGTATTTCCTTACAATCCTTAGATCTCACCCCGCTATTGCTTACTTGTTCCCCAGTCCTCACTCAGGAAAGTGCGGACCCTTCCCCTTGCATTCACAGCCCTCCTTGCTCTTCAGCCCTTTCATCCATTATTCCCACCTCTTCCCCACACCCCACCTGTTCCCCTGCTATTCCTGCAGCTCACCTGAATTGGGGTTGCCTCGGTCAGTGTCCTCCTCCATGCATTTCTCCTTCTTTCTGTGCTCTGCCATGTTCACAGTCCTGCTTGCCATCACCTAAACTCCTACTGATCCTGCAAAGTCCAGGGAAGTCCTATGTCCTTTAAGAGGCCTTTTCTCTCTATTCCTGCATCATTTTATCTGTCTGAGGTATGATGATTATACACTGCCTTGTGTCATACCTATTTCTTAGCATTTTCTGCATCTTCTTCATCCTTATGTAAGAAAGGTGATGATGATGACAAAAATGACTGCCATTAACTGGGTGCTTAGTATATATCAGGCACACTGTCAATACTTTCCATGCATTAGTTCCTGTGATCTTGTTTACTGCAACCCTATAGAGAGTTAGGTAGCATTATAATACCCATTTGACAGATGAAAATACCGAAGCTTAGAGAGGTGAAGTCACTTGCCTGAAGTCACACATCAACAAAGAGGTGAGGCAGAGACTGCAACACACAAGCCACTACAGTCCCCAGACCATGCCATGCCCACTGTATCGTCCAGTCCCTGGCATGTTGCCTGAGTGAAAGAATGAATGGCATCTTCTTCATCAGTGCTTTCTCAAAATATGTTCCATGGAGCACTAATCCAACCACATGCTTCTAGGGTATGGAAATTAAATACCTTTTGGAATCCACTGCATAGGGTAACCCCTCTTAGAGATTTCTAGTGCACATTAACATAGTCAAAGCATGGAGGCATTCCATGGTAAACAGACCTGCTCAATCTCAAACTTATTTGTATAAGAAACATCAATTGGATGTGCCATGTTGCCAAACACTTAGGAAAATGTTGTTCTAAGGGGAAAAAGAAGCTACAGGTGGTCCCCGACTTACGATGGTTCAATTTACGATATTTTGATTTAACGATGTTGTGAAAGCGATACACATGCAGTAGAAGCCTTATTTCAAATTTTGGATTTTGGCCTTTTCCTGGGCTAGTGGTGTGCAGTAGATTCTCTGTCATGATGCCGGGCAGCAGCAGCAGACCACAGCTCCCAGTCAGCCCCGTGACCATGAGGGTAAACAAAAGATATACTTAGAACCATTCTGTTTCTCATTTTCAGTAAAGCATTCAGCAAATTACATGAGCTAATCAACATTTTATTATAAAATAGGTTTTGCATTAGATGATTTTGCCCAACTATAGGCTAATGTAAAAGTGTCCTGAACATGTTTAAGGTAGGCTGGGCTAAGCTATGATGTGCAGTAGGTTAGGGATATTAAATGCATTTTTGAATTAACTATATTTCCAACTTACAATGGGTTTATCCTTATAACTTCATTATAAGCTGAGAAATATCTGTAGTTAGCTCTGATGATATCAGTGTGAGAGAGTCCCCTCCTGCCCGGGGATTAATTAGCAGGAGCTCTCTAGTCCCAGAAAGGCTAGTGACCAGCTGTCCCCTCGGCAGAGAGCCTGAAAAGATATCAGGTTGAGGAGTTCAGATAAAGAAAGATACCATATCCAACCAGTTGGGATAAGGGGGAGTAGAAGGTGAAACACTGGATTGGGTATTTGAAAGCAGTTTACAATCTGCTAACTTTTAAGGGGGATGCCAACTATGTGAAGCATGGAAACATGTACAGGGCACACAGTGTGACATGAAGGGCATCGCACTTACCTTCAGGTCAGTACACCCTCCAGAGACGTGTGCACCAGCTGGCTCAGAAGATATCCTAGGAGCAGGTGCACAAGCCTGTCATTTCTGGATTACAACCTGACCATTGTATTTGGTGGCCTTCGGAGGCTTGCCTGAGTATGTTTTTTTTTTTTTTTTNGTGATTTTTTTTTTTTTTTTTGGTGGAAAAGATTTCCTTATTGTGGCATCCCCATGACATCCACCCACCTGTTTTCCATGAATGGGGATCATCCTTGGGCTCCTCACTCCAAGCATGTGTTCATTGTAATAATTTTCCCCAATTGCTTCTCTTAATTTTTCCTTTATCAAAAGAGACAGCACAATCAAGCTGACTAATGGGGCAGCTTCCCATGAAAAAACCAGCTGGTGTGCTAGGTAGGAGCTCAGCTGTGGGGTGAGCAGATCCAGGCATGACTCCTTGGTTTGGAGTGAGCAGCCATGAAGGTGTCCCCAGGAAAGGAGGAGGCCAGTCCCCCAGGAGCCCCAAGCAGCCCTGATGGCCAAATCCAGAGCAAATCCCAGCACTGGGTCTGAAATCCAGGAGGCGTTGCATGCAAACTAGCATTAGAGAATGATGTCAAAATTATCAGCTAAAAACTAGGTGCCTAGAAAATGACAGACAGGCTTTCCTTTCTAAAATTTGAGTTTCTTAAAGGAAAGAGCAGAACCCAAAGGAAACATTAGCAGGACCCCTGCTCCCAGTTTACACTAGGCCTCTGGCCTGGGACACAAGATCTTGTGGTTCTCCTGCTGCCCTGCTTTTGCTCAGGTTCTTCCTTTGATTTCTTCATCTGAAGCGATTCTACTCATCCTTCAGCTGAGGCCTCACATTTTGCTTCCAGAGGCAGTGGTTCATCTGGATGCAAAAGACAGATGGGCTCACGCAGGATGTGCCTGGGCTGG
>NW_027528977.1:15407862-15456638 GCF_008692635.1 Crocuta crocuta | reverse complement strand
AAGGCTGGTGTGGGGATGTGGTGGTGGGGAAAAGGAGGCTCTGGGGCAATCTCTTTTTCTGCTCTGAGTCTCTTTGCAACCTCATTGCTCAATTTCCCTGGGTTCTCCTGTAGCCCAAATTAGATAGCTGATGCATTTGACTGATAACTTTTACCCCCCACGAGTACAGCACTTCACTTAAGACCATCTCAGGGGTTCCTATCTTGTGCTTCAGAATGGATGCCTCATCCCTGGCATGCTGTGATTCCTCGGTGGGACTATGGACAGGGCAGTTTTGGCAAAAGGAGCCTTGGGTTGCCACACTGTGGCAATGGCCACACCCAGTCAGGGTGAAATGCGTCTTGTCCTGTCTAAGTGAGGCCCAGGCATATCACTTGACCCGCACTGCATGATGATCTGCTCATAGATCTGTCTCTATCACAAGACCATGAGATATTTTAGAGCCAAGGCTAGTCTCTCATTCCTAAACCCCTAGCACTTGTCAAGTGCCTGTCATGAATGTGGGTGGGAACCACGTCAATGTTCCCAAGATGAATGGAAATATTTAGACCTGCATCTTTCCACATTTCATAGAAAAAGCTATAGCACAGGGAGGAACATTCCAGTGAATATTTTCATCATGTAGGGTAATGATGGTAGCTGACCATTGTTTGGGTAATCCCTGGAGGCTGGGTAGACCAGCTGTTTTCCTGGCCAATTCTTTGTGTACAGAGGGGTTTGTGGTTTTGTGGGTGAAGTTGGTGACAAGGATTTGGAGTCCTGAGGCCTGGAGACTGAGGAGAGTGATTGCCTATTATACGGATTGTAGAACAGGACTGTGGAACAATCGGCCTAAGGGTCTGAGCCATAGTGGGCAGGAGGTCCTATAGAAAACTCCTCTCAGAGAGTAACAGCATTTGATAGCAGCACCTAAACAGCACCTAGGACTCAGCATGAGCTCAGTGAGTGCTTGGTAAATGAACTAATGGACAGAGATATCAGTTGAGCAGATCCCACTGAAACGGAGTCTCAGCATGAAGTAAGGTGGTGCTTTGAATGGCTTAGAACATAATGTAGAAAAGAGCAATCAATTCAATAAGTATATACTGGGCACCTACTATGTTCTGGCCAGTGTGCTTTGGAGTCAGATAGACTTGCTGCTTGTGGGCTGAATAAATTTGGGTAAGTTATTTAACCTCTTTCAACCCCAGTATCTTCATCTGTGAAATGAATATCATAATACCATTGTAGGTTCCCAAACCCGAGCTCCAGGCAGTGATCTGGAGCAGGCGGAGATAAGATAACTCAAAGAAAATTAGGAAGCTCCACTGACTCCCTAAAGCATCCCTTGTCACATGACATTGTCTTCTCCAGCTTTCCCCCAAGTCTGTTTGCATCCACCCCCAGACAACCAGCATTTCATTAACAAAGGAGGCAATGGGCTGACTTACCGGTGGCAGTTGTATCCCTGCTATCACTCTGCCGTCCCGGCCTTCCGCACTATCTCTGCCCCTTCCGTACGAAGTCAAAGTCAGACGTTTGAAGAAGAGCTCTTGTTGCCTAAATTTCACACTTCAGCAGGATTCTAGGCAAAAAAAAAAAAAAAAATAATGAAAATAGCCAAGATGTTCTAAAGTAGTTGGGAGAGGTCACAAAAGCAATTCGGGGAAGGCACAGTGCAAACGTGAGACCCGCATGAGTTATTCTGCTGGAAGGGAGAGGCCCACTCAGGAGGACTGGGCTCTTAGAGTTCACTTCCTTTCTTCTGAGTAGCTTCTCTTAAGATTCCTATTGGTCCTCTGTAGCACTGACTTCTGTGAAAGTAACCTGCAGAGGCTCCTTAACAAATATCCCCCTTGCAGGGGTGGGGTGAGGAGTCAACAATGTGATGTAGCTGTGCAGCTATGGAGAAAATGGAATTGACTTGGAGGATTCAGACCTTTGTTTTAAGCTCTGCACAGTGGCATGGCATAGTGTATATTTGGGAGCCTGTGCTGGACCCTTGGGCCTACTTTAGGTCAATTCCATCCATGCTTTGAAACCCAAGATGAAGATTCCACTTGGCCTCAGTTTCCTCATGTAAAAACTAGGAATGATGATATCTATCTCCCTTGGCTATCATAAAGACTAAGTGAGATGGTGATACTATTGACATTGGCAATGTTGACAATGTCATGATAACAATTATTGAGCACTTACTATGTACCAAGTGCCATGCTAAGCCTTCTGCATGTGTTTTCCCATTGACTTCTCCCAATACCACTCTAAGTGGCTGCTGCTTTATGTATTTATTTTTAAATTTTTTTGAGAGAGAAAGCATGTATATACCAGCAGGGGAGGGACAGAGGAAGAGAGAGAGAGAGTTTTTTTCTTTATTTATTTTGAGAAAGAGAACATGAGTGGGAAGGGGCAGAGAGAAGGGTAGAGAGAGAGAATCCCAAGCAGTCTCCATGCTGTCAGCATGGAGCCCAATGCAGGGCTTGAACCTACAAACCATGAGACTATGACCTTAGCCAAAACCAAAAGTCAGATGCTTAACTGACTGAGCCACCCAGGCACCCTGAGAAAGAGAGAATCCTAAGCAGGCTCCATGTTCAGCATGGAGCCTGGTGCAGGGCTCAATTTCATGACCCTAGGATCATGACCTGATCCAAAATCAGGAACTGAATGCTCAACCAACTGAGCCATCCAGGTGCCCCAGTAGGTGCTGTTTTATATCTCCAGTTAATAGAAGAGAAAACTGAGCCTCAGAAAGCTTATTAACTTTCCCAAGATCACATAGTGGGGAGAAAAGTCAAATCAAGACTCAAACTAAGTCTCTTGGATGCCAGAGGCTGTGGTCATAGCCACCCCTGCACACAGTGCCTGCTTGGGAGCAAATGGGCCGGCCTCTGTTATGGGATGTGCTTGACTGAAACCTTCGCTCTCCAACCTGCCCTGAGGGGCTCAGGCATGGTACAGCTTCATCCAGCTCTGCACAGCCCCTGGCACCCTGTAATTTCCTTCCCAACGGGCTCTTTTGTGACCCTGTGACAAGTGCTTATTTACCCCCATGCACTTCTCTGCTGTAAAGGAAAGTTCATCACTTAAGGAGGAATCATGCCAGCACTTACCACTGAATAACTCAGACAAGAAAAAAATGCTGTTTTTCTCCCATAAAGCCGCTTTCCAGTAACATTCAGCAGTAATAACAATAACATTAGCAGTAATCATAAGCAGATGAGCAAACCCAATGCATATTTGAGTTTATGCTCTCCCCTGGTGCTTTACATATAAAATCTCCTCCAGTCCTCCTAACTATCCCATGTGGTAGGTACCACTATTATATTGATAGGGCCCACAGGCCAAATCTGTCCGGATACCGGTTTTTGTAAATAAGGTTTTACTGGAATACAGCCATGCTGATTTGTCTATATATTATCTATGCTTACTTTTGTGTTATAGCAGCAGAGCTGAGTAGTTGTAATAAAGATCAACTAACCCACAAAGACCAACATATTTACAATGTGGCCCTTTACAGAAAATGTTTGCTGACCCCTGATGCCTGATATAAATTCTGAAATGGGATTAGAAAGACCAGACAGCTTTCCCAAGATGGTGGAGGAATGGAGCAGCCATGTAAAGTCAGACAGTCTAACATCAGAGACCATGCTTGCAGTCCTTTAGCTGTATTCCTTCCTGCCCTAAGCGTGGCACAATAGACATCTCTAATCATGACAGCCCCAGCCCTTAAGTCTGGATAATATTTGATGCATACAAGATGTTTAATACAATGCATCATGTAAGGTACATGATTCATATGCCGACTGGCAGCCCAGACCCTCATCAGATTGGCCCCCATCTAAGTCTTTATTCTAATTTTTTTTTCCTTTCTTTCTTCTTGAACTCTGTTCCTTCTTAACTCCTCTCCTCATTTTTCTTTACTTCCTCACCTCCACAACCTTTGCTCATTCCATTCCTCCTACCCAGAATTCTCTTCCTTTTCATATTTATCACAATCCTACCCATCTTCCAGGTTTTTGGTATCTCCTTCCATAAATCATCCTGACTGAGGAAATTCACAGGAAATTTTCTCACCTGTGCTGTATCATCACAAGCTTTTGGTCCTTTCCTCTGGCCCTCAGCACACAAAGGTGAGGGAACAATGGCATCACAGATGTGAGCTGAGGGAAAAGTAAATTCAGCTTCTGCCTTTCATCACCTGAAGATTCCAACCAACTAGATTGGGCTTGATCGTTTGTGCCCTGGAAGGAGCCTGCCAAAAGGTCTCTGCCATTCATCTGAAGCATTACAAATACTTCTTCATGTATAATAACACCCAACACTTAGTGAAGTGGTACCAATCCAGGGCTGGCTGCTTTTCATGCATCATCACCTTTAGACGTGATCCTCCTTAAATATGACCCCCAGACCTCATGGACATCTTTTAAAGACTAAAGATAGAGATGCTGTGTGAGGAGCCAAAGACTTCCTAGACCTTAGTGACCTTTGCCAAGGGCCTCCTTCCCTTCTCCAGATGCCAGTTTCTTATTTAATGGTAAAACTGAGGGGAAGTGGACTGTGTGATTTGGATTGACTCATCAGGGCATGTTATTGAAACAGGACAAACCGTTTTACATTTCAGCCATGAAAAGGGTCCCAGTATGACCCTTCAAAATATTGCATAGGCCATGAACTGAACTGGGTTAGATGCTTCTTGACAGTGAAAATAGGGAGATGAACCCTCTCTGGCTTCACACAAGAAGATTTGGTGGGACTGTAAGTACACACTCATGTTCAGGTCACTTATCTAGTCTGATCTCTGACCGTCACAGTGTCACCAGTCTTCACTTTCTGAGGCATCAGTTCATATACATATGACAGCTTCAAGTATGGGTGGGCTCAGGGGCTCAGTCTTTCTCTGACTCCCCTTTTCCATTTCCTCTGTATTGGTGTCATTTCCAGGCAGGCTCTTCATTGGGGCGGCCTCAGGCTTACAGCCTTCTGTCTTCATGGTGAGCAGACAGACTCTTTGCTAAGAGTTCCAGCAAAGCCTTGGATCTGAGTCTCAGTCACTCAGCCTGAGCCTTTATTAATCTTGTGTCTAGATGATGAAAGATACTGATGAAGAGCTAGGCCTGGGTCACATGCCCACACCTGGAGCTAGGAGGTATGGTCACCTGTGTCCCCAAGACTATGTTTAGGGCCAGTGTGATCACCAAAGTATGGAGAGAGGAACACAAGGCAGACAGAAATACTAGCTGTCCATGACAACATGCTGTTACCTGAAGTTGCAGTGATCGGTCACATACCTCCATGTCTTTGCACACACTGTGTCCAAGGGCTTGAAATGCCCCTTTCTTCACGTGCTCATTCTCTCTCCCCTCCCTCCTCCTCTCTCCAGCACTTACCTTCTACTCCCCCTTCTCCCTGTGCTCTGGGAACTCCTAAAAGCAGGCATAGCATCCCGTTTTGTTTTGCACTCCCAGTCCTGGGCACTAACCCTGGGAAATGAGAGATGCTCCCTAAAGCTTTGGCTAAAATAACAAATTGACTAATCTCAACATTCAGCCTTCTGATGTTGTTATTATTGATTTCTCATCTCCTACTGCTTTAGTTTGAAAATGAAATCATCCTCAAGCTGGACCATGAGGTGGAAGGAGGCCGAGGAGACGAGCAATACATGCAGCTGCTCGAGTCAATGTAAGTTCAGCGCCCCATGCGCGGGAGGAGCCAGGGAGGTTAGCTGGAGGCTGCAGAGCTCAGAACTCCAGGGCCTTGAGACTCCTTCCTCCCCTGGAGATCGATCTGACGGCTCCTGGTATTGGAGAAACTCCGTTTTTGAAAGAAACCTCAAATCTCTGTCTCTTGAGTGGCTGTTTCTTTGATATTGACGGAATGGGATGGATAAAAAGAAACTTTGCTTTGTTATGAAGAGAAAAACAATCCACCAAGATGTTCACTTTTGTTGTCTCTCTGCTGAGGAATAATTCTTACTAGTTTTTCCTTTTTGTTTTAATCTTAGACAGATGTTGATCATGACCAAGATATAGAGAGCACGTTCAGTGCCCAGATGCCATGCTAGATGCTGTCTGTGCACTGCCTCATTTAGTTGCATTTACTCTCTGATCCCCATTTCATAGAGCTGGCCCCTGAGGCTCATGGAAGGGTCTTGTCTGAGGAAACTATAACAATCTAGTTGGGTGGACAAGCTGAGACCCAAACCAGCTCTGCCTGACTGCAGGGCACAGGTCTGAGTGAAGCCCTGGACAGTGGTCAGCACTGCACTTGGAGTTAGGACACTTTTTTTGTTTTAACATTTAATTGAGATATAATTTATATACCATACAGTTCACTTAAAGTATACAGTTCAATAGCTTTTAGTATATTTGCAGAGCTATACAACCATAACCACAATCCATTTTAGAACATTTTCGTTACTTCCCCAAAGAAACCGTACTCTTTAGCCACCGTTCCATGCTACTTTCTGCCCCTGTGGATTTGTCTATTCTGGACATTTCATGTAAATAGGATCAGTATATGGTGCTTTGAGAACATAGCATGTTCCCAAGGTTCGTCCATGCTGTAGCAGGCATCAGCACCTCATTTCTTTTTGTTGCTGACTAATATTTCTCTGTTTAGATACACCCCATTTTGTTTATTCATTTACCTATTTTTTAAAAACATTTTTAAGGTTTATTTATTTTTTGAGAGAGAGACAGAGTGTGAATGGGCAAGGGGTAGAGAGAGAGGGAGACACAGAATCCGAAGCAGGCTCCAGGCTCTGAGGTGTCAACACTAAGCTTGACGCAGGGCTCGAACTCATGAACCATGAGATCATGACCTGAGCTGAATTCAAACGCTTAACCGACCCAGCCATCCAGGTGCCCCTATTCATTTACCTATTGATGGACATAGCATTGTTGATGCTATGAGCATTCTCATGCAAGTTTTTGTGTGGACATAATGCTTCCAATTTTCTTGGGCATTTACCTAGGAGTGGAGTTGCTGGGTCATTTGGTAACTCTACTTGGCCTTTTGGGGAACCATCAGACTGTTTTCCAAAGTACTTGGCCACTCACATTCCAACCGCTGTGTATGAAGTTTCCAGTTTCTCCACATTCTCCCCAACTCTTGTTAATATCTGCCTTACTGGCTAGAGCCATTCTAGTGACTGTGAAAGTGCTATCATTGCCATCTTGATTTGCGTTTCCTTGATGGCTAATGATGTTGAGCATTTTTTTCATGTGCATATAGGCCAATTGTATATATTTGGAGAAAGACATTGGGTTTCAACCCTGATTCCATCACTTCTATATACCATTGGGTCAATCACACATCTTTGACCTCAGTATCTCTATCTGTAAAATGGGGATAATAATCCTGTAGCTATTTTGAAGACTGAATAACTATAAAGCGTCTGGCACACAGCAGGTAAAAGCTTGCTAAATGTACTTTGTTCAGCTACCTGACTCCCAGTTTCTGTCTTCATGTCAGTGTCCGTTTCCTCCATAAGGACTTCTCCCAAGGTTTAGCACTGTGGCTCAGACATCCCAAATTTCTTTCTAATTGCACATTCTCAGATTTGTATGATTCTCTGATAGAACTCTGATTTGGGTTTCTTTTCCTAATCCTTTTTGAATATTTTAACTCCAACAACAAAAGCAAACTAAAGGCCTTGCTCCAACCCTCACAGTGCCCCTCCCTGCCTGCTCAGTAGGCAGGGCAGATTCCCAGGCAGCATCACCTCAGCAGGCCCCATCCCCCCTCCGTCACCATGCACAGCCCTCACTAAACACGGGGAACACAAACATAACTCAGTCGGAGGGAAAATCCCACTGTCTGCTCCTCGGGTGGGTATCAAGACTGACTGCCTAGGGGAAAAAGTGACATTTTGCCTGAGTCAATGTTTATTTTAAAGTTCTAAAAAGAAAACTCTAAATATTGACCATAAGGGAAACCATTTATAGTGCTGGCAATTTCCATTTTTATAAGCGGATGGGGCTCTGTGGCAGTCTTCAGATGATCAGCAGGATTTTCAAATCCTTCCTGAGTGATTATTTATAAAAGGAATCCTTAGAGGTCGAGGAAATTAAAAGCAGCTCATTATTTTTCCTTCTACGATAGAGGTGTGGATGATTTTTACAAAACTAATCAAGCCCAACCAGAGGAGTCAAGGTCCCATTAGAATGTCCAGGAGCCAGGTCCCTGCTTCTTCCTTTGAGCTTTCTGAGCCTCAGGTTCCTTATCTGCAAATTGGGGATAAAATACTATCCAGCTCTTACAGTTTTTGTTGTTGAGATTAAGCAAGAAAAGTCATGTAAAGTACTTAGCAGTTTCTGGTAACTAGTAATTGATCTAGAAATATCAGCTATTATTGTTATTGCTCTCTAGGTAGACACTGATGTACTTATTTGAAGCCATGAACATACCTGTCATTTCTCCTCCTGTCTAGTCATCTTCAGTTCCTCCAGCCCTTCTTCAGTCCTTCATTCAGGGCCTCTACTGGTGTGGAGGAACTGCTCTGGGCAGACACAGTCCTGTGGTACACGGCTTAGCAATATGATGGAGACTTTATGAATACAGCAGGGCTTCCTTTCCTGTGGCAGCAGTAGCCCTGCATTAGGGCGCAAGGCCTAGGTATGAAGTAGGGCTCAACTTCAGCCGTCATGGGCTCTTGTGCAGTGCACAAGCTATACAACCTTATACAGCATCCCATTCCTTCCTACCCTCAGAACTATCCCCAGAGCCCACTCCCATCTGTCCACATCTTTTTTTAAAATTTATTTTTATTTTTTGAGAGTGAGAGAGAGTGCACATAGCATAGGGGGAGGTGCGACCATGAGATCCAGACCTGAGCCAAAATCAAGAGTCAGATGCGTAACCTACTGAGCCACCCAGGAACCCCTGTCTATCTCTTAATGTGAAGGTCCCACATTGAATGGAGAAATTAGACGCTCCATTATGCTGTATTCCATCTGCCTGAGAATTTTTCTAGAAGTGGTAAGGGAGCTGGAAAGATGAAAGGGACAGAGAATGTTGTTCTGGGGCCAAGATCCCACCCAAACCAGTTCAGTGCCTAAAAGAGTACCTGTAATAAGAGGTACTCCATACATCATTTTTTAAAAAATATTTTTATTTATTTCTAGGAGAGAAAGAGAGAGAGACAGCGTGAGCAGGGGAGGGTCAGAGAGAGAGGGAGATACAGACTCTGAAACAGGCTCCAGGCTCTGAGCTGGCAGTCAGCACAGAGCCCGACACGGGGCTCGAACCCACGAACCGCGAGATCATGACATAGCAAAAGTCGGATGCTTAACCGACTAAGCCACCCAGGTTCCCCTCCATACATCAGTTTTAAAGGAATGAGTGAAAGCCCAGTTCCATCAGCATTGACACAGAGCTTGGGCCTGGGCTCNGGGCCGCCCCCGTGCCTCTCCCTCCTCTGTGTGAGGAATTATCCACATCACCTGGAGATGCCCAGGATCCTTTTGATTGTACCTGTCCTCCACTGTGATCCAAGGGAGAGAAGCAGCTGGGGGACCTTGGCAAGACCAATATTAGAACCCAGACTTGGGGGCTTCATGACTCCTCTCTAAATTGGTGATGTTAATAATGCCAAACTCTAGGAAATTTTGTAAGTATTAAACAAGATAACCAATAAAATGAATTTGCACAGCATTTGGAACATAGGAAATAATAAATGGGAGTATTGTATGCTATGGTTAGTCTTTACTTTTGTATCTTCTTCCCCTGCTATACTATGATTTCTTGGAAGTCAGTGTCTTAATAATTTCTGAATCCCTGATTCCTAGAAAAATATCTTTTGAGTGGATGGATGGTGGATTGTGGTAGATGGTGATAGATGGTGAATGGACAGGTGAGTTCCAAACAATCTGCCAATTCATCTCACCAATCCAACCATATGAGCAGATTTATTACCTTACACCGAAAGAATAGAGAAACTAAGAAAGTATTCTTCAAAACCCATGCTTTGCAAAGGACCAATAGCACTAGCATCATCCAAGAGCTTTTTAGAAATGCAGAATCTCAGGCCCTAGCCCAGACCTATTGAACCAGAATCTATTAACAGAATCTATTAATCAGAACCTGTTAAACCCCAGGTGATTCCCATGCACATTGAACTTTGCAAAGCACTGGACTAAACCAGTTGTTCTTAATGTTGGCTGCATATTGGAATTACCTAGAGAACTTCAAAGATAAAATACTGCTGCTTGGCCCCCACTCCCAAAGATACAAAGCCATTGATTTTTAGGGTGGTCACTGAGCTTTAGAAAATTCTCCCCTGGAGATTCTAACATGTAGCAGGGACTGAGAACCACTGGCCGGGGCTGCCCTCAGGCCGTGAGATACCTTCTGGGTCTGAGCTGTCTGGAAGGCTATGAGGAATCACACCCAAACACTGGACAAAGCGTCGCATGTTATTTACTTGGGAAATGGGGCTAACGGGACCATCCCAGAAGGCGTCAGGCACAGCTGTGATTGAGCCAGACAGGCCTAAATCACAGGGCAATTTGCATCTCTCATCGAGAGCCAGGGAACAGGTGCTTCTCCCACGGAGAAGATGAATTTGTCTGATCACACCACAGTTTGAGGTGTCGCCTCCTTGCAGCCTGGTTTGTCTTCTGGGAAGAAATGACCCTCTGAAGTCCTTGCCTTTCTCACCTTTCCCTGCTAGGAGCTCTTGGGACCTAAGCTGCCAACAGGGATATTAGCCAGAAACAAATAGTAGCCTGGGTAATGCTTGTTACTCAGGATGCCCGAGAACACACCACAGTGTTTCTCTGTGGGAAAATAGAGAAATGTTTGGCTTGATTCCCAAGGTCACCACTTACTATGAGAGTGATTTGAGGAGGTTGTTTAACCTCTCTGAGCCTTGATTCTCCCCTCTATAAAATGAGGGGAACAATTTTTATCAGTAACAATCATCATGATGATTTCTTAAGAAAAAGTGATTAGAAAAAAAATAAAAAGAAAAAAAAGAAAAAGTGATTCATACAGTGTATGGTATAAAATAAGTGATTAATAAAAAGTAGTCATTAATCAAAATTTTAACCCACTGTCTCTCCTTGCCTAGCCTGTGGGCCTCCTGAAGGTAGACATTTTTTTAATATTTCTTTTTTTATCTTTCTCTCCATCCCCCCCCCACACAAGGCCTATCATAGCGCCTAGCAACTAATAGATGCTTAAGGAATGTGACATTTTAAAAATTTTTGCTTTTAAAATTTAGAATATTAATATTATAACAAATGTAAAATTTTCAAATAATATATGCACATTTAAGTTAAAAAAAAAACCCAAATACTCTCTTCTCTATTCCCCCACCTAGACTGCTTGTCAGAAGAAATCACCATTAAGAGTTTTAAACCATCATTAAGAGTTTGGTGTTTGTCCTTCCTGACCAGATTTGGCACATTTATAAGCACACAGAAGCACATGATGCAGACACGCATTTCCGCTCACAAATGCCAAAGCCAGAATATTGATATTTAACAACTGTATTAACTTGGACAATTTAGTTGGCTTCTTTGTGCCTTAGTTTCCCTATCTACAAAAATCCCATCTCATCAGACTGATGGAAAATTAAATTAGTTAAAATTTGTGAGGCATTTGGAATAATGCCTGGGACATCATAGGTTCTATGTGAGTTGGTTAAATAAAAAGTAAATATTGTTCTGAGGCTTACTTTTCTCACCGATCTGTATATTTTATAGAGCTTTTTGTGGCAAAGCATATTGATTTCTAATACTTTATAGTGTCTTCATAGAAGTACATTTTGTAAATATGCTTTAATTTGTTAACCATTTATTTGTCTACTGATAGACATTTAAGATAGTTTCAACTATTTCACCATAGACATAATTTGTAAGTATCATAAATCTTCACATGCTTCTGGGAATAGTTCTGCAGAATAGGTTCCCCGAAGTAGAATTCTTGGGCCAGAGGGTATGTGCATTTACAATTTTGATAGATATTGTGAAAATTGCTACATAAAATGTTGTACTGATTTACTCCCAGTGTGGGCATGTACAAGTGACTTTTTCCCCACACCGTTGCCCACATTGGACATTTTTCCCCCATTCTGATGGTGGGCAAAAAAAAAAAAAAAATTTAAGTACTTGCTAAACTATATAGACAAACAAGTGTATATTGAATACATGATTGAATAAATAAGCAAAATGAGCCAACACATGAACCAGCAGAACTTGGACTCCCTGGATCATTCCCCCCCTCTGCTGACATACTCTTTGTCCTCTGGCCATGAACTCACCGCCCTGCCGTCTCTGCCTGCAGCCTGATGGAGTGTGCCGCAGAGCACCCAACTATTTTCAAGTCAGTGGAAAACTTTGTGAACCTGGTCAAAGGCCTCCTGGAGAAGCTGCTCGATTACCGGGGTGTGATGACAGACGAGAGCAAAGACAACCGCATGAGCTGCACGGTGAATCTGTTGGTATGTGGGGTCGGCCAGCTCACCCCAAGGTCCCATCAGTTCCTGAGGGCAGGCCTGGTTTGGGGTTTCGCTATGCTCTTGATAGGGAAGTAGTGCTAAGGGCTTCAGAAAGCAGAAAGAAGTGGAATTGAATCCCTGTTCTGCCATCTGCTAGCTCTGTGTCCTGAGACCAATAACTTCACCATTCCGTGTCTCAGGTCCCTCATATGTGAAATGGAAATGAGGGTTTTCTTCAGTACTTAACTCATCACATGAAAGGAAAGTGGCAGTAAAAAGTGGTTGAGAGTATGAGCTTTGGAGTTACATGGCCCCTGGGTTCTCCTATCTCTGATAATTAATAGAATAGACAAGTCAGGGAAGTTTTCTTAAGGTTTAGTTGGCTTATCTATTCCATAGAGAAAGTAATAGTACCTGTTCCTTAGGTTATTCATTCTGGGGCCATGGTTAAATGCTTCCTATCTGTTAGTTTCCTTCTCTTACAGAATGATCTAATAACCAGAATTTACAGCAATTAGTGTGGGCCAGAATAGCTAATCTCAAGTGCGGGCTCCTAACCCCTATACCGCATGACCCACCAAGGGCCAGCTCCTGAACAGTCTCCCTTTACCTGTCCTGCGATACAGTCATGAGAGGTAGTACCAGCCCCAGCACCTCACACCACCATGCCAGCCCACCCTAAAGTGGTTTAACTGAATGAAGCTGGCCAAAACACCATGTGGCATCCATCAAATCAACCCCCTGCCCCCGCCATGTTCTGTACTCCAGAAATACAAACCCTGTTCTATAGTTCTTTTGTGTGGCCTCTGTTAGCCTAAGTTGACTTCCTTTTTAATAGCCTAGATATTGCCATTGATTTTCTGAAATGCTAAGGGGAGTTAAAAAATCCTGATTACAGCAGAAACAAATTCATTGCTAATAATTCCACCAGGCCCAATTTACATAAAGAGCAGGAAGAGGGCTTTTTCCAGGAGTTTAGCAATCTCTCTATGGAGAGGCAGAAGTTAGTTGAAGAAAATGACCTTCAGCAGTCAGACTCTGACCAGGGAGAGAGCTTGGGACAGGCAGATCCACAAGCAATTACACCATGCTAGCTTTTGATGTGGTGTAAAGATGGCATCAGGAAGGAGGACAGGAGGAGGGTGTCCAAGGAGCCGAGGTCTAGGGTGGCTCTGCCACCCACTGTGTACCCTAGAACACCTGGAACATCAACCCTGCCCCTCCCGGAGCCTCAGGTGCACATGGGTACATTAGGTTAAACCAGGGTTTTCTCAAAGTATGTCTCATGGGTCAGATCATGACCTCCTGGCTCAGAACTTTTAAGGGCTCATTTATAAATGCATGAGATTAGGATCCCTAGTGGTGGAGCCCAGGACCACTAGTGGTCTAAATGATCCCCGAGCTTGAGTCAAGCTTCCTAGGTACTACCAAGTTTAAATGTTTTTGCCTGTGGAATCTCATCGTAACTCCTCATATGGCTGTACTATCAGGAATTATGGGCCGTTATTATCCCTGGAATCTGTAACTAGTCCTAAAACTCTGATTACTGCTCTTATCCTGAGAACAAGCAGCTCCATCTGAGTAATGGGTCTGAGCTTGTAAAATCAAACTGGGCTGCTGCAGTACTGACAGCCCACCTCTCAATGCAGCAAATAGCCCATCTTCACCCCTGATATGTGATGGCTGAGGTACCTCCTCTGTCCCTTTACAGTCTAGGGGTCAGGGGGGTGACTTTCAAGGCAGAATCTCCTAGAAAGGGTGTTTGATGAATTCAAGACAGTAAGTGCCATGCTCGCATCTCAGAGTGCCCAGATAGTAAAGAGCAGTCTTCCTCACATCTCCATCTCCACCCTCTATTCCTGCCGCTCTGCAAAGAAAAACACTCACCACTGTTTCTCCTCCACTACCTAGAATTTCTACAAAGATAACAATCGGGAAGAGATGTACATAAGGTAAGATTTTTGTTTTCTAAAACTCACATCTGCTATGTCATTCTGTTGCTCAGTATCCATCAATGGCTCCCCGCTGCCTTCAGGATGGAATTTAAACTTATCTTCTTGATGCTAGGTCCCTGTGTATTCTGGTTCCTATCAATCTCTCCAGATTTTACTCTTTTCATTCTCCTATAAGCAGACCCCCATGTCACTTGGAGTCCTACAACCTGCTGTGCTGTTTTGCTGTATTCACAGACCATACTTTCCTTAACCCATCTTGTGAATTGAGCTGGTGAATTGCATCTGCATTTGTTGAAGGGCTGGCATATGAAGCCCAGTTCTAGCGTTTATTCAGCATGTGGTTAGACCATTGGCCAGCCCAGTTTCAGAGGGAAAAAAATACCAAGATGCATGATACTTACTTTCTTATAAGCATTTAAAAGACATTTATACATTTATTCGAATATGTCATGAAGGAGTTTTCTTGGGGGGTGGGGAGGGACATTAGCCAGGAGCCAAGAACTCCCTTGTCAGTTTTTCTCAGAGTCTCATATTTTTTTCCAAAGCTTTTGTATTGTTATTTTTACTCTTTACAAAAATAATGCGTACTTCCTATCAAAACAACAGCAACAAAAAACTCATAAAATATAGACAAAAACAAAAAAATGAAATAAACTCATAATCCATACATTTTCTCAGACCTTTTATATGTATATTTAGATGGAATTCTATGCCTGCTTATTTTTTACAAAAATGAGGTTGTGTTGCTCATAACTTATTCTTTGCTTGACAAGAATTCCATGTCAACAGATGCATTTCAACATCATTTTTAATGAAACTATAATATTTTCTTTCCAGAACATACCATAATTTATATAGCCAATCCCATATTGTTGAACATTTAGGTTGTTTCCAACTTTTTTCTATCATAAATAGCACAACGACAAAATTCTTGGACATATATCTTATGTGTCCAAGATATAGCTTGCTCATATCCTTTGGGACAAGAGCCACAGAGAGAAATTGGCCAGAAGGTTAAGAAGTGTTTTCAAGTCTTTTGACCCATTCCGTCAAATGCCAGAGACTCCAAGTCTGAACCTACTCTGCTATTATTGCAGATATTTTTAGGTACTTACTTTAGCATTATTCCAGGAATAGGAGCTATCATTTGGATAAAAGATAATTCCATAGGCTGTCCTAAGCTTAGATAGTATTTATAACATCACTAGACATGACTTATTATAGTAGTGCAAAGCTTTGAAGTCCAAGGGCCTGGGGTCTTCACCTTGGATAAGATCACTCAGTCTCTTTGGGTTGAAGTTTCCCTTTATAGAATGTTTCCATTCTACCTTCTGTTTTGAGGATTAAATGAGATGCTATAGGTAAGGTGTCTAGCACATGGATCCATCCTTCCAACCTCTTTTCTCTCCTTCCCATTTTAGCAACACAGATGGTAAGCCCCAGATATCCATAAGCTCTAGAGATTTGAGTTCTGTTGTAATCTAGGAAAACCACATTTGCCTAAATCAAACAATGTAACAGGATATAGTCTGAAAACCCGTTCTGTTTGGCAGGCATCGTATTTAAAAACGTTTTTAATTGGTTGCCAAAATTTGGAGATCTAGAGATTTTACATAAAAATAAAAATTTCCTGGGGTGCCTGGGTGGCTCAGTCAGTTGAGTGTCCAACTCTTGATCTTGGCTCAGGTCATGATCTCATGGTTTGGGAGACTGAGCTCCACATTGAGCTCTGCACTGGCAGTGTGGAGCCTACTTAAGATTCTCTCTCTACCTCTCTCGCTTGACCCTCCCTCTTAAAATAAATAAGCTTAAAAAAATAAAATAAATACAATAAAATAAGTTTCCCTCTTCTGAAAAACTCAGAAGGTATGGCAACACTGGGCCCTCCTCCTGTCCTGAAAAATCTGGGGTACTCTAGTCATGACATTGTCACTATCCCCGCCTTGAACTTCATCCTGCCTACCTTATTCAAGCCGCGCATCTGGCCCATGTAGGTACTTGGGTTTGAATCCCTTGTCAGGCCCATTAGGGTGTTTTCCTTTGGGCTCTGCAGGAGATCACCAAACTCTTAGGTTGACGAAGGAGAGTAGAGGGTGGTTGGCCAGTCAAGGAAATGACAGTAGCAGGAAATCTGTCCTCTGGCTGCTCTGAGGGTTTTGGATGCAGCCATTGAGGAACCTATGGGATGAAGGATGGGCAGGAAGAGATAAAGTAGGATTCATCCATGCACACAGGGGTTTCTGAAGGTAGACTACAAGCTCAACACTTGCAGCATGCAAGTTACATGTAATTTCAGGGGCTCCTGGGTGGCTTAGTCGGTTAGGCGTCCGACTTTCGCTTAGGTCATGATCTCGCAGTTCGTGGGTTCGAGCCCCGCATCGGGCTCTGTGCTGACTGCCAGCTCAGAGCCTGGAGCCTGTTTCAGTCTGTGACTCCCTCTCTCTCTGACCCTCCCCTGCTCACGCTGTCTCTCTCTCTCTCTCTCTTAGAAAAAAAAAATTAAAAAAAAGTTACATGTAATTTCACTGATAACTGATTGATGAGAAAAAAGGTAAGGAGGGAGGAGAGTGGAATGGCCATGACTATAGAGGCAGAAATTGCTGATGGTTAAACCTGGTTCTACCTATTTCTTGCTCTGTCTACTTTAATACAAATCTCAGTTTTCTTGTCTATAAAAGGATGATTGGGAGGATGAATTGATTTAATAGCTGAAATACCCATTTGTTGGATGAATGAATAAGCAAATCTTTCTACCTGGGATCTTCATCCCTCATTCATCCCCTTTTAGATCCTAGCTCTACTGCCATGCTATAGAAACTTCTCTAGAAATCCCTTCTCTAATCCCTTCCCTCCCTAAATGAATCTTGTTCTCATAGTACCACAGACCTGTCTTCCCAACATAGATCACAACTGTATTTTTACAATGCAGTCACCCCAGGATTCAGATCTTGAACCTCACATTGTAAAGGGAGAGAAGGTAGGAATGTGGTTTTGGTTGAATAATATATTCTCCTTACTGACAGCTCAAGGTCTCCACATGAATATCTAATCTTGAAACCCTGATCCACTTCCTTCTCTTACCAGAAAATGCACTTCTTTCCTACCAAGAGACCACTGAAGAGCTGTCCTTTATAGTACTGTGGCTTGTTCATTCTCCTGGAATGGTACAATGTTCAAAGCATGAGCTCTGGAGACAATTAGCCTGGGATCATGTTGCAGCTCTTCTGATTATTAGCACAAGATTTGTGATGAGTTATTCAACTCACCTTCCTTATTTGTCACATTGCATTGGCTAGATTCTTCAGTATCAATTTGAATACTGGCTGGGATGATACTTCACACTTCTCCAAGTCATACTTTTCTCATCTGGAAATGGGAATTCTCAGTGAACCCATCTCATAGGGTTGCCATGAGGATTAAATGATCTAAGGCATTCAAAATACTTAGCATGGTACCTGTCACACACTAAGTGTCCCATAAACACTAAAGGCTCCTGTTATCACCCATGCAGGAGGGGCTGGTTATCAGTGATGGAGGACTCCTCTGTGATCCCAAGAGGCTCATAGTTGTTCTGTCTGACTCTTACTTGGCCCTATCTCCTGCCTCCTTATCACAGAACCTGGTAACCTAACATATTTCTCCAAACAGGTACCTGTACAAGCTCCGTGATCTTCACCTAGATTGTGACAATTACACAGAGGCTGCCTACACACTCCTTCTCCACACTTGGCTTCTCAAGGTACTGTCCTTCCAGTGAAGGTTATTTATGCTAGGATCTCTGTGTGGTCCTCACAGCAAGTTAAAGAGTTAAGGGTTGGGGGAAGGAGGAAGAGAGACAGAGGAAAGGAAGGGAAGGGAAGGGAAGGGAAGGGAAGGGATGAAAAGAAAAGAGAAGAGAAGAGAAGAAGAGAAAAGAAAAGAAAAGAAAAGAAAAGAAAAGAAAAGAAAAAAGAAAAGAAAAGGAGAAAAAGGAAAGGAAAAAGAATTAGCCAAATAAATTTTGTTTTGCTATGTCCCCAAACTTTTGACCTGGCCACTTACTGTTCTGCACTACTTTGCCTGGTCACATAAGGTCTCAAGTGACTTTCACATTTAGCAACAACAATAACTCCCCTCCCCGAGACATGTTTTACAGTTTTATATAATATTCAAACATCACCTATAAATCATCAGCATGCCCAGTGAGCTGTTTTCCTTCTCTTGAAAATAGTGCTATAGCTGGACAACGTTCTGAATGATTTCCTTTGGGTTTTTGAAATGCTGGGCTCATGACTTATAGGGGTTCAAAGAAAATCCCCACAAACCACACACATGAGCCAGTAGAGAGTCAAAAAGACACAACTGGCAAAAATTAAGAGGCACTTCCAAATGGAAACCACAGACCATCCTCTGGCTGACGGACCACTCACGCCTAGGGTGGCAGGCAGGCTAACAGAGGTGTTTGCACAGCTTCCTCCCGCTCCTCATTAGTAGAGATGACTCCTCCCTTTGGCTGCCTCTCAGCCCCAGGTGACTTCGTGTGTCTCTTGTCTTCAGTGGTCAGATGAGCAGTGCGCATCGCAGGTCATGCAGACAGGCCAGCAGCACCCCCAGACTCACCGACAGCTGAAGGAGACGCTCTATGAGACCATCATAGGCTACTTTGACAAAGGAAAGGTAATCTATCCTTGTCCTCCCTCTCTCTGTGGGGACCTTGGCCATGGGGAAGGGTAGTTCCTTCCCATACTCTGCACCCCATCCGTCTGGTCAGCTCTCTCTCCCAATTCTGAGTCTGGTCACTTTGCTCCACCTTCTCACCACCTCCATTCAAGGCCTCTTCATTGTTCACCTGGATACTCAATGGGTTCTAAGCAGTCTGCCTGTTCCCTCTATTGTCTCCAACAGATCATCCTTTATACACGATATGGTTCCCCCATTCCACCAGAATGATTACACAAGTCTTCCCATGACCTGTGAGGCCTCACATGAGCTGTCTTCTGACTGCTTCTCTTGTCTCAGTCCTGCTAGCTCCCGCTTGCCCACACGCCATATGCCAAACTCTTTTCCACATCAGGGAGTTTGCACTTGCTTCTCCCATCTTAGAGCATGTTTCCTCTGTAGCTTTCCATGGAAGACTCCTTCTTCAGACTTCAGAGCTTTGTTCAGATGTCGTGTCCTCAAGGACACCTTCCCTGACCAACCTAGACAAAACAGACTCCTGCCCTGAGTCACCTTTATTGCCTCCTCAAAGCACTTGTCACTATCAGACATTACCTTGTTCATTTTGTTCTTACATTCATTGTTTGGCTTCCCATTCTAGAATACCGTGAACACAGAGACATGTCCACTGCTGAATGTCCAGTGGCTAGCACAGAGCCTGACATGCAGGGACAAATAAATATATGTTGAGTAAGTGAATGAATTACATGAATGAATGACACTGTGATGCCAGCATTGATCTTTAAACAAGAAGGGCACAATGTTTGGTTGGGAGAAGATTAGCCAGACCAACTGATGCTTATCCTCCAGTCTCCTGTGGACCTTCAAGAAGCACCAACTTAAATGCAACCATTCATCCTGTAGGAGGTGTGGCATGTGGGCTAGGTCCTTAGGCTCTGGAGCCAGCCTGGTTTCAAACCTTGCTCCTCTATCACCTATAGTTCCCTTGACCTCTTAGAGACTCCAGTTCCCATCCAAAATAACGATACTAATGGTACCTACTTCCTAGTTGTATTTTGAAAATGATGTAAGAAAATGCATGTAGAACACCTCACATAGGATCTGGTACATAGTGATATCTTCTTAAATTTTAACTATCATCCTTATCCTACTCTGCCTTCAAGGCCCCAATTGATTGGCCACTTCCTCCATCAAAACCTTTCGTGAGCCCTCCAGCTCACCTGCGGCTTTGCCTCTCCTTTGAATTACAAGACCTCTTACTGTTCATCTGGACATAATTTAATGGACTTAATTTTGGTCTGTTCTGTCGCTGCAGTTCATTGTATCTGCCTTAGCCTGATCTCCCCATCTTCCCTGGAAAGACAAAATGAAGTAATGTCTGTGGAAGGGCTTATAAATTCCCAGGCATTGAGCAGTTGGAGACCACTGTTTTCATGATTTACAATTATAAGCCTCTTGAGGGCAGTGAGCCTGCCCTGCCAGCATCGAGTCAGAGCTTACTATTTGTTCACAGCTGATTCAGTCCATCATAGTGTGAAAGCCCCAAAAGGACATGTTGAGCTGTGTCCTCTGCAATGTATCCAATTCAACTCACCTTATGCTGAGCAGAGAGGAAAAAGACACTATCCCTCATCTCAAGGAGCTTATCATCTAGTTGGCAAAATAGCCAAACCAATCATGATCTTCTTTGCATATTACCCTTTGGTGTTGTGCCATAATGGGGAATGAGGGAGAGAAAGGTAGTACCAAGGTACTTTGAGAGCAGAGAGGAGAGACCAAATGGGTACAGCTCATTTCGACAGCCACTGATGTGGAAGCTTCCAGAATGAAGCCCAGACTCTTTAGCATCCCTTTAACCTCCTTTCCCCATACTTTCCTCATGGAGATTTATTGTTCCAGACAAACACAATAGCTTTCTACTTCATTAAGTCCATCTGTCAATACTAGGTGGACTCCTCTACATCCCTCAAAACCCAATTCTTGCATCTATTTATGTGTATGCTTTACCCACTTACATTTCATGAAACAAGAGACTGTGTCTTGTCCATATTTATGTCCATTCCATCACTGTATACACACCATGCCTAGAAGCCAGCCAGTTCTCAATAATTAATGTATGAGATACAGAGGGATCAGTGACTATCAGAGGTCCCAGTGACCATACAGGCAGACTCCTGGGGAAATCCTAGGTATCTGGCTCAGTCTCTGGCCCGTTAGTGGTCTCTTAACACATCGATGAGAGCACTTCTGGCATGTTATGATGCAAAGTTGGCAAAGACCTCCGCATGAGCCAAACAGTCCCCTGACCCAGCCCAGGGACTTTACCACCGTCTTCTTGTTCAGGCTGAAAGAGAAAGGAAGCCCAGCCCAGCCTGGCCTGTAGACTGGTTCTTCCTGGCACATAAAACATTTTTATGCTGCTCACTAAGTTGTCCACGGGTTTACAGCCGTGGCTCCTCCACTCGGCACTTGCTTTTATTTATTTTTATGCTTGGATGCAGAGAGAGCATTTTTGCTACACAGCACACACTACATTTTGGCAATCTCCCCTCTCCTTCCCCACCTCCCCTAGCTTCTCCATTTAGATGCATTTTCCATTTTAAACTGAATATGAAATGCGATGGGTGTCCCTTGAGATTGCCAGATCTCCAGCCTACTCCGCATCTCCCGCCTCCCTGCAGAGGCTCCCGACCCCCTTCAGTCTAAGATGGAAGGATAATCTATCAGATTCAGTCTAAGAGCAGAGGAAAAGGGTTTGCTTTTTCAGATTTTTTTCCAAATGGAAAAGACCTATTTACAGAAAGTTCTAATCACTGTTTTTATACTCAGCTCCACCTCTACCTCTATGCAGCCCCCTCCCCAGTCATACACTCCAAATAACCCCATTAAGAAGTGACAAGTATAAGATTTCATCACACAAGATGATTAAGTTCTAGAGACATGCTGTACAACATTAGGTCTATAGCTGACAATTCTCAGGTCACACCCAGGTGTGCATTCTAGCCCAGCTTTTGGTTAGGCATGTGACCTGGGACAATGTCTCTGCCTGTCTGAACCTCTGTTTCTCACCTGGGAAATGCAGCTGTTACTAGTCACCTCCCAGAGTGATTGTGGAGACCCAGGCAGCATGCAGATAAAGCATTTAGCCTTGTCTCTGGCTGCTCAATTATTTGTCCCAAAACTAGAGTAAGGTGTGGAGGAAGGGTCATGCTCCCTGGTAAGTACTGGCTTGCTGTGGGTGGGGCTGGGGCTGGGCTGGAGTGAGCTCTGCAGTATAGTCCCAGGAGTCAAACTGCCTTGAGTCCCTTCCTCAGCAAGGGTTCTGCAAGCTTGGAGGTATCTCCTAACCTTTGTGTCCATGACCTTCCTATAGATGTGGGAAGAGGCCATCAGTCTGTGCAAGGAGCTGGCGGAACAGTACGAGATGGAGATCTTTGACTATGAGCTCCTGAGCCAGAACCTGGTAAGGCTGGGTGCCCAGGGCCTCAGCTCCCCAGAGATGCTGGGGACAGGAAGCAGGAGGCCAGGTGGGGGCAGGACACCAGAAAAAGAGTGGACATAGGGCCTGAGCTGAGCAAGCCTGTGCTGAAAGCCTTCCTTCCAGTTGGGAATATTTCCAGAGGAAGGTATTCTGGGAAAACTCATTAGCAACAGTTTCCCGGATGGAGTGGTAAGTACCTGCTTGGCACTGGGGCTGCTGCTGCTGTTGCACACCCAATAAACACTGTGCTACATTTGCAGTAAAACCCCCACATATCACTAAGCCAATTAAATAAAAACGCAAATTTGTGCTTTCTGATTAACAGATAAATCACATTAAAATGCTCCCCATATGGCCATTCCCCATTAGCTCCTCGGTGCTTGTGATTTGGTGGGGGTAAGTGGAGAGTAGGGGGAGCCAGCCGAGCCTGCTTGTGCTGCAGATGCCAGGGCTTGGCGGGGAGGTGGCCGTTGCAGAGAAGACGCAGAACATTGGGGCTGTACACCTCCCACACTTGTACACCTCCCACATAGTCCCCACCCCCCGGCCTCAGAGCCAGGACCCCAGTGCCCAGTGGGAGCCTATTTTGACAGGCCAGTCCAGCTGTGTCCAGAGAACTCTAAAATAAGAGTCGGAATATGGAGAGGTGATTTATCGTTTCTTTGATGGGTACTGAATGTATTGTTAAAAGCAGCTGAGCTGTTAGCTGTTTGTACCGTGTGTAAGATATGATGCAAACACACATATGTAGTCACACCAAGAAACATTTATGTCTACCCTACACATACATCTATATAGATCCTTGCAAACATGGGGGCACACACACTTTCTGTGTGCTTGCACAGAGTACACACTCATGCACACACATATAGTACACATTCATGCACATGCTGATGTACATGCACGCCCATACTCCAAGTCCACATTGCACAGGCTTGTTTCCATGCACACTTATCTCTCATATTGTATCAATTTATGATCCCATCAGTCTGAGATGCAGCACTGTTTTGTATGTGCCTTGTCATGATTTTTATCTGGCTAATAGCAATTCTAAGATGCTATCAGATGTAGAGTAAGATGTAAACTGTTTTCAGAGATGTTAAAATTTGAAGAACACACACCTCTTAGAATTGATGAAATATATTAAGGGTACATACACAGGAAGACATCTATATCTGGAGATACTTATGCATCCATGGACCGTCCCCCTGCCAACAAACACATGCCTTGTGTTCATGGAGCAGGAACAGAGTGGTGAGGTGGGGGCTCTGGACAGCTGGACAGACTCAGCTCCATACTTGCTAGCTGCACTATAAGACACCATTTCTTTATCTGCAAAACAGAGATATGAAACTTGTGGGTTGTTAAGAGGATGATGTGAGGAAATGAAATGGGCAGGTAGAGTAATTAACGTGGAACCTGGTATAGGGTAAATACAGCCATTGCTATTGAGACTATAGAAATACCCACAGAAACTCAACTATGTGCTGTGGGCATCTTGGTTTTGGTATAATGATCATCTCTCAGGAGTGGCCTCTGTGAGTTGAATGTGCCTTTGATACATAACTAAGTTGTTACAAGCTGTGCGTTTTCTCCTTCCAGATCCAGCAGGCAAAATTCTATGAAAACATCATGAAAATCCTCAGGCCCAAGCCAGATTACTTTGCTGTTGGATACTACGGCCAGGGATTTCCCTCCTTTCTGCGGGTGAGTTTGTGGGTGACTGAGACCCAGGCTAGGGGCCCGGATAGCTAGGTACTTAACACCTTCTTCTGCGTTTAGTCTGTAGTAATAACACACATTATGCAGCTTCTGAAAAATTCTACCATACATCTGAGAGAATGATAGTGAAAAAGGCCAATAACAACTGACCATTATTATGAAGAGTGCTCCTTGATCTCATGTCTTGAAAGGGTCTTAGGTACCCTCAGGGGTCTCTGGAGCATACTTAACTTTTTTAAACAATTTTTGTTTTATTCTATATTTGAGAGACAGAACATGAGCAGGGAAGGGGCAGAGAGATGGAGACAGAATCTGAAGCAGGCTCCAGGCTCTGAGCTGTCAGTACAGAGCCCGATGAGGGGTTTGAACCCATGAACTGTGAGATCATGACCTGAGCTGAAGTTGTACGCTTAACTGACTGAGCCATCCAGGCGCCCCTCTGGAGCATACTTTCTGAAGTAATGCTCTTGCGGATTATTCACTGATCATGTAGAGAGTTGGATTAGGTCAGCTATAGGCTTCCTTCCCATGGGACTCCCTTCAGCGAGCCTGTGTTCAATTCTAAGATCAGGGAGATACAAAAGAAACAGCAACTCCGATCTCTGACCTTACTTGATTTGCAGGCTAGTTGAGGAGATAAGTCTCTCATGTTACCAGGCAGTGTGCAAGTCAGAGTGGACTCACAAGAGTAAGCGCCACAGGCTGCAGAGGAGGTAGAGAGTGAGGGTTTCCTCACTGGAGTAGAGGTGGCTTCCCAAACCTGATTGTACATCAGAACTTGTTAAAAATTCATATTTCTGGGTCCTACTCCCATAGATTCCATTTCAGTAGGTCTGGAGCAAAGCCTAGGGATCTGAACTTCTAGAACTTTCCTAGGCCCATCTGATAATGACCCAGATTTGGAAGCAATGACATGCAGAGGTGACAGACGTGGGTTTGGACTGAAGAACTTCTGGGCCACTAGAGGTGGCACAGATGGTAGATATGGTCTAGAACAAGGTTTCTCAACCTCGGCTCTACTGACATTTAAAAAAAAATTTTTTTAATGTTTTATTTTTTTCTGAGAAAGAGAGAGACAGCATGAGCAGAGGAGGGTCAGAGAGAGAGAGAGGGAGACAGAATCCGAAGCAGGCTCCAGGCTCTGAGCTAGCTGTCAGCACAGAGCCCAATGCGGGGCTCAAACCCACGAACTGTGAGATCATGACCTGAGCCAAAGTCAGATGCTCAACCGACTGAACCACCCAGGTGCCCCTCTACTGACATTTTAGACCAGGTTATTCTTCATTAAGGGGGCTGTCCTGTGCATTGAAGAGCATTTAGTAGCATCCTGGGCCTCTGCTCACTGGGTTCCAATAGCTCCCCCTCCCCAAGTTGTGACAACCAAAAATATTTCCAGACATGGCCAGTATCCTTTAGGAGGCAAAATCACCTCCTATTTGAAAACTACTGATCTAGAGAAGGCTAACATAGTCAAAGAAGGATAAAGAGTGTGTTTCATGGACCTAGAGGCAGGAGCCATGTGATGAAGGACCCGAATGCTGGTACCTTCCATCCTGCAGGCCTAGCCTACATGGCTCATTAAAGGCAGGAGGGACCCTTTGTGGTCATGCAAACAGAAGAGCAGGTAGAACATATTGAAAGCTGAGTGGGGAATAGTTCTGAAAGTTATACATAGGATAGTTTGAAAAAGTTCTCAGCATCCACAATCCCCTCTCCTTTCAGAATCAATCTTTTTAAAGAAGTGGTATGCCTAGCTAGGTCAGTGAGCTGAGCTTCTCTTTGTGGTGGGGAAGCAGAAAGGAGAGAGCTCTCTAGTGGGCCACCAGAGCTGGGTGCTCATGTCACAAGCCCCCCAGCTCTGCTTGCACCATGTTCTCCAAGCCCAGGCCCTAAGATCTCCGTTGGGTGTCATTTCTCTGCAGAACAAAGTGTTCATCTACCGAGGGAAGGAGTATGAGCGAAGAGAAGATTTCCAGATGCAGCTGATGAGCCAGTTCCCCAACGCAGAGAAGATGAACACAACCTCTGCCCCTGGGGATGACGTGAAGAATGCCCCAGGCCAGTGTATCCTTGGAGAATGGCCCGGCCAGGGGCCAGGCAAAGGCCTACAGAGTCCCCACCTTAGAGCTTAGAGCTGCTGCCAGAGTCATTGCAGTGGTGCCAATGCCAGTGACTAGTATGGGATGCAGTGAATCCATCTCAGGAAATTCTAAATGCTGCGATCATTGATTAATTCACTCATTCATTCATCTTTATAGTGAATACTATTGAACCCTGGCCCTGTGCTGATCATTGTACAAGTCGCTGAGGATCACACTCACAAAGCCCTACCTTCAGGAAGCTTGTGGTCTAGCAAGTAAAAGAGACACTGAACAACTAATTGCACCATTAAATATATATTTATGGAAATGGGATTAATGCCAAGAGGAACCCATGCAGGATGCTGTGATTGGGGGGGGCGGAGAAGGCTTCCTTGAGGAAGGTAATGCTTAAGGTTAGCAACAAGCCAAAGGTTAGCAGGAGGTGGGGAGAATGGCCCAGACAGAGGGAAGCACCATCAGGCTCACAGGCCTTGAGTGGGAAGAAGTGCATTGGGTTGCAAGGACTATAATGGCACCGTATTGCTCTTACAATAAGATCAAAACTGAGCAAGGCCAGGAGGTTGTTCACCATCTGACCCCTGCCTCCCTCCCCAGGATTCTTCCCTTTCTCATGCCCCTCTGGCTACACTGGCCTTGTTTCTGTTGTCTAAACACATCCTAGCTGGTTCCCTCTGGGCCTCTGCATCTTCTGTTCCCTCTTCTTGCCATGCCCATCCCCCAGCTCCTTTCTTACCCATTGGATCTCAACTTGGTGTCACTTCCTGGAAGAGCCTTTCCTGGTCCCTCATCTAAAGCAGCCTTTTCTGAACTCTTCATGAGCCTCTTATCTCAAACCCTACCTGTTCTCTTTAGAGAACTGATCTCAATCTGTTATCTTTTGTGCGTTTTAAAGGTCCACATAAGCTCTGGGAGGGCAGAGACCTGCACTGCCTTGTTTGCTGTAGTAACTCCCCCCATCTCCCCTGGTGCCCAGCATAAAGACAAAAAAACAAAAAACAAACAAACAAAAAAAAAACAAACAAAAAACAAAAAAACAAAAAAACAAACTTGTTTATTAACAGAAAGGGAAACAAGAGAGAAAGAAAAGAGAGATAGACAAAGAGAGGAAAGAAGGGGGGAAGGACACAGGGAGGGAGGCAGCTCACTGGCGTCCACAGAGGAGGGCACAGGTCATCCGAGATGATGCCAGTGAAGTGTTAATAGGGCCAGGAGCTGACGCCGGGCAGAAGGCAAGACTACCGGTGGCAGGGAGCACATAAACCCAAGATCAGGCAGACGGCTGAGTGGTGACGCATTAGCCCACCCCGGCTCCCAGCACTGCACCCTGTAGCACAGATTAAGTTACAGGCTTTAAAATGGGGTTGACAGGCTGCATGTCTTGTCTGCTAAGTCTGCTGAAGCTTAATCCAAATATTTTTCCCTTGGGTGATACATATTCATCTGTAACCTTTTCATTATGCTCACCTGCCCTTCATGCCCGCTCTACCATGGTATTTGCAAGAGGAAATGCAACTAGTCCTGGGGCTGACTGGTTACAAATGTGACTTTGGTCACAGGCGAGACAGGAGATTAGTACTAAGGCCCTTCTTAAGTGGACTCCTGGTGTTGAATAGCTCTATGGCATTTTAGCTTGGGGTGAAGGGAGAGCATGTGTTAGGAGGCTATCTCATCATACGTAGGCCTCATTTAGTAGTACCGGGAACCAGGTGGAAAGGGAAAAGGGGTTGACATTTGCTAGAAGCCCTCTTCATGCCATGCATGAGATTGAGTGCTTGATCACCATTATTTCTTTAACCCCAAGATAACTCTATAAGATGGGTTATTATTTTTGTCCTATTTCATAGAGAAGGAATGTGTAGGGCAGAGAGGTAAAGTAGTTTTCCTACGGTTACAAAGCTAGTTAGTTATGGAAGTGAGATTTGAACGCCAAGCTCTGTCTCAAAGTCTATATTCTTTCTGTCATGCCATCGCTTCCACTAAGATGAATGAACAGGATGTTTACCATGTACCAGGCAATTTTCGTGCATTGTTTCATTTTATCCTTATAGTAATCCTGCGAGTTGGGTATTATTACTCTCTGCATTTTGTAAATAAGTAAACCAAGGCTCAAAACACATAAGCAGCTTGCGCACAGTCCCGGAAACTGATGGACTTGGGTTCGAACTCAGGTGTGCTTATCGCCAAAGCCTGAGCTCTGAATGCTCTGTCCTCTCACCTTCACTAGTGGAAAAGCTGACAAGCAGTTTTGGAAGGACAACACATCTCATGTCTTCTCTTTTAGGTAACCAGGTAGGGCAAGACATTTGAAAGTGGAGGCCTCTTAGTTGAGTGTCCTGTCTCCCACCTTCCTCCTGCCCAGACCTCCGGGTCCCAGTCTCATGTACAGGTCCAACATGTAGTGAGACAGTCCATCCATGCATTCTCCTGGACATGGTTTGGAGGCTCTGGTGTCACTGGATTCCTCGGGATGGGTTTGGATTCTCCTCTTGGTCCAAGGCCAACTGCTAAGATCAGTAGATGTGACTCAGAAGCCTCTCGAGAACAAGGGTTGGCAAACTTCTCTATAAAGGAGCAGATAGGAAGTACTTCAGTCTTTGTCAGCCATGTGGTCTCTCTGTCATAACTACTCAACTCTATTGTTGTAGTGGGAGACCGGCCATGGATTGGCTGCCACAGAAATGGATTGATTTGGAAACCAAAGTGGTTTCCTTCCCAGAGAAGGGAGCTGTTGGCTACATGGCTTGAAAAAGAAAATTGCTTTCCTGAATATTACAGAAATCCTTCCAGGGAAGTTTGTTATTTATGCTAAGCATTGTGTTCTTTCTCTGTCTTTGTCTATCTCTCTGAGGGACTCTCATTTAATGTAGAAACATTCTGCAGAGATAAAACAGGTAAATTCCCAGCATATTACTATGGAGTAAGTTTATCAGAGGGGGACAATTGACTTTAACTTGGAATTATCTTTTGGCCATTTCTTCTGTATGAAGGAATCATAGCCTCTGCCATCAGAAAGCTCACAATCTGGTGGGGAGGGTCGGGGAAGGGAAAAGATAGGAAGCTGGAGAGGTAAGAGTCCTACGTAAAGGCAAAATTCTGTGAAGAGTCAAAGAAAGGAAACGACACCTGACTGAGGGCAAATTGAATACTTATGGAGCCTGTGGTATTTGACATTTGCCTCAAGGGCTCACAGGAAGAGGGGGTGATGTGAGAAAATATTTCAAGCAAAGGGCATAGTAGAATCTTTTGGGAAGCCAGAGATAAACTTTGAATGCCAGTAAGAGGAGTTTGTGATTCCTTGGTTGGCAGACATTTCAGGCTCAGGAGAGAGTTTTTGGAGTTGTGGTAATCATTGGGTGGAATGAAGGGATGAGTGATCTTGGAAACCTGAAGAAGAGAGATGAGTAAAGGAGACATGAAAGACACAGGAAGGGAAGCAGGCACCAGAGGATGGGATCAGTGACACTTGGTCTTGTTTATTTGGATTGGCATGCTTTCAGCTTTAAATGAATAAAGGTCTAGAAGAGGCAGACAAAGCTTCCATAGCCTGCACCCATGGCAGGCATCACTAATCAATCATAGAACTCTTTCTCACTCAGCCTAGACATGGCTTCACAGTCCTGCCACAGGCAGTTACTTTCAAATTTTCAGAGCTGGAATGCAAAATATCAATTTGTGTGTTCTAAAGCAATGCTTCTCAAAAATGCCTATAGATCACATGAGGATCTTATAAAGCTATAGACACTGATTCATAGGTCTGAGGTAAGTCTCATTGTTTCTTATAATTTTTTTAATGTTAATTTATTTTTGAGAGAGAGAGCATGGGCTCAAGCAAGGGAAGGGGCAGAGAGAGAGGGGAACAGTGGATCCAAAGTAGGCTCTGCACTGACAGCAGAGAGCCCAATGTGGGGCTCAAACTCATGAACTGTGAGATCATGACCTGAGCCAAAGTCAGACGCTCAACTGACGTAGCCACCCAGGTGCCCCCCAGACTCATCACTACTTACAAGGCTTCAGGTGAGGCAGACGCTGCTGGTCAAAGGAACACACTGAGGAGCAGTCTAGGGTCAAAGAACCCAGAGCATGGGGTTAAAAAACCCAAATACAAACCTATGTTCTGTTCTCACAAGCTGTGTGACCTTCAACAATTCATCTGGCTTCTTTGACCTTGATGTCCTCATCTATAAATGGGCATGACTTACATTAATAACACTGCTCAGTGGAATTGGCGAGGTGAAAGGAAACCATGGGGGATGTGCTATGCAATTGACTGAGGACTATGAATTCACTATGATATTACTGTTAGTATAGAAACGATAATGATGATTAAGGACCACTAACCAACTGTTAGCAAGGGCTGAGCCTTGGGAGGAGCTTACCGAGCGACAGGCAATTCTGATAAGGACCATGATGGCTACTAACCTGTTGTTAGGACCTAGCTGGCAGCCAGCAACCTGAGTCATTCAATAAAATCTTGGCCCCAGGAGGGCTGTCCTGGGAGTCTCAACTCAGCCTGTCCCTGCAGCCGACAACATGTTGCAAGCCCTTAACGACGGGAATCCCAGACATCCAGTGTTTCACCGTCCAGCCTGTCTTGGATGAACACCCAAGGTTCAAGAATAAGCCAGTGCCTGACCAGATAATAAAGTAAGACCCACGGTTCATTGGAAGGGAAGGGGAAGACAATCCCATGGGGCCGCCAAGCTGAGCTGGTGTTAGGACAGGCCCTGGTGCCCTCCCAGTTCTTTCTCTGGTTTAGCAGCCTTTTATCTCTAATCCTCTTGGGAAAAGAATCACCCCCTCCAGCCCAATTAGCTATCTGGATGCTGTCCCTGAAAAAGCTAAAGCCAGACACGGGAGGAACAAGGCACAGCGAAACCTCAGGAAGCAGCAATGCCATTTCATTGAACTGGAGGTGGAGAGCCTGTCACTCAGGTGACAGAATGGTCTCAAGGAATGCATAGCCGAGTGTGTGGGCCGGGAGGTGACACGCAGGGTGGGGACAGGGACAGTGCTCATCCTGAGCACGTTCTTCCGAAGGGACACCTTTTCAGCATTTGTTGAGGCTGTACATTGACAGTGAATGTGTCCTGACAATGATTAAGGGGCAGTAGAGGCAGCAGCGTGAAGGTGGGTCTCCATCTGTTCAGTAGGAGGTTGCGAGGTCAGTGATGGAGCCATGAGGCAGGGAGCCTGTGGGGTGCCCCTTGGAGTTGTCCAGTTCACCCTCCTCAGACCCGGGGTACCCAATATAGCACCTCGAGTGACTTAGTGAAAGGCCACTCCTCTGGGAGGACAGTGGGAAGCAGGAGCTCTTTGTGAGAAGGAGGAGTCTGTCCCAGCAGCCCCACACCAGTGCAGGAGGCTGAGCAGGTGTAGCTGAGCTTGGGTCTGAGCCTCCCCCAACCCTCTTCAGCCAGGCACTAGGGACAATGGATTACAACCATACAGCTAGCACAGTCCCCTGCCGGCCCCAGTGTCAGAACCTCCCCAGAGATTCAGGAAGAGTGACTTGAGGGGCATTAGGGATTCCTAAAGAAATCTTTAGAAGATACCCCTGGGACATTAGGCTAGAACCTTAGGCATATCACTGAGGTCACAGAAATGATGACCCAGGTATGCATTAATGGTAGAATTCCAACTCCTTGGGTACTCTAAGCGGTAGAGTACTCTAAGCGGTGTTCTTATAGGACATAAAGACCAGTTTAGCTTCTAAATCACCTTGCAAGGAATGCCTTATTTTATTTTTTTTAATGTATATTTATTTTTGAGAGGCAGAGAGCACAAGTAGGGGAGGTGCAGCCAGAGGTGGGGGGCGGGCACAGACCATGTAAAGCAGGTTCCATGCTGACAGCAGTGAGCCCTACATGGAGCTCGAATTCACAAGTCTCAAGATCATGACCTGAGCTGAAGTGGGACACTCAACCAACTGAGCCACCCAGGTGCCCCAGGAACACCTTATTTTAAATGCTACAATTTTTTTTTAAATAATTTTTTTAATTTATTATTTCTAGGAGAGAGAAAGAGTGAGCAGGGGAGGGTCAGAGAGAGAGGGAGTCACAGACTGAAACAGGCTCCAGGCTCTGAGCCGGCAGTCGGCACAGAGCCCGACGCGGGGCTCGAACCCACGAACCCGAGATCATGACCTAAGCGAAAGTCGGACACTTAACCGACTAAGCCACCCAGGCGCCTCTTAAATGCTACAATTTTAACTGCCAGACCTGAAGTTCACTGTCGTGGGCCTCCCCGGGCCACACAAGGTCAGCTCAGGTTCTGGGTCAGCAACCTGGCATGCTACCAGGAGCCTCTGCCTCTTCCTGTCTTGCAGCTTTTATAAATCCAACTACGTGCAAAAGTTCCACTACTCCCGTCCTGTGCGCAAAGGGACCGTCGACCCTGAGAATGAGTTTGCCGTGAGTATCTTCAGCAGCCTTGATCATTCCCCGGGGCCACCCATACCAACCAGAGCAGGTGTCTGTCAGTGTCAGAATGGGAGGGCATTTGATCCAAAGCAAAGAGAAGTAAAGCTAATATCCACTGATATGATGACACCTTTCCTCCAGTCTTTTCCATCAGGTTTGTTTCATTTCTTAAACCTCTACATTTTGAAGATGCCATCCAGGCTCTGTGTGAGATGTACCCTTTCAACCACAGGGCAGCCAGGCATTTCCAGGAGGCAGGGACCGTCAGGCTAAGCAGGAATGTTGATGAAGTCAAACCTTCCACAGCGATTTTGGTCCCCAGTGTCCGCTGTGTACTTCCCAGCAAGGATCTGTCTTCTAATTCCCACAGCTAGCAGGACAAGGAGGCTCTAAGTCTCTCCCAGCTCTTTGCCTAAGACTGATTCTTTGAATTTGGGAGTCACTCACCCTTTCGGAACGTAGTGAACACTGTGAATGCCCCAGCCCCACCCCAGAAAATGCAGATAGATGCATTCATTATTGCTTAAAAATTCTGACTGTTCAGAGACCCAGGTTAAAACTTACCAGGCCTAAATCCAGAGAAAACTTAAACTTCACATTGGGAAAGAATTCTTAAGGGTAAAGTGGGAATATGTTTCTGGGTTTTGCAACATTTATTCAGACTCCAGGCAGATGTGAGATTTGGGGGCCCGGCTGGGTTCTTGCTGAATGTCTCTGGTAGCCAGGTTTCATAAATGTGTTGCTTTCCTGCCCTTTCCACCCCCTGCTTATGGCACAGTCTATGTGGATCGAGAGAACTTCCTTCATAACTGCATACAAGCTTCCAGGGATCCTGCGCTGGTTTGAGGTGGTCCAGATGTCCCAGGTGAGTCTATAGGCTTTCAAGGCATAGTGTGTCTCATGGGCCCCTTTAACTGTAAGAAGGGGACAAGCTTTTATTCAGACTACTGTGGAAATCCTAGAATTCCAATGCAGGAAGGGACCTGAAGCACCATCGAGATTACCTGCTTTCAGATTTTTCTCTTTAAGTATCAGGTAAGTTTTTCCCTCCAGCAAATGAAACCTACATAGAGTCCTGTAATAAAGCTAATAACGGGGGCTTCTGTGGTTGGGTGCAGAGAGGATGCAGAGAGCCTAAAACACCATCCACTTAACCGTGCCCTCATAACTGTCTCAGCAGCACATTAGGGCACTTCTGAAAAAATCCCACTATGAACCCATTTTATAGTTGGATAAACTGAGGCACAGAGAGAGGCAATCACACAGAGGCAAAAACTCCAGCTAGACTGCAATTGTTTGAACATGTCTTTTGCTTCTCAAACTTCAGGGTCTCCATGTCCTTAAACAGCTAAGGATCTTGCAGCTCCCAGGATGTAAAGGAAAGGCCAGGGTGGTTGTGAGGAAACTTAAAAAGTGGGGACATGTTCAGGGTGTCTTATTCATTTACCAAATATTTAATATGTACCTCATACATGTCAAGCGCTTGAAGATTTTTCAACAAAGCTTACTTCCTAGTGAGAAAGACATACTGAAGAGTCAAAGTAAATATACTAATGTCGTGGTGATAACCAGTATGGAGAAAAATAAAAGAAAGGTAGTAGAGGAGAGGTGTTCTTTTAAACAGGGTGACCTGAGAAAGCCTCCCTGCCGAAATGGCTTTTGAGCAAGGGCCTGCAGGAGGTGAGGGAGTGGTCCACCCAAATATTATAGAGAAGGACATTCTAGCAGACGGAACAGCAAGTACACAGGCCCTACGGGCAGAACATGATTGTGTCTGATTCAGGGCAAGTGAGGATGAGTAGGAGGAGCCTGATACCAGATCCTGCAGGACCCTGTAGGCCAGCATAGGACCTAGCTTTTCTACTGAATGCCCATAGACCCATGAGCAAAGGAGGGACGTGGTCTGAATGCCGTGTTCAAGCTACTGTATTATCAGCCTGAAGCCATTCCACTCCAGCCCTTAATGTCCCCCAGCAGCCTGATGGCCCTCCAATATCCTATTCACAGGCTTGGCCTAGACCCTAGGGAAAATGTAATAATGATTATGACATCGGCAAATATCTATCAAGCATACACTAAAGTGTTCACATGCACAATCTCATTTGAACCCCTCAACAATGCCACAAGGTAGACATTATTCTCCCATTTGATGGATGAGGGGACTGATACCAGTATAGCATGAGTTCATGTGTTATTTAAGGCTAGTGAAAGACGTGAGATTTGACTTTCACCTCCTGTATCAGATATCTCGACTGGACTCCCTCTCTGTCTCTTCCTGAATGTGTCCCCAGCTGATCCCAATGATGGTGGCCCAGTGATAAGTGGCACCAGGGAAAGGAAGAAACTATTCATGCCCTTTACTCATGGGACACATTGGTACATGATAAGCTTTGACAGGTGTCCCAGGCACTAAATCAAGGGCTTTAAAGCATTATCCCGTTTAATCCTCACAAAACCCTGTGACGTATATGCTATTACTAATCCCATTTTTGAGGAAAGGAATCAGAAACTTTCTGATGATCTGTAGCCTCTACCCATTGGCCCTGGCTGTGACCTGTCCTCTGGGGGGACTCTTTTCCAGCTGTACCTGCTAGGCATGGGCAGACTGCAGGACGTCCCGTGTACTCTCTGCCCTCCCCCCACCCTCCACCCCTGCAATGGTGTTTCTCCTCAAAGCACCCATCACCCCCTAAGAGACTACATAATTTGCCCATAGGTTTATTTTTAATATCTAGAATTTTAAATATGATAACAGATTAGACTATCATCTCCACTAGAATATAAGCTCCAGGAAGAGAGATTTTTGTCTATTTTGTTCCCTACCACATTCCTGAGTGCAAAAATTAGTCTAAGGCACATAATCGGTGCTCAAGACAATTTGTTCAGTAAATGCATCAATCAGTCATTCAGTTAATATGCAGAAACCCATAATAACTGAGCTGGTTATCTCGTTTTATGAACTCAGGACTGTGAAGTTAGGAAAGAGCCAACATTTTTGTTTTGCTGTGTTGATACTGGTACCCGCTGATACAAAGGGTGGGAAGACTTCCAAAGAGTTGATCGGAATGGACGTATCCCTAATAGCCTCCCCCCAAGCTGGGTTACCAAGAATGTCAGGATGTTTCAGACATAAAGGTTTCATGCCTGCCAAGTGAGTTCATTTTTTAAAAATTTGTTTTTTTCTTACATGAATTTGTATCTCATTCTCAGCTGTTTCTTCCATGAATTGTCATGACTATGGGACTGTTTGTACAGAGCCATGTTTTCTGATGGATTCAAGTGTCAGTCCTGCATTTTAAGGGTTCTTTCCTTGTTCTTGGCCCTGGGAACATGCAGTCTTTACATGGGGCCCCAGTCTGGGTATCAGAAACCCATGTTCAACTCGGGTATTAACGACCTATATGATGCTGGGCAAACACTGTATCTCTCTGGGCATTAGTTTTCTTCACCTGCAAAATAGAGACTGAAAAACCATGGAATTTCAGAGCTGAAAGGCACTGTAGAGGTCATTTAGTCTAAGAGCTACAAAATCAAAAGCCTTTAGAACCCAGGAATAAAATGTAAGTATGTAAAATAGTGACATCAAGACAGCGGGAGGTGGGGAGGGTAGCAAGCCCTCTCCAGGTGAATTAAATTTTTAAAAAGTGAGAACTGATGTACTGGCTAAATGAGAGACCTCTCTGGGCCCAGGTTGACCTACAAGTCTCCAGGGCGCAAAGCCATTCCTGGTTTTTGTCCAGTCCCTTTATTTGCTTGTAAAGACACTGAAGCCCAAAGTGGGACTTGAACTGTCAAAGTAATCCATGATAGGAGTAAATTGTAATAACAACACCTGTCTCATGCAGCTCATGGGATTCCTAAGAGGATTTAGGAGGGTGAGATGAGAGAAATGCCTTTGAAGAATATGAAATTCAGCCACTTGATTGCAAGGGATTACCATCACTTCATCTTTTGGCTGATTTTTCTCCCCCTTAAAACTGTTTCCAAAGTATTTTCTCCCTGATAATTTATTTGCAAGTTGGGCAAGTGTTACACACCTACACTGCAGATAAGGAAACCAAGGCTCAGCTTAGAAAAGGGTCCAGAGATCCGAGGGGTTGACTGAGTCCTAACAACGAATTTAAGGCAAGTTTGGTAGCAGAGTGTGAGCTGTGGTGGGAGAAGCTCACCTTTGGAATCAGGAACCCCCTCTCCCTGTTTCCTCCCAGCTCTGCAGCCATCTGCCCTGGGGCAAGTGACCTGACCTGCTGACCTGCTGTGGGAAGAACAAAAGGAAAATGCTAGTGTTATAAGCCCAGCGTGGGCTGACGCATAGGAGGCAATCAGCAAATGGAGCCGGTTCCATTATCATAATCAATGCTTTTCTTCCTTCTATCAGCCCCTGACATCCAGGCCTCCCACCAAACATATAACCCCATAACTGCTGAGAGCTATATATTCAGTGGTAGGTGAGAAACCCAAAGAATTTTCACTCTTATTCTCTGTTCCTGATGGTTATAATGAGGTTAAAGACTTAGGGATTCAAAAATAGCTTCAGAAATGAGGAGAAAAGACAATCAATATGACTTTCCATTTTTAATAACTCACCTTAAAGCCTGCGTGTTTCAGACATGCCAGGCTATTGTTGAAATCCAGGTGTGGTGCTGGGCTCAACCCAAGTGGTCCTGATTTTCCTTAGAACTCAGTCTGGACTTCGGCTCTGTAAAGCCCCGCGGGGCTGGTCTGTGTGCTGGACAGAAATGACATCGGGGATTGCAGCTTGCGTTACATGGACCGGAGCCCCCCGAGCCCGAGCACCCTGCCCCTCAAGTTCATTTCCCTCCGTGTATGTGTGCTCATGTGTGTGCAAGCGTGTGTTGTGCATGATGTGAATGTGGCAGGGGGCAGAAAGAAACAGAAGTGGCGTCTACCCTTTTTTGCTGCTCTATAGAGCAGCCATCTTCAGAAACGTCCAGAAACAAGGGTGTGAGGAGGCTAGGATTTCACAGATCCAAGGAAATGGTTTAAAAGGATGACCAAGAACATGGCTGCAGATGCTGGCTCTGCCCTTCCCATATACACAGTAGTTATAACTAGCAGGTGCCCATTTTTAAAGAGCTCTGCCATGAGTCAAGTGTCGTATTATCTGAAACAATCCTGGCTACTTCCCAACGAGGCAGTGACTATCTCACCATCATCTCACAGATGCTAAAATGTAGGGTCCCTTCTTCCAAGAGTCTCCTCCAGTAACTTGGCCCTTTCATCTAGCCTCTACCCTGCCCCGCTGGCAAGTCTTCCCTTCTCAGGATGACTGCTGGTGTCTGTCCTAACACCGGCAAGAACTAGTAACAACGGCTACCAGCTGCTCTCCGAAGCGGGTTTTCTGATCCTCATTTTACCAAGGAGTCAGCCAAGGCTCAGAATGGTTAGAAACTTGCCCCCAAGGTAACACAGCTAGAAAAAATGGCAGAGATGAGATTTAGGCTCCGTTTTAATTTGTTTAGTTCAAGGGTCCACAAACTACGGCCTGGGGACGGGACCCAACCTGCACGTGTTTTATTGTAACAGCCAGGCTCATTCATTTACATATTGTCTGAAGCTACTTTCCCCCTGTAAGAGCGGGTTGTATCCTTGCAGCAGAGCCTGAAGTATCTGCTGTCTGGCCCGCTCACAGAAAAAGGGCACAGACCTCCTGGTTTAGTTTTGTATTCCACAATCCCATCTTTTGAAAACCGCACTGTTTTGCCAGTTCCCATTTGATGGCACTCTGTTTATATTGCTTTCTAAGAGGTTGCCAAGGGGGTTCGTTTTATCTTCTCACCTAAACTGAACCTGCCTTGGAGCAGGGACCCTTTATACAACAATCTTAGGACCTACTATGGGCCAGGCTGGGTGATCACATCGCCAGCTGCTCACACAGCTAATAGCCCACACATAGTAGGTAGACATAGTACCGGATGGGTTGAACTTGAGCATGTTTCGCCCAGGTAATAAGACGAGAAAACCGTCCCTGGAGCATACCCAGCCTCTGAAACCCCAGCAAGTGCTTGAAACTTCCTGCCTCTACCTCCCCAGGGGAACGACTTTCTCACTAAGCAGAAAGTTAGCCTGTCTCTCCCCAGACAGAAGACAGCCCCTGGAGCTCACTAATTATAACAGGAGCCTGTTACAGTCCCTGGGGGAGCATTACCTCATTTGAATTCCAACCCCAGTTGAAATCAATACCAATAATTATATCTGTTTTTAAGGCGAGCTGCTAAGGCTTTTTCTTGGTGATCTCGTTTTCAACAGACCACAATTAGTCCTCTGGAGAATGCCATCGAAACCATGTCCACGGCCAATGAGAAGATCCTGATGATGATCAACCAGTACCAGAGTGACGAAAGCCTCCCCATTAACCCGCTGTCCATGCTCCTGAATGGGATCGTGGACCCCGCTGTCATGGGAGGTTTCGCCAAGTACGAGAAGGTGAGGGCTGCTGCTCTCCGGGGCCCAGTGGTGACAGAGCAGTGGCTGGAGGGCCCCAGGGGAAGATGTAACTGCATGTCACTATCTTACTGTAGCTGTGTGTCACCTTGGCTGGAGCTCTTACACCTTCCAGAGTTTCTACAGCCCCTCTCTCATCTCCTTTCCACCCTCAATGCTACTTTCTGCTGTGGCAGGAAGGAGTAGGGATCACACGGATCCCCTATGCCACTGGGCACATCCAGACACCTCTATCGGGCAAGGCTCTGGATCTGAGCCAGATCACAAAAGTAGAGGAGCTACAAATCAAAGTGCATACCACTTTTGAGAACCTGTCTCTTCCATAGATGATGGAAATCACCTCAACAAATGGAAATAAATGAAACCCAGAATCTGTGAAAACAGGGAAAAGATAGGAGATCAACTCCAAAATGAGAGTTATAATCTAGGTATCCAGGTCATAAGGTCTCTCCGGAGATGCCTACACATGTTAGCCACAGATTTTATTTTTGAGCCTCCTGGTATCCATGGCAAAAAGGGAAATGCCAATAGTTCTATGAGTCACATTTTCCACTGGGGGAAAATCCCAGTTTCTCAGGAGAGGGACATAACTTTTCCCAGCATTGAAGTAGAATAAAAAGTCCTTATTGGACTTTTACCTAATCTATTCATTAGTGGCATGGAGGGGAAAATGGACTTCTCATTCTAATATATTTCATGATGAATGCCCCATTAGTGTTTTCTGTGCCCTTCACTGATGTAACACTAAGAAAACTATGCAGTCGTCTAATTCAGGGACAGTAATTCCAGTCACCCAAGTAGTCATAGCCAGCCTTGGATACCCTACTCGTCATCATCAGTAACCCTTTGTCCAGCCTTGAGAGGTGAGAATATATGTCTGTGTGTGTGTAAACGCAGAGGACATAAGTCTCAGAAAGAGCTGGGGTGGAGGGAAGCAGGGTCACACACGGTAAGGGGGCAGTAAGGGGAGCATGGGCACCACAGGTGAAATTTGTCTTTGAGTTCCTTTCCCTGAGGCAATGCTCTCAAACTTGAAGCAGCATCAGGATCTCCTGAAGGGCTTCTTCCTCTGCCCCCACGCCCACCCCACCTAGAGGTTATGACTCAGTAGGTCTGGGTGGGACTGAAGAACCTGTACATCTGACAAATCCCAGCTGCTGCTGCCGCTTCTGCTCCAGAGAGACTTGGAGATCTCCTTCCCTGGGGTTTGTGGCCCTTGTCCGGTGGGTTCTGATCTGAGCCTCCAGGAAGAGGAAACAGTGTCAGTCCCTGAAGGTCCCTGTCCCATCCAAATACATGTGACCTCATGCCTGCCCCCCCCCCCTCCCTGTGGTCCAGGCCAAATGAACAGGAAACCCAAACTGCCTGCCTGTCCTCCGCAGGCCTTTTTCACAGAGGAGTACACCAGGGATCACCCTGAGGACCAGGAAAAACTGAGCCGCCTCAAGGACCTGATTGCATGGCAGGTAAAGCGTAGCTGGACTGGGGCGGGGTTGCCCTGCCTCCTTCCTGGCCTCTTCCTGCTCCCTTGCCCTCTGCTTGCTAGCTTCTGGCTGGCATGGCCTAGTTTACCCCCTTCTCCTGCTCTGTGACTTTCGGCCCTTTTGCATCTACGACTCACATGAGCAGGCTCATCCTGCAACGGGGATTTGGGGCACTGCACCCTTGGGGTGCTGGGCAGTGGTGCTGTGCTGCATGTTGCTAATGCTGCTCTATTGAATGGATGTTGGATTCAAAGGAGGTGGCTTATCCCGGTGGGACTGAAATGAAAGCCAGGCCCCTCCAACCTGGCACGCGCCAATCAGATAGAAGAAGATTTCGGGCCCCCACGCCTACCTCTCCTTCCCCTGAAGCTGACCCAGTTTGTGGCAGATAATGCTCAGATGGATTATCAGGTTTGGAAAATAATTGAGGCCTTTGTTTAGTGGGGTTTTGGCCAAAGAGCCTTCATTCTGCACCTCCAGAGCTAAGTCAGAAAACTTGGATGGCCCTATCCTTCCTGCTGCCCCACATGTCTTTGTCTCCCCTCCACCCCTTCTTTTCTGGCACCCAGCTCCCTCCCTCCACGCTCTCCTTCTTTTCTGTCTCTTTCTTCCTACACATCTGTCCCTTTCTCCTTCTCTCCTAGACGTTTCGGCTTCTATCCCGCTTCTCTGTCTTTTGTCTCCCTCTGCCCCTCACCCCTTATTCCTCTCTCCCCTGCCCTTCCTCTTCTCTCCCCACTTCCCTCCTTCCTTCTCCCCGCCTTTCTCTGGCTCCCTCTCCTGTGTTTTCTCTCCCTCCTTCTCTCTCCCTCTCTCTCTCCCTTTATTTCTCTACCCCCCTCATTCCCACTCCCTACAGAAGAAACAGTCCACCAGACCCCTCCCCAGAGGCCGTCAAAGGACAAGCCTGTCTGTCTTTGAACTTGAACCTGCTCTACAGGGAGCACTCAGCACCCAGAACACCAGGTGGGCTCCAGAGGGCAGGGGCTGGGGGGGCGCCCGGGGCCAGGGGCAGCAGTCTGCAGCTGCCTGTCCTCCCTCCCTCCCTTCTTGCCAGTCACCCTGCAAAGAAAAGCAAGCTATTGTGGCGGGGAGTTTTTGTTTCTCTAGGGAAATCAGGGAATGAGAAGCATTGGGTGCAGCCTCTTTTCTTAAAATAAGGATTCCTAATTCAGGTCCTTCTCTGCCTCTGCCAATTTATGCAAAGAGAGGCTTTAAAAATGAAACAGCAAGTGCTGCACAGACACAGTTTCCTGAATGCATTTTGTGTGTCTGGAATTTTCTCTCCCTTCTTACCTTGTGCCACCTGTGAAACCCAGACATACCCAAGATCCCCAGCTTTCTGAGGTCATCACGCCCTGTAATACCCAAATAATGACAGTTCCCCCCTCCCACCCCCAAACCAGGAATCAGGAAGGCCTGGCTTTGATTGGTTCCATTTCTCGGTTAGTTCTGGGATGCCCTAGGGAGGGCTAGCATGTCACACAAATTTGTTGGGTGTCACTCTCAATCCATATCACCGCCCTGGGCCTCTCCCTGGATGAGTCTTACCACCCAGTAATGGATCTTTCACGTTGTGCCCGCCACACCCAAAGCATGAAGCTCTGCCTCATAGCACAGCTCATTCCAGGCTGTGCCTTCTAGAAAGAATTCTACCGAAGTCTTAGAGCTAATGGGCAGACACTAAAAAGAAAGAGGACTTTGAAAACATTAGCTTGGGCTCTTCAGACAGCGCCTCGTAGTGGCCACCTCCTCGTGGCCACCTCCTCCATAGCACAGACTCCCGCCACCATGTTACAGAGGCCCCTCTCCACCCAGTCCCACTCAGGGGCCATGTCCCTCCCACCCAGAGTCCAGGCACCCTAACTATGAGCACTTTACACCCAAAGATGTTGCCCTTCCACCAAGGCAAGGCAGCCTTGTGAACAGACTACATACAGCGAATTACCTCTTCTCTGTCTGTTCCATCTGTTCATTCTTGTAACTTGTATTTATTGAGATCCTACTGTGTGCCCAGCCACAGTGCTGGACAAATATAGGCCTCGACAAATAGTGCTGGACAAATATAGGCCTGCTCCTTGCCCCTTGGAGCTTAATTCTAAATTGGATCTTGGTTTCACAAAGCCACATACACTTTGAATTTTCCTCAAAGCCAGAGAACTTGAGATTTCAAAGGGGAATGTCCTTGGACCTAGTCTAGCAACACAACGAAAGCCAGAGCTTTCCAAGTACTTTTTTGTATTCAAGATTTCACAGATCTCTAGCTTGAATGCTTAATTTTTTTTTCTTTGTAAAGATTTTCTCTATATTTACTGGCACGGAAAGATGTCTACAGTACATTTGTCTTTTAAACACTTTGTGAAATATCACATATAAAAAAGTATGCAAAGCAAAAATATACAGCACATTGATTTATCACAGAATGGACATCCATTTGACCACCACCCTGATGAAGAAATAAAATTCTGCTAGCACCCAGAAGCCAGCTTGTATCTACAAGCCCAGCTTGTACTCATTGCCAGTCTTCCCCAAGGCTGACCACTATCCTGCTTTTGAAGGAATCATTTCCTTGCTTTTTAAAAAATAGTTTTCAGGGGCGCCTGGGTGGCTCAGTCGGTTAAGTGTCCGACTTTGGCTCAAGTCATGATCTCATAGTCTGTGGGTTCGAGCCCCACATCGGGTTATGTGCTGACAGCTCAGAGCCTGGAGCCTGTTTCTGATTCTGTGTCTTCCTCTCTCTCTGCCCCCCCCCCATTCCTGCTCTGTCTCAAAATTAAAAAAAACCAAAAAAAAAAAAAAAAATTAGTTTTCAGGGAGCCTGGGTGGCTCAGTTGGTTGAGCATCTGACTTCGGCTCAGGTCATGATCTTATGGATAGTGAGTTCGAGCCCTGCATCAGGCTTGCTGCCGTCAGCACAGAGCGTGTTCCAGATCCTCTGTCACCCTCTCTCTCTGCTCTTTCCCTGTTCCCGCTTGCTCATTCTCTCTGTCTCTCAAAAATAAACAAAACATTAAATAATAATATAATAAAATAATATTTTTCCCCACCCAAGCACTCACTCCTAAACACTGGAGTTTACTTTTGCTTATTTTTGGCCTATAATATAAATGGAATCACACAGTATGCATTCTTCTGGGTCTGACTTATTTGTTCAATGTTATGCCTCTAAAATTCATTCATCTTGTTGCATATAGCTATGATTCATTCATTTTCTTTTATTTATTTATTTGTTTGTTAGTTTGTTTTAGAGATACAGAGTGTAAGCAAGGGAGAAGGGCAGGGGGAGAGAGAGAATCCCAAATAGGCTCCATGCTCAGTGTAGAACCTGACACAGGGTCAGTCCCATGATCCTGGGATCATGACCTGAGCTGAAATCAAGAGTAGGACACTCAACTGACTGAGCCACCCAGATGCCCCTCATTTTCATTGATGTATAATAGTCTGTACAGCTGGATTGTGTAACTACAATTTATAGCTACAATTTATTTTTCAACTGATAGAGCTTTAGGTTGATTGTAGTTTGGGGCTATTACAAGGAATGAGCTTCTTTTTTTTTTTTTTTAATAGTTTATTGTCAAATTAGTTTCCACATAACACTCAGTGCTCATCCCCACAAGTGTCCTCCTCCATGCCCATCCCCCCTCCCCCCACATCCATCAGTCCTCAGTTTTTGTCAGCATTCAAGAGTCTCTCATGGTTTGCCTCTCTCCCTTTCCCCCACCATTTCCGCCCTTCTTCTCCCCCTTGTTCCTCCGTCAAGTTCCTCCTAATCCTCCTATACGTGCAAACATATGATATTTGTCCTTCTCTGCCTGACTTATTTCGGGAATGAGCATCTTTATATGTTGGGTGTGTGCCTAGGCATGAAGTTGGTTATAGTACAGAAGAATATCTAGCTCTGATAAATGTGGCCAAGCTTCTATCAGCATAGGTTGGTTTTGCCTGTTCTTAAACTTTATATAAATGCTATTATACAGTATGTACTACTATGAGTCTGGCTTCTTTTGCTCAACATCATGCCTTTGAGATTCATCCAGGTTGTTACATATATCACAGGTTTGTGGTTTTTGTTTCCCTCATCCACTGTATGAATATACAACATACTGAATAATATGCCAATTTATTTATGTATCCTTTTGTTGATGGACATTTGGGTTGCTTTCCAGTCCTGTGTAGTATGAATAAAGTTACAAAGAACATTCTAGTTCATGTCTTTTGGTGAACATAAGCACTCACTTCCTCAGTATATATCTGGTACTAGAATTTCCAAATCAGGCATCTTTAGCCTTACTGGGTACCAAGAAACAGTTTTCCAAAGAACCAGCTTTGGCTTGGTCAGTCCTCTCTGCTGTACGTTTGTATCCTTTGTCATGCATGCCTACTCTCACTTTCAGTATGTCTTTGCTTTTACTCTTGCTGGGTTTAATTTGCTGTTCTTTCACTAATATTTTGAGATGGATGCCTAGATAATTGATTTTTTGGTCTTTTTTAATATGTATAACTAAAGCTATCCATTTACCTTCATTCTTTATATATTACTAGTTTTTATATGTGGTATTTCTATTATCATTCTCTTTCTTAATATTTGTCTTATTTCATGGATGGAGGATCTCTTCTGTTTCTACATATTCATTAAACTTTTTTTAAATTTTTTTAAATGTTTTATTTATTTTTGAGAGAGAGAGAGAGAAAGAAGAGAGAGAGAAACAGCATGAGTACGGGAGGGTCAGAGAGAGAGGGAGACAAAGAATCCGAAGACAGGCTCCAGGCTCTGAGCCCAACGCAGGGCTCGAACCCACGAACTGTGAGATCATGACCTGAGCCGAAGTCAGATGCTCAACTGACTGAGCCACCCAGGTGCCCCCATTAAACTTTTTAAAATAATGTTTCTTAGGGCCTGTTCATCCTCCCTGTTTTTTCCAAGTCTGTTCATTTATCCCTCCCTTCCTTCCCTCCTTTTTTTCATTCCTTCTCTTTTCTTTTCTTTCCTATCTGTGGGTTCTGATCTATGTCTTTTATACTAGAGAGTTTTCCTCAATGTGGTGATCATCATGGTTGGGACTGCAGTGCTGAAGAGCTAAGTGAAGCTCTGTGTACATGGATGATGGCTTTGTCAATTGGATGGCCTCATTATGTGGTAACTGAGTGAGCCACAAATGTCTGTGTAACACGCCATTCACTTTCTCCAGCGACAAATCTTTCAAACACAGGCAAGATCGTCCTGGAGCGTATGCTGCTGGAATTTATGAGCTGGAAGGTGAAGGTCTGACTAGCAGTGTGCAGACTTTCCCTTCCACCCCCTATTTTCAGTCTGGCTCCTCATCCCTGCCCTCTGCTGTGCCTGGTGCCCTGGAGCCCAGTACTCCTTGTCCTAATTGCTCTGGAGGAAAAGCTCCTCCTTCTTCGGGAAATGGAAAAAGAGCACTTGGCTACAGGGTGAAGCGGTGAGGACCTGGTGATCTGACTGCTGCTGTCACAGAATTTCAATCTATCCCTCTGTGTTCGACTCCTCGAGTCACCTTAACTTTCTGGGGTACCTGGTGCCTCCAATCCCTAAGCCCCTCCTGGGTTTCTAGAGGCNGCCAGTTGCCATCCTCCACCCACGGGCCAAGTCATAAGTCAGATCAGATTCCAGTATCTCACCCACCTTGTCTTTTCCAGGGTACCTCCCAGAGAAGGAGGCAGAGAGTCTTTATGTTGCCATCATGGAAATGCTAATTGTTTTGCTTCAGCATAATCTATATTCCACCTCTTTGCACCCTTAGTTATGTCTCCCAGGACCACATTGCTAACTTTCTCAGCTGTTCCTTCTAGTAGTAGCCACCATGGCTCAGCTACTCCTCCTCCTAACTACCATTTAGACAGCATCCCACTGACCTCTTTTGTTGATAAATGAGTTTAACTCCCTCACATCAGTCACCTTGTCCTCCCCCATCATCCCAAGGATATTACATCACTTTTTAAAAATTCTGTATTGGCTGGTACCTTAGTGTATCAGCACTTCCATATCCTTCTTCAGCAGCCACATAAGCTATAATGGGACCTCCATGTTGTAAGGCTGTGTCACTCCTCTTCCTTTCAGCCCTTCTTGTCTTCTATCTCCCAGCTTCTGATGCTCGAGTTTCCCTTTTGCATTGCCCAGAGCTTCTTGGGCAAGGCTTTACGTCAGAGCCACAGAGCCTCCTCCCCACTGGCCCCACACTCTGCCCCTTAGTAGATTCATAGAGGGAAACTTGCTTAAACATACAGCCTTTAATGGGGCTCCGACCCTCCTATGGGGCAAGGGCAGCTGGAGGTCTTTCTCCCCTTCCAGAGCAACCCCAGGGCTGCAGATACCCTATTTCCCAGGATTGGCAGCCCTGGGTAAGGGTCTCAGAGACTCCAATGCCCTCCACACGTTCCGAGCAGGCTGATTTGGCTTCAGCCACCTTTACATGGGCCAAGTCCCAGGCTGCCACCAGGGGGCCAGCCCTTGGCTCATCATGTACTACCTTTACCTCTAGATCCCCTTCCTGGGAGCTGGGATCAAAATCCATGAGAAAAGGGTGTCAGATAATCTGCGGCCCTTCCACGACCGGATGGAAGAATGTTTCAAGAACCTGAAAGTGAAGGTGGAGAAGGAGTATGGTGTCCGAGAAATGGTACGGGTGGTCCCTGTGGCCGGGAGGGGTGAGGAGAGGGATGTGGGAAGCATTGGGGGTTGGAGCTGGCAGGGACCCAGCAAGGAACCCGCCCTGCAGGAGGAAGAGCTGACCCAGGGGCACCTCCCTGTAAACCTGTTCCCTCGCAGCCACCCCCAGGTGAAGGTGAACGCCAGGTACAAAGTGAGCCCCTGGCACTGAGGGACTACACTAAGAAGAGAAGCCATGCTGCCTGCTGAGGCACATAGGGTGTGCCCAGTTTGATGTCAGCACTTGACACCTACTAGTTGTTTGATCCCACAATGCTCCTGGGAAGTAGGAATGATTTTCAACTCCTTGCATCTCTTTTAGAGGTTCAGAAGTGTTAAGTAACTCCCAAAGGCTACCTAACAAGTGAGTGCAAGTGAGAATTTTCACCTGGCTCTGTTGGCCTCCAAAGCCAGTGCTTTTCGCCATTAATAAGCTCTGTGACATATAGCAGCCAATGGCCTGGTGCTCATAGGGACATCTTTATCATCCTCCCCCAGAAAGTAGAGTCCTAAAACGCCAAGGCTGTGAGGTCCCTTAGAGGCCATGAGGCTTAACCCTCTGATTTTATAGATGAGAAAACTGAGGCCCAGAGGGGGAAGTGAGTTACTGAAAGAACACAGAGGTAGATCTGGCTCTCTTGTCTACTGGCCCAAGAGTTTCTCTGTGAAACAAGTTGTGTCTTCCAACAATGACCTGACACTGCAGTGCAATTCTGATGTTACCTACTCAGAATTAGGTCACATCTCACAGGGTAAGGCCAAAGTCCTCCACAAAAGTCTCCTTACTTCTGACACCAGGGTTCCAGAGCCACCTGTACTTCTGACCAACCGATTACAAATTTAGGGGCTCCCTCTATCTTTTCAGGTTAGCAGAATTTCACAGAACGCAAGAAAGCACTATGCGTATGATTACAGTTTTACTATAAAGAATACAAATTAGGACCAACCAAATGAAGAGATGCACAGGGTGAGGTGTGGGAGGGTCCCAGACACACAGCTTGCCATGCCTTCAGGACCCATCACCCTACCTACCCTCCCAGAACGTTGATGTGCAATTACCCACCAGGAAACTCAACTTTAGCCTAAATGTTGCAAGCTTGTATTATTACATAGTCATGATGAGGGTAACTCATTGGCCACGTGACTGAAATCAGTCTCCAGGCCCTTCNGGTCTCTCTGGCCTGGCCTTCAGCCTGAGTCTTCTCATCAAGGGGCCACCATGAAGAACGAAGACACTCCTGTCATTGGAGAAATTGCCAGGGTTAAGAGATCACCTCCCAGGAGCCAGGAACAAAGGCCAGCCAAATTCGTTTCCAAAACAACGACCACCTAGCTTCAGCCAGCCAGGAATTTATGTCCCGATGTCCTGCTCTGGCCTGCAGCCCCGCCCCGGTC
>NW_027528977.1:15406220-15406412 GCF_008692635.1 Crocuta crocuta | reverse complement strand
TTCTCCTTCCGCCCCAGAGGCCACCCTGCTACCTTCTTTTTAAAAGCCTCTCCCTTCCTGCTGCCTCACTAAAACTCTCACAACCACCCTGTGCGGCTGCTGTCATTGGTGCCGTCGATGGGGGGGTCATTCGAGGCCTGAGAGGCAAGATGGCTCTTCCTGGGTCCCCAAACCCGGTCAGGTTAGCTGACC
>NW_027528977.1:15359771-15406035 GCF_008692635.1 Crocuta crocuta | reverse complement strand
CCCCCCAGGAGGTCCCACTCAGGCCTCGCGTTTGCAGCGAGGCGGCTCCAGCCCAGGCAGCGTCTGAGGCGCAGGGAGGTGAAGTCCGCACGCACAGCCCGACGAGACGGGCCGGGATTTGAACCCAGGCCGTTAGGCTCCAGCCCGTGCACGTCGTTCCCACCGCTGTGCAGGGCTTTGTGAGACGGGAGACGCTGTCCTCACAGAGCTGGGGGGGGGGGGGGGGGGGCGCGGATGCTTGCCAAGNGGACCCTGTCGCCAGCCGCAGGGCCTTTCCCCCCCGCTGATGGCTCAGACCCTGCCAGGCTCCCCCAGTGAGCCAGGGGCCCAGCTGGGGAGGCAGCGAAGGACTCACGGCCCCGACTTGAAGAGCTTTTGTCTCATAAGTAATAACTGTTTAGTAATGAAACTTGGTGTCATTGGGTCCAAATCTTAGCTTCCCCCTGAAGGAGAGGTTTGTTGAAGGCATTCTTGGAGCCTAGGAAAGGGAGAGGGGTGCACTGTACTGGCAAAGGAGGGGTGCCAGAAAGGGCACCTACGAAAGGGCAAGGGGTTGCCTGAGGTGCCTCCTAGTAAAGAGAAGATCCTCCGCAAACTTCCCCCATAGACCCCAGAGAGGGTCTTGCCAGGGGAGAAGACTAGAAATAAGTCTTTTGTGTCCTACAATTCTAGGGGGTATCATTCATATGATAGTTTAAATGAATGCCTCAATGCCTCCCCAACCAACCCCTGGCATTGTATAGTATGCAACCTGCGCAACCATACATGGCAGGCTGGCATGGACTGATACACAACAGAATAAATCACCTTGCAGCTAGGTCCACAGAAGCCTTGCTAAGCCCTTATCACTGACTTTTCAAGGCCTAGAGCTGCCCAATGCTAAGCCTCTGTGGTGTGTGTGTGTCTGTGTCTGTGTGTGTTTGCGCATGTGTGTGTATGTGGTGTATTTATTCAGCTTTCCAGGAAGCACGAGTTCATGAGCGACACCAACCTCTCGGAGCATGCAGCCATTCCCCCCAGGTCATCCGTCCTGTCTCAGATGAGTTTTGCCAGTCAGTCCATGCCCACCATCCCAGGTATGCACCCTGCCACCACCAGTGCCAAAAGGCACAGATATGATGGGTCACCAGCCTGGGGGGAGGGGGAGGGGTGGAGACTGTATTTACACAGCAAAGGGGCCAGGCACCCTGGGGGCACGAGGCTCTGCTCAGGGGCACCCTCCCTCCTCTGAGCTCACACCACACCCACCCGTTCTGTAGGGGAAGCTGACCTGCAAGCGGTGTCCTGGGCTGGGGTGGAGGTCTATTGCCACTCCTGTCCTCAGGAATCACAGGAATCCACTTCTCACACTGGTGGCCCTGCAATGGCCCTGCATTCGCAGTTAGCTAGGCCTCCCCCGGGGCCAGAAGCCCTGTGTTTCCTTCTTTGACCTGGAACCCTACTTCAGGAACTTGCAGAAACTGCCAGCACATCTTATGGAGGTCCAGTGTCTAATGCTTAGTCGCCACCTCCTTCCCCCATCACTCATGCATCATCCAGGGAGGAGGTTAGCAGCACACGGATGACCGTTCCTAATTCGCAGAGGGTGAAGCTACAGCCCTAATGGGGATGGGCACACCTGAGGTCGCTGCGTCTGACATGCCGCTGCCTCGAGGGTCAGCCGCTCTGGGCCAGGCTCCCTGTGCCGAGGGCGAGAGCAGGGAGGAGCAACACAGGCCAGCACGGCCCCGTGGGCCTTAGCAGGCAGCTCTCAGCAAAGAGATCTGCTATTTCTCAAGTGCTGACCGCCACTAGGCCCTTCCTGTGCTACATTCCTCTTTTATTTACGCCTCAATACATACCTATGAAGTAGATTATGTCATCAGCCCCATTGTGTGGATGAGGAAACTGAGGCACTGAGAATGCCACCAGCTAGGTAGTGGCAGAGGCTGAGCATAGACCAGGCCCTCTGCCCCTGGAACCCCGTACTTAACCCCCCTCCCAGCCACACCAGGCGGGACAGCCGCACCTGCCCCAAGCTCTGGCGTTCAGCCAGACGCACAGTCCTTCCACTGTCACCCGCTCGCACCACTGCAATAAATACCCTGGAGGTCTGTGCCCTTGTCCCCATTTTGCCAACATCAAAACCGAGAGGCAAGAGGTGGCTGATTGGTCAGGTCCTTGCCTCTCCGAGCTGGGAGCTAGAACCGGCAGTTGTTCCCAGCAGCCCCTGCCTTGGGGAAAAAGGAAACCCAGGCCCCCGGTGTAGAAAGGCTAAGGAAGAGTCAGCTCACATTGTCTCCCCACCTGGGGGCAAAAGGCCACATCCCCTGAGGAAACCAGGGCCCCAGTGGCCAAGGNAAGGCTTTGATCGGGCCAGGGGGCAGGCCCCTGTCTGTGGGGTTGGCACGCCTCGCCAGGAAGACAGCTTCAACACCCCCTTCAGGGCCGCAGGCAGGCCTTCCCGCCTCCCGCCTGGCTCCGTGACTGCCTCCTGGGACTCCGTCCCACAGCCTGTGTCCTGCCCGCCTCCCCCACGTCACCCTCCTGTCCCTTGGGCACTTCTTCCGCTCCACCCACCCACTCACCCCTACTCTCCACTCTCCTTCCAGCCCTGGCGCTCTCGGTGGCGGGCATGCCTGCGATGGATGACGCCAGCGCGTCCCCCCGCCTCAGTCAGACCTTCTTCCCTCTCTCAGAGGGTGACAAGAAGACGCTCAAACGGAAGAAAGTAAATCAGTTCTTCAAGACGATGGTGAGGACCCAGAAGGATGAGAAGACAAGGGTATATGGGGAGGGGGAAGGGAAGAAAGCAACGCAGAGAGGAGAAAATGGGGGGTGGGGGTGGGGAATGAAGGCATGTGCGTGTGTGCACCCCCAGGGAGGCTTGGTCAGGGCCCACAGGGCTTGGGACCCTAGCCAGAAGTGCCCCCACTGCAGTTCTCTTCTTGGGCCCTGGTCTCCGAGCAGGACTGGGTCCGGCTGGGCCACAGGGACGTCCCAAGGGGACACACAGGGCCCCTGGGACCTCAGGAGCAGTAGCTGTCCTTTACCAAAGCTGCCTTCTGGTACGGAGGCTCTGGGTCAGAGCCACAGTAGCTGGCCATCTTTAGAACCTGGAAGTGCTTTTTAGTTTGTTTTTTTTTGGAAGAGCTTTCCTATTCAACTTTTATTACAAAATTCTACTAATTAAAAGTTAGTTTCCAAGGCCTGACTTTTCAAGTCCCATCTCCTATTGTTACTTGGCGGTCTTCACTTGAGATAAAAAAAAAAAATGTACCATTGGCACTTCTGATCCTCAAGATGATATAAACCCGAACTCTGCTACTATAATAATCCCAAGTTTACTGTGAGCATGCAGTGAGTCAGGCACCATGCTAAGCACTTTGCAAACATGGTCCGATCTGACCTTCCACCACCCCTGTGAGGATTCTACATGGCTCACAGAGTTAGGTAGGCGACTGGCCCAAGTAAGTGCTTGCAACAGCCAAGTGTGTGCTCTAAGCACTGTGGGGTGCTGCCTTTCTGGCCACATTCAAGGTCATGGCCCCTCATCCTCCCTGGGCTTTGGGCAGGAATCCTTGGGATTGGGGCTAAGAGGCCCCACCTTGGTGCTCATGAGAATCCCATCCTGGGATTGTGCATGTTTATTTTCTTCTCCCACAAAGCTGGCCAGCAAATCTCCTGAAGATAGCAAGCAGATCCCCGATTTCCTGTCCTCTGACCTGTGAGATGCTGCTGACCAGGGCCACACATCGGGAGCCAGGGAGAGAAGTTTCCAGAGGAGTAGAGCCACGGTGGGACATCGATGCTTCACACAGTGGGGAGACGACCTCCTACCAGTTGCCCTTGCTCAGAGGAAACACCTGTGATCCAGGTGCTGGGTGAGGATGCCCAGCTTGGATTGTGGGCCCTGGTCATGAGGAACCAGCAAGGACATTTTCTCCCACTGTGCTCTCCCCAGTATCCTCGGCACATCTTTTTATAACCCAGTTTCTTAGGTATAAGGAGCTGTATTTTTATTTCATTTTCTAAGTCCTAGCATTTAACAGAAATGCCTTTTAAATATTCTTTTATTTTATTTTTGGTTAATAGTTTTGTACTTTACATTTTTTAATACAGCCAGCCAGTGTTCTTCCTAGCTGATCGTCTCTAAAGCGTTGCTGTTTCTCACTGACAATAAAAATGGTTTCATGACTCCAGTTAGCCTTGTTGCATAATTCTTCAGCCGCATCCTTGAGGCCTGGAGAGGGGAGGGACAGCAGGCCACCCAGGCCCTGCAGGGATGTTAAGGGACCTGGCTCCAGCCTGTCTAAGTGCCAGACTTGCCCACTTCGTTCATGCCACCCCAAAGAATCTCCTCCATGGAGGCTGGGGTGTAGGGATACCAGTAGAGTCTGCCAAAATCTTCCTCAGGTCATCTTCATATCATCTTTCTCCTCTTCTGGAAAGGAATGGAAAAAACCACCAGATGGTCAAGAGTTAGGGAAAGCGTGGACTAAAACTCCACCCTCTGGATTTTGTCACAGGTCAGAAGGGGTAGCTTTTCTTAGAGGAATCCTAGGCTCCTCAGATGGAGCCCAAGCCGGGCAGAGAAGAGAGTGCAGAGCAGTGGCCCACCTCCATAGCCCGAGGGAGCTGTGCAGGAAGAGATGTTGGTGGGCAGAGGCTGAGGACTCCATTTGGGAAAGATGTCAGCACTGGGTGGATATGAAGTGCAGGGCAATGTGGGGCTCACAGGGAAAGTCATCTGGAGACGTGGGGTGGACACTCACTTCTATAAGAAAGAGTCCCTGGGGATATTAAGGGATGAGAGAGAATGATAATAAGAGCTCAAATTGATTGCTCTCGACTGTCCTCAGAACAGTGTTATAGACATGATGAGAATTAACTTCCTGTATCAAGACTTAGGAGGTGGTGATGAGTATTACCCAGATGAAGAAACAGAGGCATGAAGTGATCTAAGATCATCCGCTTGGTAAGTGGAAAGGCTGGGATTCAAACCCAGGAAGACAGATGGGAAGCTTGGCTTTTAACCATGACCCTGTGCTGTCTGTCGGACACCTTTGTGCCTGAGTCCTTGGAGCCTTTGTCCACCCCAGTCTCTCCCTGGGGGCCTCCAGTTCCCTTTGCCAAGCCCCACACCTGTGGCTGGTCCAGCGTCCAATTTCCTCAACAGTTCAAGAAGTCCCATTATGGCGGTCGTTGGCATTCCAAAAGAGCAAGAAGTGAGGGTCCTCAAGAAGCTGAGGAGCTGGACACACCATGACGTCACGTGTAGACACTGCAGTTTGTGTCCCTTATCGTATCTGTTAATTCTGTTCCGCCCGCTTCCTCTCCCGGTTACAGGCTTGAGCTTCCCAGGCCTGCCTTTTCTCAATCCAAACTGTGAAATCCCAAATGTTTCATTTTGAAATGTCTGCTCTTCCAACTACCAGTGGCAAAAATCTCAACGAAGACGAGAAAATGATTCCCGCTTTTCCATTTTCGACTGTAGAAAACCAGATACGATCCTTTGCCTTGAAATTGCAGATGTCATTTCTCACCAAGGCATCTTGCAGAGACTGTGGCTGTGTCCCAGGAAAGTCAGCTCTAACCTCTAAAAATCCCATCACTGTTCTCCTGGCTCAACAGTGTGTGGCCCTGGTGGTGATATTTCTGAGTTCCGTTTTCTGAAAATTGTCAGCATCTGAGTTTTTATTAAATCTGATGGGGTCTTGAGCACTCCGTCTTGTCCTACAGAAATGAGGCAAACAGTGAAATTTCATGGATTCTTATTTAAACAGAGTTTGAGCGTCAAATCTCATTTCAATTAGGACTCTCATCACAACTCTAGATGTTGTGGTCACGCGGCAGTAACGGTAATGTCGGCAGTAAGAACAGTAACAAACAATAATAATATAGCTTCCATTTACCAGACACTCTGCACATCTTTTCCTTAAATCCTCACCCAATCCCGTGAGGTTGGCAACAGGAAGCCAACCAGGAAACCCAGACTCGGGGAGCCAGCAGTGTGCCTTTGTCACCCAGCCAGTGAGGGGCACAGCCAGCTGTGTCCACTTCTAGCCTCTTAATCCATATGTTCACTTTCTGGTTGTAACCTCAGCTCAGTATCAGACTGTACATTCCATACCCATCGTGAAAGTCTCCCCCACAATGCCAATGATGGCCCCCAGGATAAGTGAGGGTGTGGGCTATGTGTCCAGCACAACTCTCCTTGTGCCCCTGGATGTTTCCTTACTATAAGCAAGGACTGTCAGAAGCTGGCCAGTGCTATCAAGGAAGGACACATGGATACCTTAGAGCCTGCAGGGAGCGAGGGTGGGTGGGAAGGATGGGAGGTGGGAGGAAGGATCCACTTAATACATCTTTTCCTTTCTGATGGAGAGTTTTCAGGGACCTTTAGAGATTATTTCATCCAACCCTTTCATCTTACAGTTAAATGACTCCTCCAGGGTCACATAGCTGTGATCAGCAGGACTCCATCTAGAATCAGCCCTGCCTGACTCAATGATTTCCTTGTAGGTAATCTCCCCTTGGTAGCATTCCCTCACCCCCTGCTTACACACCCAGAGACCCCTTCTTTCTGCTGTCCCTTCCTCTGCCTCTGAGACAGAGCTGATATCTACCATTCACACTTTAGTGTGATCTAGGACACCAAGTTTACTCTTCTTAGGGGAGGGGCATTTTTTTAGCCTTCTCTCTAAGCATAGAGTGGAAACTTTCTTTCTTCTGGACTTTTAGGCTTACATCAGCAAATAGTAGAGAAATTCAGAGAAACAAATGACTTTCCCAGCATCTAAAATCAGTCTGGGCTCTGCCTTCCAGACATCCTAACCTGTAACACGTCTGTTTACTGTTCCTTCTCAGCACTGGACAGCCTTCCTGTCATGGCTCTAGTTCCCAAGGAAACAGATCCTTAGGCAATGACTGATTACCTGTATTGGGGGGCTATGCATTCCTAGAGTGGTGATAAAGAGGGAAGTGGATTGGAAGCAGTGGAAGGTGATGGGGAGTTACCTGCCAGCCTGAGGAATGGAGCCATGTCACAGATTCCATGTTGGTCAGCTTCCAGCAGGCTGGACGCTCAGCAGTAGCAATGACTATATCATCCTTGATGAGAAGGATATCGTGTTGTTGGACCCATGCACAGCCTGCATCTCTGCTCATTCTGTGGTCCATTGGACAAGCAAGTGATAGCTGAGGAGCAAGGCTGACTGACAGTACTAGTCATCCGATTCACCCGATCACTGCCCACTTTATCAATAGTCTTTCTGGTGGGCATTAAAATGTGGATCTACAAGCTTTGAACCTGGTCCTGCTGGATCATGCCTGTACTTACTTCCTAGATCCCAGTCGTCAATCTTCTAGTATTATTCTTTTCAGTCCTCTGACCAACCAGCCAAACCATGTTCTACTGCCCAGGAGTGTGAATGTCTATCTCAGCTCATGTCTCCCTCTATTAGGTAAGCCAATAGCACCATGGATCCATTCCCAGCTAGCACCAACAGAGTAGGCCACCTGTCAGGAAACAAGGCTTCAGTCCTGTCCCTCTCCCTAAGTTGGCCGTATGGAACCCCTCCATGGGTCCACAGGTCTGGGTTGCTGGAAAGACATCAGTGAAGCAAAGGTAGGTACCATGGGATTNATCATGACCTAAGCGAAAGTCGGACTCTTAACCGACTAAGCCACCCAGGCGCCCCTCCATGGGATTCTAAAAATAGGATGGATTTCTGCCGTGTTGACCCACCTTATGACTCAGAGACACCCATGACACCCATGATGGACATCTCCAGTTGCTTTGTCACTTGTTTCTTCCAGTGAGGTATTCAGCCACTGCTAGGACACAGTAGCACTCTGGGAGCTACTTCTTAAACAGAGGGTCAAGGAGAACATAGCTTTGCTTTAGAGTCCTAGAGGTATGTGCTGTGATTATCACAAATCACAGTCCGTCTTCAGGGACTCCATTTGACGTCCACATCTACCACTGATAATTCCAGCAGCAGCAGATCAGGAGACAGAACTGCTTGAACCACAGCCTGGACCTGCTGTGGACTATTTTTGCTCTAGGCACTGCTCAAACTGGCATACTCCAAAGTCGCTTGATGAATAGTCTAAAGCAGTATTCCCAACTTTTTTATGTCTAAAAATACAAAACTACTCCTCAATTTCAATGCCTCTTTTTTAGCGTAAGGAAATGTGAACTACAACAGCTTGTCATGTATATTCAGTGGCATGTCCCAGCATGTCCTGACCCCTGAAGACCTAAACATTGGTGACATTCACATGGGTGAGAGATGGCAAGCCCCTTCTTCAATAATAACATTGAATAGGCCAAGGAAGTGCTGGCATCTCCACTCCTTTCACTGCGGGCCAACGTCAGTTCAGTCTTGAAGGAATCATCTTAGAAAACTACTAGAACCGGCTCCAGACATTTCCACTATTACACTGAATCCTGAGTAAGGAATTAGTGCCCAGCCAATGAATTCTGCCCTATCCAACCTTATTTTCTACAACCATCTAAGCCCTGACACCCTCACATCGATCCCCATGCAGGTCCCTAATACCATTTAGATGCCCAATCCCTTGCTTGTAAGCTGTGTCCTCCCAAAGAAGGACATGCAGTTCCCCTCTCAGGCTGTGCCAGGACCTGGCTCTAGTGACCAGGTAGAGATGGTGAGAGGTGGCGGGGGGTGGAGGGTGGGGAGAATCAGTTTTCCAGAGGAATAAGCATCAACCTACAGGGCATGTGCTGCCATGAGCTCTCCAAGAGAGGGAAGGCTGTTTCTTTCTGACAAGAAAGAAGAGACTGCTTCTGCCAGTCAGGAGGTTTTAAGGGTTCAAGATCCTCAGGTTCATATACCCCATGTCCTACACCAGACCCTAGGGTCTGCTCTTCCCATCAGGGCCCTGACTCAACTGCAGGAGACTTGCTGAGGCTTTGCATTAGTATCTGTGAAACTCTTTCTCCCTTATAATCTGACTCTGGCCTGATTTCAGCACACTGTGCTCTGCAACTTCATGAAATAGAGTGTCTNCCAGAGATGTCGACCCCCTAATCCCAGAACCTTCAAATAGGTTACATGGCAAAGGGGAACTAACATTGTAGACAGAGTTAAGGTTGCTTATCAACTCCTCTTAAAATAGGGAGATTCTCCTGGGTTACCTGGGTGGGCACAACATCATCACAAGGGTCTTTAAAATCCGAAGGGAGGAAGCAGGAGAGAGACAGAGGGTGTGGAGTGAGATGAAGTCATTGCCCATTGCTGGCTTTGAAGGTAGATGAGGGGCCAGGAGCCAAGGGACACCAGAAACCTCTAGAAGGTGGAAAAGGTAGGGAAATGGATGTTCCCCTCAAGCCTCCAGAAGGAACACAGCTCTGCCAATACCCTGATTTTAGCCCAGACTTTTGGTCCACAGATCTAAAATAATAAATTTGTGTTGTGACAGTTTATTACAATAGGAACCTAATACAGAGGGCTTAGGCTGTGAGAGCATGCCTGCAGCTGCCCTAGCCCACCACATTCTATTTGGAAGATCTCCAGGGCCATTGTAAGAAGCCCTCCTACTTTACAGGTTTTTTTTTTTTAATTTTTGCTTTAAGTTTTTATTTGTTTTCAGAGAGACAGAGTCAGCATGAGCAGGGAGGTAGAGAGAGAGAGAGAGAGAGAGAGAGAGAGAGAGAGAGAGAGAGAATCCCAAGCAGGCTCCATACTACCAGCACAGGCCTGATGTAGGGCCTGAACTCACGAACCTTGAGATCATGCCCTGAGCTGAAATCAATAGTCGGATACTTAACCGACTGAACCACCCAGGTGCCCCTACTCTATAGTTTTTGTAAGTATCATGACTCTGGAACCAGTTCAGCACCTCAGCTGCCTCATCCCCAAGGCCATGCCCCACCCACACCTCATTTTGTGGGTGGAGCATAAGGTATTATGACATCACTGCATGCTAGGAGCTATAACCATCTCACTTACCATCAGGTCCCTGTTGCCTTCAGACATGAGGCCAATGTAATTCCCAAACCCCAACTGGAAACTTTATTTTGTAAATCCACTCCTGGTTCCAATTATAATAGCCTGGGCCCCCAGAATCTCATAGTCTAGAGCAGTCCGCAGAGCTTCCTCCTGGAGCTGGTTAGAAACGCAGAATCCCGGGCTCCACCCAGGCTCACCCAACTGATGCTGCATTTTAACAAGTGCCCCTGATGACCCACATGCATGTAAAAATTTGAAAAGTGCTAACCAAGAAAACAGCCCAAGGATCAGAAGCTGCACTTCATGTGGGAGGGTGTGTGCAGGCAGCAAGAGGGAGGGAAAAGAACAGTGAGGCAGGGAAGGACGGGAGCGCCTCCTCCAGGCGCCCCAGGGCTGTGCTGGCCACGGCTTCCCCACAGGCCGCAGAAATGCTGCTCACGGATGTGCCTCCTCGTCCACTCTTGCAGCCCTGGGCAGGCTACATGGAGAAGGTTCCATCTCCTGTTTCTCTCTGGTCAAAGTGACAATTAACTAACTCCCTGCACTTCCAGGCTACATCTCCAGTCCCTTTGGCAGCACTGGGAAGGCAGATCTCACACTGTCTCATGCGGTCTTTTACTTAAGTTGGGTTTGGCCAGAAACCCGGGGACTGTGGCTGGTCAGCCTGGCTGTGTGGTGTCGGTAGGTGATGGTCTGCAGTTCCTGTCCAAACGCTTCCTCACTGGCCCCAGGGGGTGGAGGACATAGAGGCCAGCATGGAGGAGGTGTAGCCCACTCCCACCGGAACTCAGGGGATCACAGCAGCCAGACAAGACCATACCAGGTCAGACCTCACCACTCCCTCGCCCTTTCATTGAGCCTTGGGTTCAAACCATTTGCTGAGGATTGATAGATGCTGGGCACACTGCCCCACCCCTGTTGTCGCTTGGATATTCCTGGTTTGTTCTGCAGAGGGTGAAGGAGCATTCTCATCTGAAGAATTGGGGTGCTGGCTTAGACAGCACCCTTTCTCTCCGCCTCTTCCCTGGGAAATCCCCAGGGTTATTAAAGGGGGAATTTCATTCTAGGAGAATCCATGGTTCGGAAAAAGCCCTTGGCCTCCCTGAGCCTTCGTTTCCTCACCTGTGACAAGCAACAATGCCAGGTAGACAGCAGGCCAGCTGGGGGAACAAAGGCCGTGGGGCCGCGGTGTTTGTCAGTGCTCTGTGGGTCGGCCCCGCAGGGGGGCCAAATGCAGCACTGTTGACAGGAAGCCCTTTCACAAGCGGCAGTAGAGACCTTTGGTGGTTACAGCGGACAGCCAGAAGCAGCGCCACTCCCCTGCCCGCCCTGATCTGGCACCCCTAGTCCGAGGATGCCCAGGCTCAGCGTGGGGGTTTCTTCTGAGGGTGCACATAGCTGGTGGCAGCCGCAGAGCAGTGACACACGACCTCAGATCTAGACCTGCACAGTGTCCCAGCCAGGGTGACTTCTAGGGACCTGCAAAGAGATCCGCGGCGTCTCAGGCACTAAGCAGACAGGAAGCACGTGACCCTCTCAGAGGTCCTGGGCTTCCACGGTGCACCCCGTGCTCCCACTTCTGCTCCAAAACTCCGTGCCCCCAGGCACAACTACCCCAACACTGACAGATGGCATGGGAGCAGCTGCCACGGTCTGGTGCCCTGGCACATGCTAGAGACTCAACAGCAGCCACGGAGATCCCTATCCTCATTCTTGAAGCCCGAGTGAGGGTTTGGTGATCGGTGATTCATTCACCCCCAAGACCTGCCCATTAGAGAGGGGCTCCAGGTTGCCTTCAGCCCCCCTGCTTGACTTTGCTTGAAGAGATGATGTTTGCTAATGGGAGGAACTGAAGCATTCTTGTGAGCAGAATTCATTGACCAATGCAAAGTGGTATACTGCCCAGGCCACTCGATCCACTGTAACGCACTTTCCCTTTCCCAAAGGGAAGATGATCCAGGGACAGTGCACAGAGAACTCCTCTCTCTTGCACTCATAAGTTGTTCAGAGGCCAGGGACTAAAAAATAGTATACCTCCTCTCCAGACCCCCTCATCGGGGGTATTCAAAGCACCATTAGGTGATCCCGAAGGTGCGAGTGTCCCCAGATGGGACACACACCATTAGACCCATCATGGTGGGTCTATACATGGAGAAGTATAAATGCTGTTAGGAGTCGGGTCTCTGGGGGGCTGAGGCCCAGGAGTGCGGTAATGAGAGATACTCAAAGGGGAAGGGGCCAGTTCTGAAGCCAAATGTTCTCTTCCTAGGAGTCTTGCTAGACGTAGGCTCAAGAAGCAAGAGAGTAGGTCAGGTGAAGCATAGAAGCACAGGCAGTAAAGGAAACTATCCCGTTTGAGGGGATGGGGATGGGAGTTTAGGGTTTCTCCTGCCCCCAGGAGTCAGGACAGAGTACAGAAAAGGCAAGAATTGTTTTTACCAAGCCTGTGGAGCAGGTACTATGCTGGAAGGCTTCAATAGAATGATTTATAAAATATTAATGTGTTCTACTTCTTCAGAGTCTTATAATAAATAATCCTTATAATAATAAGGTCTAATAACCCAAACTCTTATAATAATAAGCACAATAAGCCATATTGTTTTCCTTAGACTCACTTCTCAGTGACTCCAATGAGAAAATTCTTAAGAGAGTTGGGTCCAGTTACTGATGACTATTTATGAAATTGAGGAGAAGGGAAGTAGATGAAAAATCTGTGTCTATGACAGACCCCCCCCAATTCACACAGATCTTAAAACAAGTTTAAAATTAAAAATAAATAATATATTTGGTATTGAATGTTATGAGATATCTAACATTAACTGCAATGCTTTAAACCAGTGAACATCTAGAAAAGCATTAGGTTTCTGGAAAAGCAGCTACTTGGCTTTTCAATGCTGTGACCACATTTACAAACGAACAGGTGTGGTTTCCCTTGATCTTAGGAACAACCTTCTGGGCAGGTCACCAGTGAAAATCCACCCAGCAGACCCTGAGTAAGCACATGACTGCTGGCACACAGGTGAGAGTGGGCGGTCACTGGAACCGGCACCTTAGAGGCCTCAACTCTTTTCTGATTCATGGAGACCTCTAGGGGATTCACGGCCATGGCGCCAGTTCCACAGAACGAAGCACAGTGACATCCCACAGCCTACACTCCCTCCCTCACAATGTGCTTAGAGCTTAGTTTGTGCTTAACAGTGTCCAAAGTCCTGGGGCCCCCAGGTGGCTCAGTCAGTTAAGCATCTGACTCTTGGTTTCAGCTCAGATCATGTCTCACGGTTTGTGAGTTCAAACCCCACACCAGGCTCTGCACTGATGGTGTGAAACCTGCGTGGAATTCTCTCTCTCTCTCTCTCTCTCTCTCAAAATAAATAAATACATATGACTTAAAACAAACATTGTTCAAAGCCTTGAAAACAAACAAACAAATGAAAAACCTACCATCCTTTCCCTCAAGGGATTGCAGGCCCCATCGCGAAGTCAGGCAATAAACTGGCCATCATGGCAAAGCCTGAGCCAGTTCCAGGCACGGAGGGAAAGCAGAGGGAGGAAACCACGGCCCGGACACCAAGAGGAAGGCTTCCCTGAGGAGGTGGCACTGAGCCGGCGTTGAACGGTAAGTCAGCGTTCTCCGGGTGGAGAAGAAGGGCATCCCAGACAAAGTGGACATTGTGGACCGGAGGGATCGTTAGAAGTTCACTTGGCCACAAGCCAAGGAAGGGCACAGGGGGTGGGTGGGAATGAGACAGGAGAGGTCGGCCGAGGCCTGAGCTGAATACCGTGCTGAGGCAACATGCGTGGGCACCTACTATATGCCAGACACTTTTATTAGCATTTTGTCCTGAATTTTTAAAACTTCACAACCATCTTCTGATTATAATTATATATATTATAATTAATAAGTATAGATTATTATTAGTCCCTGATAACAGATGAAGAAACAGGCCCAGAGAGGTACAGACACTTGTCCTGGATCACACTGCTTGGAAGCAGCAGAGCAGGGGCTTGATGCCACAGTCTCCAAGGAACAGGCAGCTGAGGGGCAAGTTCCCGAGGGGTGACCTTGAGCACAGGGGCTGGATCCCCAGATCGCTTGCTCTCTAAGCTGGGTTCGGAGCACTGGTGGGCCGGCCCCACCTGGGGCTCTCAAGTCAGAATCTCTGGGGCCTGGGCCCAGGACAATGCCTTCTAATAAGCTCCATAGGTAAGACCTGCTGGGCAGGGCTTGAAAACCATGCAGTGTTGCCTCCCATTTGCTTATGAGGAAACTGAGGCCCAGAGGGCCCACCTCAACCCATAAAAGTCCCAGAATGAAATGAGTAAGTGACCAAACCCATAAATCCGCTGCCCCAACCTTTGTTCTTCACCCAGAGATGGGGGAAGGGAGGTAGGGAACTCCTTGTTGACCAGACTGTGTTTCCCTAGGTATAAGACAAAGGCCACCGGTGGCCTGGAAGGGGACCATCAGTGGACATGGTCACAGCTTCACGTAACATGGAATCCAACTGTATTGTTTTCCTGTTGCTGGTGTAACAAATTATTACAAACCCAGTGGCTCAAAACAACACAGGTCTATTCTCTTACTGTTCTTGAGATCAGAAATTCAAAATAAGTCTTATGGGTGAAAATCAAGGTGACGGTAGGGCTGCTTCCTTCCAGAGATGCCAGGGGACAGTGTATTTTCCTGCCTCTTTCAAACTCTAGAAGCTGCAAGGCATTTAGCATTCCTTGGCTCACGGCCACATTGCTCTAACCTCTGCCTCCATGGTTATGTCTCCTCTTCTGTTATTGTATCTCCCTCTGTCATTCTCTTGTGAGGACAGTTCTGGTTACATCGGTCCCACCTGGATAATGCAGACTTATCACGCCCTGTGGTCCTTAACTTAATCACCTCTGCAACGTCCCCTTTACCTTGGAAGACGGCAAATTCACAGATTCTGGGGAACCTGGGTTGACATCTTGTCAGCATTGTTGTCTACCACCCTCATGATGAGAAAAATCTCTCCCTTTCCAATTCTCTTCTGATCCCTATACCTTCTCCGAAGAGAAATTCCTTGGCCTGTGTTTCATCTCCTCCCTAATGCTTGCTGATCATACCTTCTCACAGAGAGTGAGCGAGAAGTAATTAAAAAATTATTAAGTAAATCAAACTACAGGTACTGCACAGAGATGGACGATCAGAAGCTTACGCCTCAACACTGTGTCTGTGACCGTGTCCTGCACACCCCAGAAATGCCACTGTAGAGGCGACCGATTAGTATTTGCTGAATAAGTGAAGGAATGACTTACTGCCAAGCACCACATCAGCGGCCTTTCCTGTGCTGCCTCATTCAGTCCTTGCAACAGCCCTCTGAAGGAGGTAACTCTGGTGACCCTCATTTTACAGAGGAGCGAGCAGAGACTCAGAGATTAAGCAATGGCAAGGCACTCAGAAAATATGATCCGAGGAATTGGATTCTAATTCCTATTAGTGCAACTGCCACTTAGCTGACATCTAAGACATTTTGCCCTACTGACAATTCAGTTCCCACTATTTCCATCGCAGAAAGTAATTTATTTTGCCCCCAGGGCACAATTGCTCCTCAAACGTGCTGTTCATTTTGGGAACATGCCCCTTCAATGGTCTCTGAAAGGTCACAGAATCTCTGCGCTCCGCTCCCTGCGTTTAAATATGTGGCCACCAGAGGGCGGTATATGCCCATGCTTCTCTAGCCTCACGCTCAACCGGAAGCCAGAGCACCAGATCAGAGTCAACCTGGCTGATGCCTGGGCCAGACTTCCTCCAGCCTCATACCTGGGATAGGAAGCCGGCCCCATGACGGCCCCATGACAGCCCCAGCGTACTCTGAGACACAGCTCTGGTGAGCAAGAAAGGAAGCCCAGATGACAACTCACTGCTGTTCCTGGAGAACTATTTGTAGACAGTAGGTAGTAAAACCACAGTTTCTTATACTTATTTTTACAGATAAAGAAACTGTGGCACAGAGATTCAGCTGGTCCCAAATGCCCGGATTCCCCATCCCAACCTGGAAACCCTGGAACTCGGAAGCTATTTGCATCATATGTACAGAAAGGAAAAGAGCTCTAGAATCAAAGGGAAACTGGAGAGAAGGCAGTAACGTCCACGAGCCTGAGAATGTGGTGACCCCGGATGGTGGACACCAGCCCCCTCCCCCACCCTCAGGCTCCAGAGTCCCCGACAGAGCTCACGTTCACTGAGCATGTGCTACCTGTCTGGTACTTAGTCCTCAAAGCAACACTCGGAGGGCATCGGTTTTCTCTATCTCACAGATGAGAAACAGGCCCAGAACAATCGGTTGCTATCTGAGGTATTCTAGTGCCATTAAGGAACTATGCAGTGCCACACTGAGAGGCCAAGTCGGGGGCGCCTGGGTGGCTCAGGCGGTTGAGCGTCCGACTTCAGCTCAGGTCATGACCTCACAGTCGTGAGTTCGAGCCCCGTGTCAGGCTCTGTGCTGACAGTGAGGAGCCTGCTTAGGATTCTTTCTCTCCCTCTGTTTCTGCCCTATCCCCTGCTTGTGCTTTCCCTCTCAGAATAAATAAACTGAAGAAGACGGAGGAGCAGGAGGAGAAGGAGTTAACATTGAGATGCAGAAAGTTTGGCTCCAAAGTCTGTCTGCCCCCTGCACTGCCTTGTGTTGCAGCAGCGGCCAGATCGCACCCCACTCGCCTCCTCTGCCTCTGGTTATTCATCCCCACCCCCCAGGCCTGTTTCCTCGCACACTCCTCCACCTCTCTGAAAGTCATGGTCTAGGTGGGGCCTGTGCACATTCACCCTTTCTGTAGGCCTTGAGCTTCCTTGGGCTCCTGGGCCCAGCAGTGCACACAGCTGTCTGCGGGGCATGGTCTCCAGGACAGCAGCAGGCCTTCCTTCCGTCCCCAGGCATCACCCCAAACGGCAAGATTTTCCCAAGGTGAGAGCCAGTGGTGAACGACACGGGGCCTCCTGCCCAGAGCCACCTCCCAGTCAGCACCTGTCGTCCAGCATATGCCGGATCTCGGGGTCTTTGGTGTATGCACATCTCATCACTTTTTCCTGCATAAGCCCCACGAGACAGGTTCGATGTGCAGCTCCATTTCATAGTAAGCAAACCAAGGCCTCGGAAGATGAAGAAATATGGCTAAGACCGCACAGCTACCAACAGCAAGACGGATTGGAACCCAGCTCCACAGGCCGCCAGAGCCCAGGGTTTTCCATGTTCTATTGCCTTGTCCCAGATATCATAATTCGGGGCTCAGAGCACGTGGCCATTCTCACTCCCAGAGGCCTCCTCCTGAACAGCGAACTTCAGCCCCAGCAACCCCTGAGCAGCCCCAGGGCCACATCTGTCCAACTTTTTATTTACTTCCCTCAAGTTTCTCTTCTCAGGTTAAGATTTCCACCTGTGGGAAATTCAAAAGCCTAAAATAATTTTTTCCACAAAATGACCCTCTTTTATAGAGACATTTGATTTCTTTCCCAGAGACCCCGGGACTGGTCAGGGGGCTTCTGAGCTGTAACCCCCACACCTCCCCTGGGGATAGGAACAGACAGCTACTGTCACCCACCCCAAAGACTGCAGCGATGCTCATGGAAATCAGGGCTGAGGGCCTCTGGGAAGCCCTGGGCACCCGGTCCCATGGCCAGGTGCGGGACACAGGAGAGACGGTGAGCTGCAGCCACAGGACTCAGGCGGAGGCTGCACACGGGCCCCCACCTCCTAAGACAGGCCGGGCTGTCTCTCGCCTCCAGAGGAAAGAACCAGGGCCCAGGTGCAACAGGGAGGCTTGGGTGAGCTGCGTCAGAAAAATGCCTCTGCAGGGGGCACCTGGGTGGCACAGTCAGTTAAAGTCTGTGACTGCAGCTCCGTCATGATCTCACGGCTCCTGAGTTTGAGTTTGAGCCCAGGGTCGGCAGGCTCTTTGCTGTCAGTACAGAGCCGCTTTTGATTCTCTGTTCCCCCACCCCCCCAACACCCTGCTCATGCTCTCTCTCAAAAATACATAGACATCAAAAAACAAATGCCTTGAGGAGCCCAGATGGCTCGTCAGTTAAGTACCCGATCTTGGCTCAGGTCATGATCTCACGGCTCGTGAGTTTGAACCCGTGTTGGGCTCCGTGCTCAAGGCTCAGAATCTGGAGCCTGCTTCAGATTTTGTGTCTCCCTCTCTCTCTGCCCCTCCCCTGCTTGTGTTCTGTCTCTCTGCCAAAAATAAGTATACGCTAAAATTTTCTTTTAATAAAAAAAGAATAAAATACAAATGGCTCTACAGAAGGAGACCCCAGCAAAATGTGGAAGAAGGGTTAGGAGAAGGGCTCCTGACCAGCTTAGCTGTGACCTTGTCATGTGACTTGGGTGCTGTGTCCGTCAGCTGTAGATGGCAGGGCCTGGCCATACAGTTGCTGTCTGCACTGAGTATCCCTCCCTTGGCTCCTTCTTTGTGACCCCACCGGCCTCACAGCCCCTGCCCACAGGCTGCTAAAGGGAGCAATGGAACCACCAGGAAGCAAACTCAGAGACGACCTGTACATATTGACTCTACTGTACAATGACTTATATTTAGTGACAGCTTCTCTTTGCACCATGGGAAATGACTTACATTGGCTACACTGATTACCTCATGGAATCCCACAGCAACCACATGGGTTCAGTGGGATCATTCCCATTTTCACTTGAGAAAACGGGCTGAGACCAATCACTTCTCAAGTTTGCAGAGTCAGCCGCTAAGCTGGGATTTGAACCCAGGTCCTCCCGACCTCTGAGCCCATGTCTGCTAGATCTCCACTCAGTCGCCTCTTGCTGGCCTCCACATTGGATCCCACCTGTGTGCTTGACTTGACTTATTTAAATCAGAGTCCATGAAAAACAGCAATAAAAATCACATCCATCCAGAAATAATAATTCACAGTTTGGTATGTATATTTACAAAGTTCATATACATGAATGGGTATATATTTTTACCCAAAAAAATGGCATTTTGTAGTCTGTTTCTTTAAATAATGTTAATAGAACATAACATTACTAAATATTCTACAATCTGCTTTTTCCTAGATTCATATTTCTTCATTTGGGTGATACCCCATTTGTTTAACCAATCCCTATTGTTGGACATTCTGGTTGGTTTGTCATAGCTGTAAATAATGCTGTGTGAACAGAATGGTTTTGAATTCTGTGGGATGAATGATCACAGGTGGGTTGCTAGCTACTCCATCAGGCTTTGGGTCTCTNAACCCGCGAACTGCGAGGTCATGACCTAAGCGAAAGTCAGACGCTTAACCGACTAAGCCACCCAGGCGCCCCTCTAATATGACTGCTTCTTAAAGAGCCATGGCCCTGCCCCCAGCAAGCCAGGCCCGGCAGGGAAACTTGAAACAAAGATGGGGCTTCTTCTGCTTTACTCTTCTGCTGAGAGAAGGTGCGGAGTGTGCTTACGCCATGCCTAACCTGAGCAGTCAGGCCCCTGTGGAGTCACTTCCTCCACCGTTCCCTGGTGGGGACAGGGGGTGTCTCAGGACCTGGGAGGACCCCTCCCCCGAGTTACCTCAACTCATCGTCCAGAGCACTAATACACCGCAAATGAGATGCATTCCGTAGCCCTCAGGCTTGCACACGTCTCAGCCTCCTGATGCAGCCGCAGAGGAGAGCAGGCAGCCAGGGCGGGGGCATTCCCTGGGAGGCAGCCCCTCCAGCTACCACAGTAAGCCACCTCCTTCTTCCACCTCAGACACGCGCGGTCTGGAGGAAGCGAGACGAAGTGGAAAGGGGAGAAGGAAGGAGGGCAGGAGGGAGGTGGTGACCAGAGAAAGCTGACTGGAACTTTCTTCCAATCTGCTGATCCAAGAGAGAAGTACTCAGGCTGCACTAAACCCTGCTCAGGGACAGCTGTCCGCCCTCCGAGAAGGGGCCCACTCCCCTCCCCTCAAGCTGAGAGCCTGCCTGGGATGAAGGGAGCCTGGGGCAAGTCCTCTCTAAGCTCCAGGAGGAGAATGAAGCCCAGAGAGGAGAGGGACCGGCCGTAGCACGGAGAAGCAGGGGGAGCTGGACTCCCGCTTCGAGAGCCTGAGGCAGAGACGGTGTGAGGAGAATGACAAGTTGAGGCGTGGAGGGCTCGCCTCCAGGCCTCAGCTCTGGGACGTCTGCAAGCTGAAACATGAAAGGGCTTTGATCAGATAGTGGCCCGGGGGCCTGCTTGGCCCCTGCAGGCAGAAAGAAACTTGCAGAGTGCAAGCTCTCTCTCATCTTCCCCTGAAATGCCTTCCTCTGGTCACCCTGCTGATGGGCCCTCCTGCTCCTGAGGACAATCCCCAGGCCTGTCCCAGACCCCGTCCGCCTGCCTGCCCTGGGTGGTGGCGAGCGTGCGTGCACAGAGCGCACCTACAGCCAGCCGGCTGCCCTCTCGCGGCTCTTCCGATTCTCCAAGGCCAGCCTCTTTCCAGAAGACTCCGGAAAGTGTGTCTTCACTTCAGGAGACCCAAAGATGTGGCTTCTGATAAAGTACCTAATCCAGCCTGAGTGAGGGGCGGAGAAGGAGGGGTCAGGGTGGGCAAGAGGAGGGGACGGGGGGAGGGAAAGGAGAGACAGACAGGAGTGAAAGGGAGCGGAGAGAAGCAGAAACACACAGGAGGTGAGCAAGAGGGGACAGAGAAGTAGAAGGAGACAGAAACATACAGAAAGAGAGAGAGAGAGAAAGAGAGAAGGAAGGGGAGCAGAGGTGTCCAGAACAGTGCTTTGAAAAGAAACTGTCCAGAGTAGGGGGAGGAAGAGAAGGGAAAGAACGTTTGGCAGCAAGAAGGAAAGAATGAGATGCAGAGAAGGCGTTAAGAACGGAAGAAGGGGAGGAAAGGGGGCCAGGAAAGCGAGGGGAAAATGGGAAGAGAGACAGAATGAAGGAGAAACAAGGGGAACCAGGTGAGGAGAGATGAGAAATAAGGGGGCCAGAGGAGCTGGGAAGAGAGAGAAGGAAGAGGGGCACCCTAGGCGCTGTGGACATCAGCCCCTCCCGGCCTGGCCGGGAGGCCCCCTCCGCTTGCCTCTCAGGGCTGTTGGAGGAGGGGCGGGTCTGTGGCAGGTGGCCGCCCCTGGGTGGGGCCCGCAGGCCAAGCCCGCAGGGGTATAAGTGGGAGGCCGGGCCAGCAGAGCACCTGTCAGGGACAGCTCCCCTGTGCAGGTGCTAGGCAGGTGGCTCCGGCCGTGCCCAGCCCCAGCATGAGCTCCTTCGACCTCCCGGCGCCCTCCCCACCTCGCTGCAGCCCCCAGTTCCCCAGCATCGGCCAGGAGCCCCCCGAGATGAGCCTTTACTATGAGAATTTCTTCCATCCACAGGGCGTGCCTAGCCCTCAGCGGCCCCCCTCCTTCGAGGGGGGCGGCGAGTACGGGGCCACCCCCAACCCCTACCTCTGGCTCAACGGACCGGCCATGACTCCGCCACCCTACCTGCCGGGCACCAACACCAGCCCCTTCCTGCCCCAGGCCTACGGTGTGCAGAGACAGCTGCTGCCGGGCGTGTCTGGGCTGGGGGGCGGCGACCTGGGCTGGCTGCCCATCCCCTCGCAGGAGGAGCTGATGAAGCTGGTGCGGCCCCCCTATTCCTACTCGGCTCTCATTGCCATGGCCATCCACGGGGCGCCCGACAAGCGCCTCACCCTCAGCCAGATCTACCAGTACGTGGCCGACAACTTCCCCTTCTACAACAAAAGCAAGGCCGGCTGGCAGAACTCCATCCGCCACAACCTGTCTCTCAACGACTGCTTCAAGAAGGTGCCCCGTGACGAGGACGACCCGGGTAAGGGGCTGCGGGGCAGCGTGGGGGGTGGGGGTGCAGCAAGCCTCGATGTCCCCCCTCCGAGGAAGGTTCATGTCATTCCAAGCCAGCACGCCGTTGTAGACAGTTCTGATGCGGCTGTGCCCCCCTGCCCCCAGACGGGGGCTCGGGATTGTCAGCGGTGAAGAAGACTGACAGAGCCCAGGAGGCAGCTTTGGTCTTGGCTGGACCACTGACCAGCCAGTGACCTCAAGCATTTTAGATCTCCGGGCCTCAGTTTCCCCACCTGCAAAATAGGGATGGGAATAGTGGCTCCTTTCCAGGCCTGTGATGGGGGTCGTGAGATGGCATGTGCAGGGGTTTTGATGCTAACAAGCACCCAATAGACTACAGTCATTGTTATGATTAATCTGAGTCCCCGGAACTCAGCTCGTAGAAAGTCCTTGGGGTGAGTTGGACTAGGCCAAGGCCAAGTGCACCCCCAGCCTTCTGGGAAAAGATCTGACTTTGCTAAATAAGCACTAAGGGCCACATTGTGCCCCCTGCCATAGTTACATACTGTTCTTTAATGCAAGCCTGCAGGATAGCTCTCACTAAACCCATTGTACAGATGAGGAGACTAACACAGAGGCGAAGCAGCCTGCCCAAGGTGACACAGAATGGAGGGATGGCCACGGAGTCCAAAGCTGAGTGGAGGTCTCTCTACCACCGAAGACTGTAAACTTTTCCTTTTTAATGATGAATTTCTAAAATTCAGGGACATACAGAAAGTAATCTATTAAATACTCAGATATGCATTTCCCAGAATTAAAGTCCATTCTTGTTCCCCCACAGGAAGCCAGGGCATGGCTCAGAGCCTCCACCTACACCCACTTTGAGGCTACAAGGGCAGGGCTACTGGGGCCCCAGGGGAAGGCAAGTGTCCAGTCCGAGGACTGGCCTCACCCACAGGCTGAGCTCAGGCCTTACCTCTGGACAGTAGCTCATGGTCACACGGCCCAGCCACACATCTAGCATCAGCCCTTCCTCACTGTCAGCCTGAGAAGGGACTGGTACAACTGGCCCACTTTTCAGACTAGGAAACTGAGGCTTGCCCAAACTGTGGCTCTGCCACTTAGGAGCAAAGCCAGGACTCAAGTCCAACCTGGGACTCCATGCCCAAAACTTTCAGGGAGCCCTGAAGTGTTTCCTTAGAGAAGTCCCTCTCTCCATTCCCCCAGCCCCCAAACTTCTCCCAGAGGCCTGCATTGGAAGCACTTTCCTGGCTCATGCCTCTGCACTCCCAGAGTGCCCAGGTGTGAGGTGGGAGCTGAAATAAAGATCCCCGTGGGTGGTGTACACAATTCCTCTGTTTCTCTCTCCCTGACTTTTGTTCTGTCTTTTGCAAGTGCTTCCTTGGTGTTTAGTCTGTGACAGTACAGAGAAACAGGGGCAGAGCATTTTGTCCATCTCTCTACTTAATTCCCTCACTTTTGTACCAGGCAAAGGGAATTACTGGACCCTGGATCCCAACTGTGAGAAGATGTTCGATAATGGAAATTTCCGCAGGAAGAGGAAGAGAAAATCAGATGTTTCCTCCAGCACGGGATCCTTGGCCTCGGAGAAAACAGAGAGCAGCCTCCTGGCAGGCAGCCCAAAGACCGCAGAGACCCAGGACATCTTAGACAGTGCTTCCCCAGGCACCACGAGCTCCCCGGAGAAGCAGTCCTCACCTCCCCCGTCGGGTACCCCGTGCCTCAACAACTTCCTCTCCACCATGACAGCCTATGTGAGCGGCTCGAGCCCGGTGAGCCGCCCTGTGGCGACACCGGGACTGAGCCCTGAGCCCACTGACAAGATGGGGCAGAACTTGCTGAACTTCAGTTCCTACACCCCACTCTCCAACCTCAGCAGCCATGGGGGCGGGGCCGAATGGGCCAACCCGGTGCCCACCAATGCTCTCAGCTATGGAGGCTCGGTCCTCAACCAGTTTAGCCCTCATTTCTACAACAGCATCAATGCAAACAGCATCCTCTACCCCAGGGAGGGCACTGAGGTTTAGAACAGAACAGCTCTGGAACCACATGGACATGCAGAGGAGGAAGGCTTTTGAGGCCTTCCATGCCAGCCTCACTGTGCTTCAAGATGCTCAACTGCCCAGACGTACACAGGAAGCTCAGAGGAATTCACCCTTTTCCTAGAACATTGTGTAAACCTTCTGTTTATCTCACATACATCCACATACACACTCATCAACTTTGCAGTGGAAGAAATACTGGTGTGTGATAGCGGTCATCACGGCAGCCATTTGTTGAGTACTTACTCTGTGCCAGGTGCTGTACTAGGTTCTTTAAAGGCATAATCACACTTACTATTTACAGTCACCCTGTGGGGTTCATATGAACCTCGTCGTTTAACAGATGAGGAAACTGAGGCTCTAGGAAGCTAAGTAACTTTACAGGACTATTAGTACGTGACAGCGTCATGAGTCAAGTCCGGGTCTATATGACCCCCAAAGTTTGGGTGAACAAGGACAGGAATGGAGGAATTGGTTGAGTAGTCAGGGAAGGTCAGTGTGACAGCTGGTGATGGCAAGCACAGCCACTTCCTTCTGGCTGTCCATCAAAATTTAGCCCTAGCCCCAGGCACACCTTGTCCTGCCCCAAGTCCCTATTCTGGGACTCCTAACTTACCAATAGACATTTCTTTTGCTGTCATTCAGGAGGGAAACCCAAGCTCATGACCCTGAAGGGTAGAGTGTCCCGCCTCTCCCCACAGGGGGACATCACTGCCCCAGCCCCAGAGACCTTGAGCAGGGCAGGGAGAGGAACGATGTACGCCATGCCCCCTACCCCAGCACTGTCCACTAACAAAATCTTGTAAAGCCCAGCTTCCTGTGTTCACGTCATGGACCAGTGAGCTGAAAGTGGCTGAGTCTTCCAAGAGAAACAAGGCTGAATGAGCGCTTCCTTTTTTATAGCCTGGGAGAGGTGAATGAGAAAAACAATGCCTCAAAGGAGGGAGCTGTAGCCCACTGCACAGGGGTCCATGCCTGCAGCTCCTGGGACTTTTTTCTTGTTTTTATATGTATTTACACACCCGTGATGTGCATCACAGCATACCCTGGGAAGTGTCTGTGTTTTATTATTTTCTTTTTAATTAAAAAAAAAAAAACACTGCGTGTGTCCCTTCCTTTTGATTTTTCCTGTCTCTTAGCAGCTGGTCAACTAATCACGGAGCCAAGTGCAACCTGGAGCTGACAACTTTTGGGACAAGAGACAGAGGAAGAATGGGTATTGAGGATTTTGTCTTCCTCCCCACCAACATGGAGATGGGACAAATGTCCCCAGTGAAAAGAGGGGCACTTGCAGGGATGGGGTAAGTGCATGAAGGAACCCATCCATATTGACCACAAAACAGGGACTGGGCATGAGTCAATCTTTGCAGCTCAAGCAACCCTCATAGCTGTGTTCTATGTAATCCCCCTAATAATGCTGTGAAGGGTGTGCTACTGATCCCATTATATGGAGGAGAAAACTGAGGATCAGGATGGTCGAACCACTTGCCTGAGGTCCACAGCCAGTTCATGCTCAGGGCATCTGAGTCTTGCACCTTGGACATGGCTACACCCAGTGGCAAGGGCAACGGTACTGTGGGCTATGATTCACTGAGGGCTATAGGCAGGCGCCTGGCCAAGTGCTGTGCACCTGGGAGCTATTTTATGCCCACAGCAGCCCACATGTGTGTATACTGGTGACTCCCCGGCTGCTGGCACAGTGCATGCTGGAGAGCCTGTCCGTGGCAGCTGGAAGTTTCTAGTTGGAGCCTCCGTCTGGAGGCTTGCATGCAGAGGGCTCAAGCCCAGGCTCCCTGGCCACCACCACAAGCCATGCCAAGCTGCCCACTCAGACTCAGGCAAGGGCTCCCTTTCCCTGGAGTAACAGAGGTCAGGGGGTAAACAACAACAATAACACTAACAATGATGATAATAATAGCGCTCATGGCAGGTTTACTGTGTATCAGGCACTGTGTTAGGACCTGGCTTGCTTTATTGCATTTAATCCCCCAAATAATCCAATGAAACCAATAGTATTATCTCCACTTTAGAGGTGAGAAAACTGAGGGCTGGAGAGATTCTGTGACTTGACCCAGGACTCACAGCCAGGATTCCAATGCTGCTGTGTCTGAAATTCTAACCCACTGCACCTTGTGCCGGAAGCCCAGCCTCGCCAGGAGAGAGCAAAATCAGGAAAGCTGAGAAAAGGCAGGCCTCTTTAGAAACCCCTGAGGTTTGTTCCTGGGGAATCCCTTTCCACAGGGAGCCAGACTTCTGGCAGGAGAGGTGGATGCAGTGGTGGTGCCCTTGCTGCATAGACAGGAAGTGTGAGGCTGGGGGAAGAAGGGCGTCACAGATGTCACCAGGGAGATGGGGCAGAGGTAGAGCTGAAATGCAGGTCTTGAAGCCCTGACCAGGACTTTTTGTCACACTAGATGCCACCAAATTTGCCCCAACTGACCCTGAAATTCCACCCTCTATATTGATAACGGCACCTTGCTCCACAGGCCCCACCCCTTCCCCAGCAGACCTACCACAGGGGCCACCTCAGCAAGGCACAGGGTGGGAAGGAGCCCAGAGACACCAGCCTGGTGGGGAGGGGACTGGTGGTTTAGAATCGGGGCCGCAGCACTCAAGTCTCCATTCCTCATCAGCCAGGATCTAGTGGGAACAGCAGCGTAAGGAATGTCTGCACAGCTGTGACAACACAAAGACCTTGCCACTGGACTGTGACACTTGAATGTGGGGGATTTGTGGTAACAGGCCGGGAGCTCACAAGAAGGGACTGGCAAGAGGCCCAAGTCCAGAGGAGGATGTCCTGGTCTACTTCCACAGGCTGCTTCTTACCTCTCTTTTGGTTCTCTTTCTCTGAGAAGAAACGAGAGCTAGAAGGAATGGATGAAGGAGCACTGGTTATCCACCAAGCATTCAACCCTGTGTGCAATGTTCCGGCTGGATGTTGCATTTATTACCTCCCTAGAGTCCACCTCTCTATTGACCACATGGCCCCATCACCAATAAAGGGTCTGAGATGAGGGCTTGCTGTGTGTTAGAGAGCCCAGGAAGGTGTGTGGAGGAGCTGAGAGACTAGAGGCAAGAATCAGAGGACCACCCTTGGCTGCCCCCTCCCCAAACTCATGTTCCCAAGTTCCAAAACTGAAAGGTGACCCTTGGAATGGGTAACATGAGGGCTGCTTCATGGTGGGGTTTAGAAATGCCAGAAAGTCATCCCCTCAACACACACACACACACACACACACACACACACATACGCACACACATGCACTTAACCCCTACACTCATCCCTAGAGGCCAGAAGCCACTCATTTCAACAGGGAGCAAAAACTTACATACCTCTGTCAGAAGATAATGAAGTTTTTCAGTCCCCCTCAGAGTGGAACAAAGTGGCCTATTAGAAGTTTGATCCTAAGGCCATCACTTCAAAGATGAGGAAACTGAACCCTCAGGGAGAGAGGGCTGGACCAACGTCATGCTGCCCATTAATAGTGAAACACACGTCCGGGCATAAATGTGCTGATTTCCCATGTGGTCCAGGATTCTTGGCACTTGAACATGCTTCCCCCACCATCCGTATCAAACCCTGTCCAGGAGCAGGTCTTGACAGTGGGCAAGAGCACGAGGTGAATGGCAAAGATGGAGGCCAGACGGAGTTGGGCAGAGTAGAGGTACTGACAGGTGACTGAGCAGGTGGGCAGCTGATCAGAAACCCGGGACCCTGACAGGCACTCACAGCCAGGCTTGTGTTCTCCTGTTGAACATGAACAATTTCTCAGAACATCAGCATCAGACGAGGCCAGTCACTCTGTGACCGAGACAGATCAAGACACAAAGGAGACCCTCTGTAGTAGTGTGTGAACACAGATAAAACATACACAGTGTTCAAGCTACAAAAATGACCAAACGTCCCCCATCCTCACTCCTTCAGCCACAGTCTGGTCTTCCCTTCCTCTAGATAAAATTTACTGAGATGCCCAATCTTAGGCTTGCCCCCACCTCCTCCTGGTAGCATCCAAGCCAGAGCAAAGCCTCATTTCCTGATGCCCTTGCTGAAGTGCCTAGTCCTTTCTAACACCCACTCACTGAGGTGCCCACAATTCCCCAACTTGTTCAACCACAGGTGTGTCCCTGGTGGTCTTTGGAGGGAGGATGTTGACCCTGGGCAGGTCTATAACTCATTCATGGGTCTGTTTATTCATCAAATGTCTTTTGAGCAGCAACTATGTGGCAAGGACCATTGGGATTTGGAAACTTAACAGTGAGCAATACACAGGCCCAAACTCCAGGGGCTCGTGGGCTGGCAGGCTGCCAGAGAGACGGACAAGTGATGCCTTAGCACAGCTCCCTGTGGCATGTCCTCCAACAGACTGACATCGAGGGGTCACTTAACATAGGGTCAGGGGTCAGGCAGGTTCATGGAGTCCACGACACTTGGCCGAGGTCTTTAAGGCTCATTAGGATTTCTCCTCGGGAAAGGGAGAAGGAATGAGCATCGCAGGTAGAGGTGGAATATGTGCAAAGGCCTGGAGATGAGCGAGGGAGATGCAAGTGGTTCAGGATGCAGGAGTGTAACATAGAGCGTGAAGCAGAACCAGAACAGGGGCGGGACCAGGGAGGCCTGGAGTCCTTGGAATCCAGCTAAGGAGCTGACTCCTCCTCCCCAGGTATCAGGCAACCTCACAAAGGCCGCAAGCAGAGGAATGACAAGACCAGGGTTTACACCAATGTCACTGAAAGGTGGTGCCACCTCCCTCCTGCTTTAGGGTACAACCTGAGTGCCCAGAACATAGCACAGACAGAGTCCCTGCTTTGCATGACAGCTGAGTCAGAAATTGTAAGAGAACAACTTGCAAAGTCTACTATATACAAATGAGATGTGTCTGTATGCCACAGCCACCATTAAAGAGCCAAAAAAAAAAAAAAGACACATGGAGGGAATTAGTAGAGCATCCATGTCAAAAATTTAGTGACCGGAATACGGGAAGATCTCTGACAAATTGAGATACAGTCTTTCCCAGTAGAAAATCTATTTTCACCCAAGCCGAAATGTAAATAGATGACACACATAGGAAATGACACCCAGTCTCTTTAATGATTAAAGAAATGTGAAAGAAATCAAGAATGACCTGCCCTGTCCATCACACACGTGTTAACTATGTGATAGTGGTCGCACTGCACATGGGAGGGATGGGGTGCCCTCATCCCACACTCCCGGTGGGAGCACAGGCGAAGAGATCTTCTTAGGGACGATTTCAAGAATGTGCAGGAAAATGTCTTGTGTGCATTTCTTTTGACCCAGGAACTTTGCTTCTGGGAATTTTATTTTTGAAGCTGAGCAGGCAAAGATGTATGTGCGAGAATGTCCATGTCGGGGGTTCATACAAATGGTGGAATGACTTGCATATTCATGAACGAAAAACCGAATAAATAAGTGGCAGCACCCAAAAATCACAGGATTGTGCACAGCTGATAAAAGGTAGGACCCAGATCCTCAGATCTACCAGGAAAGATGCCAACAATGCTCTGAAAGGAGAGGGGCTGGGGGCAAATTATAAAACCAGATGTCACTTGTCCTATGTATGCAAATATATGCTACAGGTTTTTAAATGTATGGAGCAAAACACACACAGAGAAAGGAATAGAAAAAGATCGAGAGTGCCAGTGAGAAAGAAAGAGAACAAAACTGAAAGGGGAACGGAGAAAAGAAGGAGGGGAGAAGAAAGGGGACTTAGAAAGGTATCTGAGTAGGTTAATAATCATCTTGAAATGGGAAGAAGTTTTCTTTTTCTTTTCTCTTTGGTTCTATAGTCTTCCCCAACTTCTCTGGTGCTTCCATGTCTATATTTCTACTTTTTTAATGTAACAAACATTTGTTGTTATTATAAGAAGAAAGAAGTGAAGCCAACAAGTCATTTTTAAAAGGACCAGACTCTCCCAGCTTACACACCAACCACCCCCAGAGTCAGCAGGAGGCAGCAGCAAGGCTAAAGGTCAGCCTAACCCACGTGCTAGGGCAAGAGAGAAGGGTTTGCAATTTGTGTGCCCTTCGCTTTAAACTCCAGGCCCTTCTGCAGATCTATAAGAAGCACAACCCAAGGTTCTGTCCTCAAATGTTGCTAGTGAGGGTGACAGCCATGGGCCAGGAACTCTCTGAGAACGCTCATCTGTGGCACTGGCTCCTGGAGTCCTCGTGGGCGTGAAGCCCTCAGTCTTGGAGTCACGCAGACTGGGTTCAGATCTCCCATCTGTGTGATCTCCTCCTGGTGCCTCAGTCTCCTTGCTTGCAAAAAAAGAATAATACTAACACCCCCGCAGAGTTGCCATGAGAAATAAATGAAATAAGACTGTAAGGCACCAGGCACTGGGCAATCACTCAGTAAACAGTAGCTTTTATTACTAAGTCACATTCTCCTACTCAAACGACGTCACCGAGCCTTCATTCAACTGGCCAAGTCCTCCTGTGTCTCAGAGGAACCTGGGCATTCCCTGTACTCATTTCTAAGAGCTATTCTAACAAATTACCACAAACTGGGCAGATGAAAACAACAGAAATATATTCTCTCACAGTTCTGAGGGCTGAGTCCAAAACTAAGGTGTGGGCTGGGCTGGACTCCCTCCAAAAGCTCTAGGGAAGAGTCTTTTCCCCTTGCTCCTTTCTAACTTCTGGTCACCAGCAATCCTTGACCTTTCTTGGCTTGTAACACATCACTCCAATCTCTGTCTCCCTCTTCACATGGCCTCCTCTGTGTGACTGTGTGATTTTTTTCTTTTTCTTATAAGGACAATAGTCATATTAGGTTTAGGGCTCAGTATGACCTCATCTTAACTTTACTAATTACATCTATAAATACCTTATTTCCAGATAACATCACATTCTGAGTTTCTGAGTGTACATGAATTTTGGGGGGATGCTATAGAATCCAGTGCATCCCCCAATGCTTAACAATGTTGGCACTATGCCCAGGGAGCTATCATTCCATAACCTTGACGACAGGCCAACTGAACGTGTTCTCTGGCCTTGGGCACAAGAGTCTGCTTGCAAACAAACTCTCTGGCACCAGACACTGCAATCCTTGAGGTGGCCAATTGTGAGTCTCTCATCTGCAAAGGCTTCTGGTATTGGAGGACAGGTGATGAAGAAGACCTTTATCCCATGCTTCCTGCTTCTGATGCCCTGGGTATGTTCACTTGGTAGGTTAGAACAGTGTCAAGGAATTCATTTGTATTAGGTAGCAAATATGGTGGTTTTTACTTAGGACCCCCTTTAACCTACACAACAGACTTCTAAGTAATTGCCAGTCTTAATTTTAAGGACAAGAAACCAAGAATCAGAGAGTGTAACTTGGCCAAAATCACAGGCTAGTAAATGCCCGAGCTGGGATATCAGAGTTCATAATCTTAGACATTGGTAAGCCATCACCATGGCCTTCAAGAATTAAATGAGAATTTATAGGTGAAAATGCCTGGCACACAGGAGGTGGTCAGGAGAGTCTGTCTCTTTGAGTAATCCCTATCTCATTCCCCTGCTGCAGCTCTTAGTCTTTAATGGCCCAGCAATGAGCAAATGGATATAGAATTTGGGTCGTGCTGTGCATGTTTGTTCCTTTCTATTTAATGGCCAGAGGCTGGGGCAGTGACATGGAGCCATTCTTTATCCAGGCACCCGAGCTGCCTTCTGCCCCCTTGCTGGGATGGACTGGCTGCCTTGGAAACTTCATACATCTTACCTGTGAGGAGATGGCACACTTCTCTCCAACCACTGTGCTTTCCACAGGTCACCAACATTTAGCATATGATCACTGGGGTTCAAAGAACGTGTGTTGTCCCCAGCATGGACCAGCACACTTACCACCTTTTCCCAGAGCCTCATGGCTCCTCAGGACCCTCCTCCCCAATGGGGGCACCCAGGATCTAGAACAATCCACAGAGCTCTCAGCACACAGCACTGGAAAAAAATAAATGAGTGAGAACCTCCGATTTACATTTCCTGAGGACAACTAACTTCCAGCTGAACCTTGGAGAAAAGGCTCAGAAAGACGGAGTGGGAGATGTGCTCCCCATGACAGCCCAGGAAGGACAGTCGGCTCCCAGCTGCTCCGAGGCACTGCCCCTTCACCCACAGCCATGGCCGCAAGTCTGACTCCTGTCCCTCGTCACTGAACACCTCGAAGCACCCCCTCCCTCCAAGCCTCGGTTTTCCCTTCTATAAAATAAGCATGAATTTGGATATCAGATATTAATGAGCTTTAGAAACTTTTAACTGCTGAGACAGGCAAGGGTTCATACTAGCAGCTCTTAACATTTTAGCTCCTGCCATGAGCCAGATGCTAAAATCCCATGAGGTGGGCATTATTCTCCCCATTTAATAGGTAAGGAAGGGTGTGTTAGAGACCTGGTTTTACTCACATTCTCCCAGAGGCAAGACTTGTGCCCAGGTCTGTCTGGCTCACAAGTCCAAGGTCCTTCAGCAATAAAAATGAGAGGAAAATGAGTAATACTAATCTTCACATTGCAGCTCAGAACAAATTGGTGGGTACCAGCCCCCCAGGTGTGCCAACTGCCTCCACCCTGCCAAGCCTGTGACCAAGTCCTCCATCCTGGCTGGGCCCTGCCCTACCACTTTCCTCCCTGTCTCACCTCTGGGGAGAAGGGAGGGAAATTATTTAGAATACACCGCACATTTTGAAGGAAACTATGGTCAGAAGCAAATGGTGCCATAAATACAAGAGCAGCATCCTTCAGCAGAGTTCTGCTGGAATGAAGGGGGGTGGGGAGGACAGTTTCTTCTGGAGCTTGATGTGACAGGGACACACGGTGCTGTCTTGGGTCTGGGTAATGACCTGGTATCGAACACGTGGAGCAGGAGGGAGGAATGCTAATCGGGCTAACCATGGGAATAGAGCATAACCAGCCCCTTTACCGCTGGGACGGTGGAGCCCAGAGGGCGAGGGCACCATCCACGTCAGTGTGAGTTTGGACACAGATGGCTACTCTGCTGCTATGAGGAGAGCAGTCTCACTTTCTCCAGCGGCTTTTACTTTAGTGTGGTGGCCTGGAGAAAGTGCCAGACATGGGGAACACCCAGACCCGAGCTCTGGCCTGAGCCTTATGTGGCCCAGACCCTTAGGCACCTAAGTTACTCACCTGGAAAAGGAAAGAGTAGAACAAAAAAACCCTCCTAAGCATCTTTTAGCTCTGACCATCTGTTTTACACCCATGATCATATTCTGATGGCCAGAAGAGCCCTGAGAGGTAGATGAGAATTACCTCCATTTCTCGGACGATGGGGATGCAGAGTGAGGCCTTAGTGACAGAGCAGGTGCGAGGGACCAGAGTAATTCTGTAAGCTGTCTGCACTGTCACGGAGTGTCAGTGAGACCATATCAATGACAACATAGATTCCCAAATCCCCCAGATCTGGTGTCCTCATCAGCTTGGGTTGCCATAACAAAATACCATAGCCTGGATGGCTTAAACAATAGACATGTATTTCTCAGTTCTGCAGTCTGGAAGTCCAAGACTAAGGTGCCAGTGTGGTCAGATTCTGCCAAGAGCTTCCTCTTCCTCACTTTCAGATGGTCACCTTCTCACTGTGACCTCACATGGCAGACAGAGAGACATTCTGGAGTCTTGCTCTTCTTACAAGGCCACAGTCCTGTGGGATAACCTCATTTAACCTTAATTACCTGCTAAAAGCCCTATCTCCAAGTATAGTCACATTAGGAGTTAGGGCTTCAATATATGAATTGGGAAAGGGGGGCAATTCAGTCCAGCCTATGTGGGAGAGAAACTACTGACACAAAGAGTCATGGAATGAACTTGGGGCCAAGAGACACAGCTCTTAAATCTAGCTTTTCCACGCTGGGGTCCCAGAAGCTGGATTTGTCAGGAGAAAGAACATAGCAGACAATAAAACTATTGCACATTTTGGAAAATGACTGTCTCAGTCCAAACACGGGCTCCTGCCACTATCTGAGAGCAGTCCCCAAGACTTCAAGTTTTTCATGAGTATAAGGGCGATCACCTGACCCTCCTCACTATTGATGGAGTGTCCGTGAAATCTTGATGAGGTACAGCTGTGTTTCCAAGCATGTGGGGCACAGAGTGCTGGCATATACCGGATTATTTAGGTGACTCGCAGACAAGGCATTAAATGACACTGATCCCTGAGCGAGAGCTTGTCGTTTCCCTGTTTGGGCCTGGCTTCAGCTGAGGAGAAATCCCCAGCTGCGCGGGCCTGTCTCTAGCACCTCCCTAATCTTGCTAATCTCCTTTCTTAACAGAAGCTTACAGACCTTTGAGGAGATGATATCCCGCGATAATTGAATAACAGTTTGCTTAATTGTATTTATTTTTACAGTTGCTTTCTCTCTATAGCTGGAGATGCTGGTTCACTTTGCAAAGTAATGACATAAGGGTCAAATATGTTTATTTTGGGAAACCGTGACTTGATTTCAAGAAAACATAGTAAGTGAATGAGAGTATAGGTAAGACATGATTACAGCTCAAAACAAAATGAAAAGAAGCAAAAGTAATGCCCAAGGGATGCATTTGGGCAACTCTGTGTTGCTGGAGGTAACGTGTCAGACCTCCTCTTGCTCTGACAGTTGCTGAAATGGCAGCTTTCTTCTGTTCCTTTCCTCGAGGGGACGACCCCATCTGTGTCTGGTGGTCCCGCCTCTGAGAACCTACAGGTGTGATTTGCTTTCTGGAAGGAGTAGGTTGGCCAGCACTTGTGAGGGATGCTGCCAGCAGTGATAAAGGCCCTCATCTCAGGTAAGCCCAGTCTCCTGTCACCTGCATGGATCCTACCCTTGACCCAGTGACATTTTCTACAGTCTCACTTATAGAGAAACTACTAATAAGGCCTTGGCTTCCTCATGCAGTTCCCAGGCTGGGGACTCAATGATCCTGCAGTAACCAAGGGTCTATGGTGGCCCCTCACCATTTTTTTAAGTAGCCCATGGAAAGAACAACATTGTCATTGTTGACTGGCTGCCTGGGTCACAAACACAAGACACAATAAAATATCCTTCAAGACTGAATATATTCCCATGTTCCTACAACAGAAGGTTTAACACCGTGAAAGTGACAATATTCCCCAAACTCCTCTATAGAGCCTCATCCTATTAGGATCCCAGATGATTACTTTATGGAAATTGACAAGCTGATTCTAAAATTCATATGAATAAAACAAAATAAAAAGAACAAAATAGGAAGATTTCCACTTCCTGATCTCAAAACTTGCTACAAAGCAGGGGCACCTGGGTGGCTCAGTCGGTTGAGTGTCCAACTTCAGCTCAGGTCATGATCTCACAGTTCATGGGTTTGAGCCCCATGTCAGGCTCTGTGCTGACAGCTAGCTCAGAGTCTGGAGCCTGCTTCAGATTCTGTGTCTCCCTCTCTCTCTGACCCTCCCCTGTTCATACTGTGTCTTTCTCTCAAAAATAAATAAAACATTAAAAAATTTAAAAAAAACTTACTACAAAGCAATAGTAATTAAGACTGTGTAGTACTGACACAAAGACAGGCATAGGGTCCTATGAAACAGGGTTGGAGAGACACATATATCTATTGTCCACTCCTTTGACAAGGCCACAAAGACCATCTGATAGAAGGGGGGGAAAAAAACTCTTCAGCAAATGAAGCTGAAACAGCTGGAGAGTCACGTGCAAATGAATCAAGTTGAACCCTTACCTCACACCATATACATAAATTAACTCAAACTGGATCAAAGACCTAAATTTAAGACATAAAAGCATATGAACCTAAGTGGAAGGCAAAGGAAATTCTTTGATCTGACCCCAAAAGCACAAGCAGCAAAGGAAAAGATAGATAAATTGGACTCTATCAAATGTAAAAACCTGTGCACTTCAAAGGACACCAACAGGAGAGTGCATAGACAGCCTACAGAGTGAGAGAAAATATTTACTAACTGTGTATCTAATCAGGGACTTGCATCTAGGATGCATAAAGAACTCTTAAAACTCAATAACAAAAAGACAACCCATTTTTAAAAGAACAAAGGATTTGAATAGATATTTCTCCAAGGAAGAATAGTCAATAAAAACGTGAAAAGATGCTTGCAAACAGTCGTCAGAGAAATGCAAATCAAAACCACAGTAAGATACCACTTCACCCCCACATGATGGCCAGACTCATTCACATGAAACATGATGCAGGTGGTGCCCTTGTGTGTCTTGGAACAAGGGAAAGCTTCTCCTTATAAACCCAAAGGACTGGATAGCTGAGCAGGGGTGGGGAAGGGAGAGTCTCTCTAACTTTGTGAATTTAATTAATTCAACAAGATTCTCTTTAGTGCCTACTCTGCGCCAGGCGCTGAACTAGGTATAGGAGCCACAGCAGGGAACAAAGCCCCTACCCTCATGGAACTTAACTTTTAATGGGAGAAAGAGCCAATAAACATAAGCAGGTTATATAATTATATTAACATTTAATACCGAGCCAGGTGGTGATCACTGCTAATTAGTAAACCCAAGTACAGTCAGGCCTCAGACAGTGAGTGAGGTGACATTGGAGCAGAGGATCAGGTACGTGAAGGAGCCAGCCACACAGACACCTGAAATGCCACTCCACCAGTGTGGTGGGGACAGCAAAGTGCAAGGGCCCTGGAGAGGAAAAGAGCATAACACGTTTGAGGAATAACCCAAAGACCAGGGTGGTGAGCAAAGTGAAGGAGCAGAAACTAGCAGGATCTCACAGGCCTTGGCAACAGTTTGGATTTCATCACAACAAAAGGAGGGGGGGGGCGCACAAGAGTTCATGTGGAGGGAGAAATAGAAGAGAATAAGCTCAGGATGCTTTGAAGGGCTCACATCCACCCCAGGAACACCCCTGAATAGGTCTGTCAATTAAAGGACAGCCAGCAACACTTCACATTGGCTACTGTTTTGTTTTTTTTTCCCCAAAATACAAATGATGGTAGCCTTGTTTCCAGAAATGTGGGGACAAGAGCTGTCAGTGCAGATCCTGACATGGGACTCAAACTCATGAACTGTGAGATCACGACCTGGGCCAAAATCAAGTCGGATGCTTAACAGACTGAGCCACCCAGATGCGCCTCTTAAATCCTTCCTATGCAAAATTCCAGCTCCATCTCAATCACCAAAGCCTCTGACATCTTCCACATGAATGTCTGGCCACAAGATGTACCAGGGAAAGAGGGAAACAAAGTCTCTGCATGACAAAGTGGACAAACTCCAGTCCCACTACTCACAAGCCAGGTCACCTCGGGTGGGTCCCTTCTTTCGGAGCCCCAGTCCCCTCCTCTGTACAGTTGGGCCGCTGTGCCTGATTTATGGAGTGGTTCACGATTCATCAAAAGTGGGTTTTTTGAAAACACTTTGTGCAGGACTGTGTCATTTATTTACTTGTTTGTCTTCTGAATCCCCATTTAGACTGCTTGAGAGCAGAACACTGTCTGTCTGTCTCAGCCATCCCAGGGCCCAGCACAGAGCCCAGCACCCGGGAGGCACCTCACAATTATTTGCTCAGCTCATGAATAGTATTTGCTTACTAATTATTTGCAAAGAGAATATTGGATGCAGCTTTGAGATCATTTTGTTCCTGACTATTACAAAAGAAGATTTTCCCTGACTGACTTGTATTGTAAAGTTACCAGTGATGGTATTTTCCACAAAGTTTCTCTCTAAATGAGCAAATTTGCCTGTGAATCTGTTAATGCTTCCCAATTGCCTTTGAATTTTTCTACCCAATCTGTTGATTTGGGTAAAATATATGATATAATCAGTGTCTACCCCAATATCTACTATAGAAAAGGAATTAAATTAATATCTTTAATTAATGCATTTATTCATTCTTTCTTTTTTTCAGCAAATACTTGCTATGAACTTTTAATTGGACTGAGCATGGAGTAGGTCTCTCATAGTCCCTGCCCACCATGGGCTTATATTCTAGCAGGAGAGACAGACATAAATCAACCCCTTATGCAAATAACTAATTAACTGCCATTGAAATCAGAGCAAAGGAGGCCAAGTCCAGTGCTACAAATATGTGTATCAGGGCCCCTGACTTAAAACGAGGTATCAGGGAAGGCTTCCATGAGGAGGTGAGCTTCGGGCTGAGCCTGACTGGAGAGAGGAGAGGAGAGGAGAGCACTGAGTAAGGCAGGACAGCTCACCACAAGGCCCGATCCTGTGAGAGCTTCCATTTTTGAGGATCAGAAGGGAGGCCAAAGCGGACAGGAACATAGGATAATGTTGGAGGTTTGGTGGAGTCAGGTCAGGCAGGCCTTTGTGGACCCAGGAAGGACTTGGAGTTCATCTAAAAGCAAGGCACCACCAATTAAAATGGTTCAGGTGAAGACGGAGTATATTTACCTTCTAAATCATTTTGGCAGATGTTTCCGTGAGACTACATTTCTGCATGTTCGAAACTGGAATCTTGGGCTTGATCTCCACAGCAGTCTTCCAAGGTCAATGGTGCAGTCAGCTCAAGCTGTCTCATTACAGATGAGGAAACTGAGGCACAGAGACATGGGAGAGATTGATAAAAGCTTAACTAGACGGGGCAAGGTGTTTAACTCTAAATTTGAGCCTTAGGAGCAGCCCGAATTCATCAGTGAATGAATCGTATAGGAAGAGGTAGTGGAAGACGTCCCATGTTCTCTCTGACTCCCTCTAAGAATTTTGAGAATGGTGAATCCTCAGTGGGGCAATCTGAGTAAGTGTGAACAGAAAGTGAGCTGTGGGCAGGCCTCAGAACAAGGGGTCTAGCCCATCCTTTCTTCCTAGCACTGGGGACTTCAGCATTAAACCCCCCCTGGGGAAGGCCCATTCTACACCTGATTCAGAGCTTGTCTCCTATCTGCTCCTACTCAGGGTCCCTTATCTCCTAATGAAGCACATTTTCTTAACTTCAGAATTGATAAGATAATGACGATCATCAGTGTCCACTGACACTATTGTGCGTCTCTACTGGGCACCTATTCTTCACCTCCTCCTTCTAGTAACAGCACCTGAGTTTTTCCTTGGAAACAGCTCCAGGGTGGGCAAACAATTCAGGGCTAGCCAATGGGGCTTAGTGCTGATATCCCCTTGAGCCTGACCTATAGCGGATACTCAGTAAATGCTTTCTAAGGTTAATAACATGTATTATTTAATGACTGTAATGGGACTCTTTGGATGGCAAGTGATGGAAAATCCCACCCAAGAACATTTCATTGGCTCCCAGAACAAAAAAATTCCCATCATAGGGCTGGCTGCTCTCGCACTACCACCAGCAGGTGCAGATCTCCAGGGACATGGAAGAAATTGGTCAGAGCTTTGACCTTAGGGAACAAAGGACACATAGATGGTGTGGACTTGGGGCAACAGTTGGGCATCTTATTAGCAGTCACAGAAACTCACTTTGCATATCAATAAGTGGAAAAAGACACAAAGGAAGGCTCTTGAATGACTCATAGACTCTAAGGTAAGCCAGAGAACCAGGTTCATGAGAATGGTGAGGGCTAGGAAGACAGGTACAGGAATTGCAGTCTGGGTCAGCCGCTGGGACCCTGTGTTTAGAAGCACAGTGCCAGCACTTTGCTACTCTTTCAGGATTAGTTCTTACCAGGGCCATTACCCAAAACTCACAGTCCAAAGGGCAACGTACACTTGACCAAGCTGCATCCTGCACCCCCACCCTGCCTGGGTAGGAAAGGTGGCATCCAGACCCTGATTTCTTCCAAGATTCACATAGGATTCTTCCCCCCCCCCAAAAAAAAGAACTTGGATGCAAATATGGGAGTGGGGGGAAGTAACAAATATCCATTTCAAGAGATATTTGAATTCAAGCTGAGTAAGAACCTAGTGACAACTCAAACTCAGGTGTTTTGAGGCCCAGCTGAGCATAAGTTTCTGCTAAAGACTTCCAAATTCAACTTAGCAATTACTCTTTTGGACAGAAATATCATGTCAGATCCCACCATGAGCCACCAATATGTAAAGAAACCTAGTCTTCATCCTTTGGGTAATGAGGAGCCATAGAAGGATTTAAGCAGGAGAGGAGAGCCTTGTGACCAGACCTGCATTGACAAAGGCCCCCATTGCTGCTGTGTGGAGAGTAGTTTGCAAGGCAAGAGAGAGAAGTCCCGGGAACCAAGAGAGGGAAAGAATAAGGCTGTGGAGCTTGGAGGGAAGGGTGGATTTGAGACATTCTTAGGAGAAGTAGGTGGCAGGAGTGGGTGACTCAAGCTGCGAGGGCCGTGGGGGTGAGGGAGGCAGGAGTCAAGAGCTCCCTATGCTCCTGGCATAGGACACCAAATGTCCTCCAACACCTCCTCCCCAGCGCTTCAGCTCTGTTAGCAAGGGAAGGATATTGTAAAGGCCAAATTACACAACCAAAGAGGAAATCCAAGGCAGAGGGAATAATAGAAAGGACTGTGGGCTTGACAGTGTGATTCATTATTACTCTTTAAGGTAAGAAGAGGAAAAAAATAATTGATCCTGGATGAAGAAATTGGGCTTGGCTGAGCCTGGGGCTATGGGAGGTGAGTCTGCTCCACAATCCTCGGGAGCATGCGGTTGAGGGGTGAGGGGAAGGGAGGGGAGGACATAGCTGCAAGTGCTTACAGAGACATTCTGTCCGAGACTGGGGATGGGCGAGTCTGGAGGATGGGGTTTATTGCTTGGAAGGAAGGAATACATTGGCAGTACTCAGTGCTAGCCCAGCAGAGACGCCTCACTGCCAGCGTAGCCAGTGTAAAATAAATCTTCGGGCTAGCTTGGTGCTAACTCAACCTGAGCCCCATCTTGTGCAAATGAGGGCTATGCAAAAATCTCTAAATCTGGGCACCAGTTTCCCAACTCTCAGGGGAATTTGGGATCCCTAAGCCACCTGGTCTTGGAGGTTGTGTTCTATGCCACATAGGGTCTCCCACTGATCTAGCCACTAACACGATGTTTGATAAACGTTTACATGAAGGAATTAATTTTCCATTAGCTTGAAATCAGATGATCCATGGGGTGACCAGGATGAATTAAATTTCTCTATGGAGATTGAGAGCAGAGGAAAGGAAAAAAATCAATGAGCGTTTGGTGAGTCAGAGAGGCTTCCTTGAGAGTATTAACCAGATATGCCAGGAGGGGAGAAGAGAGAGCTGTCTAGGAGGCCAGGACAAGGGATCCATTATAATAGGTCTTCCTGTGAATTTTTTATGCCCCATTAGGGTGGTGAGAACATTTGAACCCAAACTTGACTCTGGTCTGTAAAGGATTGCTAGGCTTTGTATGGATATAAGACAACCTAGGATGTGGAGTTGGGAGACGAAAGTAATATAATTTCTGGCACAATCTAGGTCAAAGGTCAGCAAACTTTTTTTTTTTTTGGTGAGCAAAGACCCAGATAGCAAACATTTTAGGCTTTGCAGGCCAAGAAGCAAAATTTAGGACACTATAAAGGTGTAAGAGAGAAAAAAGAAAATCTCCCATATTTTATTAATGAAAAAAAAATAATAATTGAACCCCAAATTTTGAAATATATTTCCACTAATAAGAAGATGAGATTCTTGGGGCTCCTGGGTGGCTCAGTTGGTTAAGCATCTGACTTCTGCTGAGGTCATGATCTCACAGTTCGTGGGTTCAAGCCCCACATCAGGCTCTGTGCTGACAGCTCAGAGTCTGGAGCCTGCTTTAGATTCAGTGTCTCCCTCTCTCTCTGACCCTCTCCCACTCATGCTCTGTCTCTCTCTCTCAAAAATGAATAAATATTTTTAAAAATATGTAAAAGAAAAAAAGGAGATGGGAGTCTTTCATGGGGATAATATTTCATTTAATAGGGATTCAAAGTGTCACTTATCATCAAAATCAATTGCAAACGTTCACCTGCTAATGCTGATCTGCAAATAGATTTTACACATTTCACATTTGACAGTGTCATGCGTCATCCCTGAGATTTGTAGCACACTAGGCAACCGCCTCAGCTATTAGAGCCTCAGCAACTACTCAGCTCTGCAGAGCACAAAAGCCACCATAGACTGTAGGTAAATGGATGTGACTTGTTCTAGTAAAACTTTATTTATGGACACTGAAATTTGACTTTTATACAATGTTTACTTGTTATAAGATAGTCTTCTTTTGATTGTTTAAAATCACTTAAGAATGTAAAAACCATTCTTAACCTGTGGCCATACAAAAAGACGCAGTGGGCCAGATTTAGCTCACAGACCATGGTCCAGCGTGAGTTGTTAGGGTGTCGGTAATCAGAATTGCTAAGGGACATCTCTGATGCTTTACAATTAGGCCTCTTATCTGACTGGCAGGGAAGACATACTGGGAGGAAGGCCTAAGAACTGAGATCAGATGGCGCTAGAATCCAGGAGTTATGAGGCTTCTGCAGCCTTGAGAAGGCATCAGCCTTAGTTCTGGAATGAGGGTTCTCCAGACTGCTCCTGACTTGGCAGGTTTGACAGGACTTGACTAATGCTCTCCTGACCCAAGACTCCTTCAGTTCTGGAAGCCTGATCATGGATTTCATTTCTGTCTGTGTCACCGTTCCTGGCCCCCTCAGGTCTTAAACATAAGGGGTTTCCAAAGGTCACAGAGCCGCCTAAAAAAGACAACTGCCCAGACTCCTGAGACAAAGGTAGCAGGTGGGCTGAGGCACTAGAGCAGCATTTAGTGCTTCAGCTTGAAAACTGCCCTTATCTCTAGCTGCTCAGGTGGAGTGTGCCACCTGTTTATGAGTAAACTAATGGACTAATCTCAGCTGGAGGCAAAGTAATGGGGCAAGGCAGGGTTGGAGAACACCCAGGCTGCGCTGCCCAAGGTTTAACCCTTCCCAGGCAACAGCAGGTGTGCGTATGGACTCCCTCTAACCCAGCCCCCTGTTTTCAGCTGGTTCCTACAGGAGTGTGGAGAGCCCCCACTTCAAGCCAGGGCAATTCAAACTCATTTTGCAGCTTTTAATAACTATGAAACAGCTGAGGAAAGCACTGAGTCATTGACCCATGCAGTAAATAACCACTGAGCACCTTCTGTATGCTGGGTGCTATTGGGGATGTAGCCTTCAGTTCAAACTGAAGCGTTCTCAAAATGATTCCCCGACTCCACCTCCATGTCAAAGGAAAGAGTGTATTATTAGCCCCATTTCACAAAAGAAGTAACTGCCACGCATGCACAGGGTCACCCAGGAAATAAAGGTAGAAGGTGGACAAGAACTCAGATCTCCTTCATCTGAGCATAAAGGTTCCACTTTGTTAAGACAGTTTTTATTCACTCACTTTGCCCTCTATGGTGATTGTTACTCTGTGTCAAACTTACTTTGGAGGGCTTGGGATCTATATACAAAGGAGCTCACTCCCTCTCCCCTAGGAGTCTGTGGGCTAATGGGATCACAAGGACCCTGGGGTCTCCTCACCATATACTGAGCCAGCAAAGGAGCATTTGGAGGTGTGTGCTCAGTGAGGAGGCTGAGCCATATGATTTTTAAGAGACAGAATTTCTACTTAGTAGGCACTTTAGGCAAGCTGCTCTCCTTTCTTAGCTTCAGTTTCCTCATCTGTTAAATAGGCATAGCAAAAGCACCTACTTTATTGGCGATTGTGATGAGCTGAATTAAGCGACATGTAAAGAGTTTGACACAGTGCCTGGCATACAGTTAGTACTTAATAAATGGTGATTGCCAAAGGTTCAGAGGAAAAAATACATAGGAATAGGTAAAAGGGTCTAGAATTCACTAAAGGGGTCTATAATTCTGTAGGTCAACAGATTTTGTGTATCTGTGTCAGTGCTTTGTCTTTAAACATTTTTGCACGGCATTAAGTGTATGTACTGGGCATATTTGTATCTTTGATCTAGTTGAATCCTCAAAGCAATACTTTGAAGTTGATATTATTTTCTATTTTGCAGATGAGGAAAATGAGGGCCAATGATAGGAAGTTCTCCAAGATCACACAACAAGGAAGGATAAAAGCTGGGGCTTGAGACCATGTCTGCAAATGCTTGAACCCACACTGGACTGCCCTCTTATTACATGGGGGCATGATTTTGGCTGGTACTTTGCTGTGGGTAGGACAGGAAAACCAAGGATTAAATGCTGGTGTAAAGGCCTCAGAGGTGATGAGGGAGATTCCGACAGGAACAGAAGGAATGACTGTTAGATTCTAGAATGGGTGACATCAGCAAAAGCAGACTCCTCCCTCCCCCTCCAGGATGACTTCTCCACTGACATCAGGCCCTATCTCTTCTGGATGATTCTCAGTGGTCCTACTTAGAGGTGACAGGAGGGGGGATGGGTGAAAAAGATGACCAGCTACTATCTTCACTTTCCCCAAGGTCCCCAAAGGTTTTCTGCCTCCAGGATTATTTCATTCAGCCAACAATCATGAAGCTACTGATGTTCCACTGCTTCCCACAACTCACCTGCCCCCTTCAGCCAAAGGAGGGAAGTCCTGATGGATTTCTGTGCCATTTGGTACAGAATCAAGGTGACAGGATGATCTGGCATGTGCTTACGCAGAAGCCTGCCCCCCAGAAGGCCCGGTTGATATAAATCAGAGCTGGCCGATACTCAGCGCATGCCCTGCCCCTCTGCCCTCCCATGCCCGTGCAGACATATCCATCTGTTATGGCGCTCCTTCCTGCCGAGCTCTGAGAAGGCCACCGCATCAGTTTCCTAGCACAGCTCTAACAAATCGCCACAAACTGGGGGGTTTATGAAGCAGAGATTTATTCTTTCACAGTTCCAGAGTCCAGAAGTCCAAAACCAAGGTGTTGACAGGGCCATGCTCCCTCCAAAGACTTTAGAGGAGAATCATTCCCTATCTCTTCTGGTTTCCAGCGGATCCAGGAATTCCTGGCCTGTGGCTGCTTCCATGCAATCTCTGTCCCAATCTTCACATGGCCTTCTCCTCTTCTCTGTGTCTTCTCTTCTGCTTTCTAGAAGGATGCTGGACCACCAGGCACCTGCGTGGCTCAGTCAGTTAAACATCCAACTTCAGTCCAGGTCATGGCCTCACAGTTCATGAGTGTGAGCCCAACATCGGCCCCTCTTCTGTCAGCACAGAGCCCGCTTCAGATCCTCTGTTCCTCTCTCTATCTACCCCTCCCATGTGAATGCACTCTCTCTCAAAAATAAACATTTAATTTAAAAAAAAAGAATATTACATAGATCTTAATGTATTAAAAAAAAAAGGATGATTGTCCATGATTTTGGGACCCACCTGGGTAATCCAGGGTATGCTCATCTCAAGAATCTTAATTTAATTACATCTGAAAATTTAATTTTCCAACACTTACTTTCCAATAAGATCCTATTCATGGGTTCCAAGGGTTAGGATGTGAACCTATCATTTTGAGGGCCACGATTTAGCTCACTATATCCACAGACTCTTTCTCGGTGTAGCGTTCAAGTTAATGGACTCATACAAGGAGATGCTGGCCCATGAAATGAAATCCTTTTATAATCTCTGGTCTAGATCAAAGCCAGTGATTCGCTCTAACTATAAGTGTCTGTGGAGAGCCAGTTATGTAAGCGCCTCAGGGTCCCCAACTGTGTGAGGGGTGGTGGTGAAAAGTACAGGAGACAGCCGGCTCAGCAGGGGTGTAAACACAGCAGCTGGCTTTAGTAAATGTCCATCCGCTCTTCCAGACCCTTTGCTGGGTCCCCTAAGGCACAGCCCCTGCCCTGAGGAAAAAACAAGCAAAGCCACTGATAAACACTAAACCTCACCTAAAGACGAGCAGCCCGTCCTGGTTTGCTTTGCAGAGGGAACATTCCTCCCACTTGCAATCACATGTTTAATATTGTCTTCTCGGGTCTTTCATTTATTCAACAAATACATCCAGCTGGGCTCAGGGGATAAAACGGCTGATGAGCTCGCATCTAACTGGAATGTGATTGTCTAGCTCCATTTTACAAATGGGAAGAGCAAGGGAGAGCGCCGAAGCCTGCCCTGGACAGGTGTGGGTTTCTGTGGATTACAAGGCCTGGCATCCGCAGACAGCAAGACAGCTCAGGTTGTCCCACTGTCCTTCCTGGCTCCCTCAGCCACCCACCCAGGCCCTCCCCATTGGTTCAGCCTCCCTGAACTAGATATGTGCCAAGCCAGGGGGAGAGGAAGAAAGGAGGAGGGGAGGTAAGTCTCACAGCAGCCTGGCACGAGGTGAATTCTTTATGGCAAGAACCAGATTAGCAGGTGGCCTGGATGCTGAAAAGCCTGGGGAAGAAATATAACTCAATTCCCAGCAGGAGTGCCAAGGAATTGCTCTATTGGGAAATCTCTGCCTTGCAGTGTGCTGGGCTCTGGGGCCGCCCTGGCCAGACTCTTTTCCTGGGTCACTTTCTCCCTGCCAGCCTCACTCTGCTCTCCGCCTTGAGACTCCTACACATTAGTCAGGCTCAGCTCAGCTCTCCCCTCCAGCAGAAGCCAGATGCCCTGCTTCCAATTGACTAAGGTTACCCACCCTGTGCTTTCTTAATACCCTGTGCTTACCTCTCCCATCACTGAACTCAGGATGCATTATTT
>NW_027528977.1:15129289-15358579 GCF_008692635.1 Crocuta crocuta | reverse complement strand
TGTGTGTGTGTGTGTGTGTGTGTGTGTGTGTGTGAATCCCCCTGCCCAGGTGGTGACCTTGTGAAGATCAGGGATCATAACCAGTCTCTGTCGTATGAATCCAGCACCTGAATATGGCTTACCTAGGCGTAAAAGTTTAATGAATAGGCATGTGAAGAAAAAAAGAATGAATTAATTATCAATTCATCAAACCTTATTTATACACAGGTTGCATGTGAATGTCAGAAACACGTTTCAGCCCCAGGCCTGCTGCACACCATACCCCATGGCCTGTAAGCTTCTCTGTCCTGCAGGTGGGCTCAGGAGTATGTAGTCGGTCCAGAGGGGGAGGAGGATGGGGGACGGTGAGAAATACACATGACACAGGTATGGGTTCTGGATGGAAATTCATTAATTTTTTCATATTTATTCAGGACCTCCAATGAACCAGACATTGTGTTAATGCAGTGTACCCCAATACAAGGCACAGCCTCTGCCTTCAAGGAGTCTACAATTCAGTACAGGTACATTGATGGATTCTAGGGGTGCAGTGCAGGGGAAGTGCTGATGCAGGAGGAGAAGACAAGCCCAGATCAAGGTCAGCTTTGGGCAGAAACTGTCCCACAGCTCAGGGTCATGGCCTACCCTCGATCCCCCAGAGGCCTCTGGGCACATATCATAGCATATTGGTGATGTCTCTCTGCCCCAAGACTGAGGCATCAACTCCTTCCCTGAGCTTCCAGACTGCTGGCCTGCCCTTCAGAGTTCAGACTCACCAGCTCCCATGACCATGTGAGCAAGTCCTTGAAAGAAATCTTTCTTTCCCTCTCCTTAAATACATATAAATCTTAACCTATATATATATATGTATAGGTTATATATACATAGATACATGTGTCTCCAACTCTTTCTATTTCTCTGGAGAGCCCTGACTGATACAGATTTTGGTATCGACTTCTACACTGCTTCGGAGATCTGTCTAGAACGCTAGTCGAATCATGTCCCACTTATCGCTTCTGCTTAAACCTACTTTTAATTCCCCATGCTCCTGGGATAAAATCTAAACCCTCCAAGGTGACTTCTAAGACTGGAACTTTGGTTGACATTCAGCCTCAGTTTCCCCAGTTCCTTGGGACTTTCCTGTCCCCATCCTGGCCCCTCGTCTTCGGCTGGCCTGAGCAGTGAGGAGATACTGTGAGGATAAGAGCCCAAAGACAGACTCTCAGATGCTGACCTCTCTCTTCATCCCTACAGTTCCTCTACCCACTACCCTGCATTTCTTCTAGGACTTTCTAGGACACAGCCGCAAGGAGGGCCTTGTCCTGGATGCTCTGTATCAGGTCCCCAGGCACCAGTGTCCAAAGCCCGGGGGAAGGCAGAGGGAGCCGTGTAAGTCACCAGTTCCTCCCTGTGGGCAGAGTCGGAGCCAGGTTTGGCAGCCCTCTTTGGCTTGGCTTCCCTGGCTGCTGGACGTGGAAGGCCCCGAGCAATTGTGGTTCTTTCTGGGTCTGTCGGCCAACCCGGAACCCCAGCCACAGCCCCGGCACCGGATGGGCACCCACTGGTAGTGATTGCGAAAAAGTAAAACACAGTGACGTCACCCGAGCGGCGGCCGGGACCTGCACAAGCCCTTCACCGCAGATTGTGGTGCCAGGGAGTGTAGAGGGTGACCACCAGACAGAAACTGCCATCCCACTGTCCTACTGAAGCCCAGCTTCCCCCCAGCACTGGGACTGCAGAGCTTCCCAGAGGAATGGATGGGGGCACCAAGTTCATCCCCAGGCTGGAGTGTTTGAGGAGCATCCTGCTGGAGCGCACAGGGTTGGCTATGGGTCCCTGCAGCATGAGACGCACTTCCCGAGAAAATGCCTATGGGCATTCATGTGAGAGTGGCGGTGAGGTTTAGTGGTTAGGAGCCAGGCCCAGGAAGATTGACTTCAAATTCTAGCACTTTCTTTTACTTAACTAGCTGGCCCTGCATATACCCTTCCACTTTTGTGAGCCTGGGTGTATGGATCTAAAAAATAGGGGTAATGACAATACCTATAGCTCCCCTGTGAGCATCCTCTCTGTTCCCCTTTCAAACCAGGCATTACCAGTGAGGTTACATGACATTAAATGCCTCCAGAGTGGGCTTGAATACAGCCCGAGTTGGATTTTGAAAGGACAGTCCCTCTGCTTCTTATTGCAGATGTTGAAAGGCAAGAGTCATGAGTCACAAGAACACTAATCTTTTTTGAAAGATATTGAACCCTCACCATATTCCAAGCAATGTGCTTGGCACTTTACAAAATTTTGGTGAATTCTTCTAATGATCTAGAAATACTACTATTAAGTCCATTTTACAGATGAATAAAATGGATATCAGAGAAAGGATGTGAATTTTCCCAATGGTGGCAAAAGCTGCTATTTGTCCCTCGATACATGATATTTGCTAGTTCCTTAGGGCTGTACTTCCCAGTTCTTATCTGAACACATGGACAACCAGAATAATGACATTGCCCAGCTTCCCTTATAGCTAGATGTGGCCATGTGACTAAAGCCGGCCAATGGGATTTAAGTGGAGGTGGTTTATGCAATGTCAGGATGTGTCCTTCAAAGGAGGGTGAGGCCGGGGGGTTTCCCTGTCTCCTTCCTTGCTTCTTACTATCAGCTAGAATGTGGGCGTGATGGCAGGAGCTTCAGTATCCATATTGGCATATATATATGTATTGTATATACATATATATGTATATGTATGTATATACATATATATGTATATATGGTATATATATATATATATATATAAATTTATATAGCCTTGGGAGGATTCATGCATGTCAGAGCCCAGGTACTCAGCACCAAGGACTACCATATCAACCATGGACTGCTGATATTTGGACTTTTGCTTCTATCTTACTTAGATGATATTATTTATTACTAATTTGCACATTAACTTAATCCCAATCAATATTCCAAAGTTGGTGACAAGTAAGGGGCAAAATTGGGATTTGAATCCAGCCTCTTCCATTCCAAGTGGGATCCTCAAGCATCTCCCTAAGTAACTTGCACATGTATTTGGTTTGACTGTATGTTCGGCAGCCGAGAGTTTTGACACCATCCATTATTTGATATTTACTATACAGAAGCCCATTGTAGATTGACCTTCTCCTCCCACTGTTGGATCCCTGAAGGCTTCTCAGCCCTGGGCCCACCTGCTGGCCCAAGGAAGATCCTGGTGGTAGTCCAGATAACTGAATCACTCCCCTTCAGCCAGTGATCTTGGGGATGCCTTGGCTGGGGATGGAAGAGGAGATAGTGAGAGATGACTAGGCTTTCTAGTCTTAACAGTGTTTTAAGAAAAGTTGTTCAGAGAACTTCTTTCAAAATTAGTAGCATTTGATTGAGCCCTGGCTTCTGGAGCTATCTAGATCTCCCCATCCTTATCAGATCAGGTTGTATTTTCAAATTAAACATTGCACCCCACTGAGTGAGCAGCCCTCTTCATGCCGGAGACATGGAGAATGTTTGTCAAGTCACGGTTAGCATACGCAATGGGGAAGGACAGAGTAGTGGGCATCTCTCTCCGTGAGTCTGAAGTCACCATAGTCATTGCAGAGAAGACTTGAGCTTGTCCCTGAATGATCTCAGGGGAATATACACTTCTCTTGGATTCGTTTACAGATTACTACCAGCCGTGGAGAAACCCCAGCCTTTGGCACGAGGCACAAGAGGGAGAGATGCCCTTTGCCAATTTCCACAGCTTGTGCTTCTACCTTTCTGGTCAATTCTGTTCTGTTGGGGGTTACAGCAGGTCGACCAAGGCAAGACAGGGACATCTTCCTTTCCCATGAAGGGGTTTCTGTGAACATTAGCTTATTGAATCTTCTGCACAGCCCTGGGAACTAGGTAGCTATCGGGGGAGTGGGGAAACAGAGCCTCATGGGGGTTAACTATCTTGCCCAGTATCACACAATAATCAGGCAGTTGAACCAGGATTTGACCCGAAGTCTGTCTAAACCCCATGGCCTATAACTACTTCTCTGTTCTACTGTGGTGGAGAGAGATGGGTGAGCATCTGGAGTGCTGAGTGAGTCCAGAGAGGGGATGCTGGGGCAATGGATGGATAGAGGGCCAGGGGTGGTGGTAAGAGGTACATGTAAGATTGGGATCCATTCACTCAGTTAGGTATTCTTGAGCACCTACTATGTCCAGGCACTGTGGACCTCAAAATAAAACAGCACCTTTCCTGAAGTAAGACTTCTAAGACCAACATTGACGCTCCAGGCACTCTATACATGGCACTGTGATGCTCACAGGACACCCATCCACTGCAGTTTTCAGAGAACCCCAGTGTCTCTGGGGATTAAATCACATGCCACATCTGTGCTATCACCAACTCACCTTACACACTGCTCAGAGGGTCTTTCTGAGGCATGTTTTCTGGATAAATGCAAAGTCTTTTGGTGCACACTAAGCTCTGGTTTCTGCACACCATTTCTGCCTCATCATTTACACTTCCCACCCCCACTCCTCATTTTCCACCAGCCTTCAACCAGTCAGTGCGTTAAGGAACAAACACTCTGCTTCCTACCACAGAGCCTTTGGACACACAGTATCCTGCCTGGAATGCCCTTTCTCTGTCTTGTCACCTGGAAGTCAGAAGTTACCACCTTGGGGGCACCTGGCTGGCTCAGTCAGTTGAGCGTCCAACTCCTGATTTCAGCTCAAGCCATGATCCCAGGGTTGCAGGATCAAGCCCCATGTGGGGCTCTGTACTGAGCATGGCGTCTGCTTGAGATTCTGTCTCTGTCTCTGTTCTCCTGCCCTTCTCTAAAAATAATAATAATAAAGAAGTTGCCATCTTGTGAAGCCTTCTCTGACCTCTCAACCTCAACATCAATACCACTAGATGGGATGCGTCTTTACATGAAAACACCTTGCCGCCATGTTTGCTGAGGCCAGGCACATCTTGGCCAATGCTCCCCTCTCCCTGTAATCCACATCTTACCAGTTTCACTGGCCTTCTCAAACACCAGCTCTTTGCCATCTTGAGGACTTCACACTTTCTGTTCTCTCTGCCTGTAATGTTTTTCCCTGGGGATCACAAACTTTAATTTTTCAGTGTTCAGCTGCCTGCAGGAAAGATTCCCCACCCCCCATGCAAAACAGAGACTCTTCCTCTTTCTTCTTCATCTTCACACACCACTTGGTTTTTCTCGTAATACAAAAACTAGTGCAATAGTTTTGTGGGCTTGTTTATTTGGTTATTGTTTTCCTGTCTGCTGGACTTTGCACCCCATGGAGGGAGGAGACCTTGCCAATGATATTCATTGTTGTATTCCTGGCTTTCAAAACTAGTGTTTAATAAATATTCATTGAAGAGATAGTGGTTATGTGGGTGTACACATATGAAGGAGTTCACTTAACATGTGCACATTTTACTGTATGTAAAGTACACCTTAATAAAAAAAATGCATACAAAATGCATGTATACTTGAAAGAACAGATAAATGCATGAATTTGCCTGTACATCTTATTATTTGTGTTTACATCATGGGTATTTAACACAAATCCTGGCCCAGTATTCTCTTCATCCTAAGATGGTCATATACCCCTGATGTAAAGTGGAAGAATTTAGAACGTACATTAATGTGCCCTTCCTTTATTTCCTCTTCAAAGGTCATCATTAAACTAACACTGCATCTTAAAATAGATGATATGTCTTAGAACACTGAAAATAGAAAATACAGTTTACAGAGGTCACTCCCTATGGCTTAAAATGACTTGACTTCAAATGCAGTAGGATAAACTCTTCGGGGAGCTTGGAAAGGAGGTTCATATGGTGCTTGTCTTTCCTCAATCACAAGTTTAAGAGAAACAGGTCTCTGGAAGAGCTGCAAAGAGTGTACTAGTTAAAGCCTTCAGATTGGATCACCTGTAGCTGAATCCTGGTCCTCGTGTGTGCCAGCTTCGTGACCTTGAGCAAAGTGCTTAACCTCTCTGAACCTTAAGTTCCTCATGAAACAGGGAACACATCCCTATGCCACAGAACCCTGGTAAGGATGAAATGAGATAATGCCTGGGAGGATTTTAGCTTGGTACTTGGTACATGCAAAGTCTACTCTTGTACATGCAACTAGTGGTTATTATTAGTGGTGGTGTGCTCCAGCCCAGCCCCTGTCATAGGTGCTTGGTGCCCACAATCACCCAGTTGATAGTGTTCGTGGGGGAGGGAGCAGGGAGCAGGGGAGGAGGAAGAGGAGGTACCTGCTGCTGGGGCCTTGCACCCTGGAATTTTTCCTGGCCTGGCTATGCTGTTCACTTCACTCTGCACAACTTTACTCCTCTAGGAACCTGCTTTGGGCCCCAGGAGTGCTGGGGACAAAGCACAAGGTCAACAACCATTTCAGTTGTGTCCCTGTCTCTTATACCTCCACGTCCCTGGACTCCAGAAGCCAGGAAAGGGTCTCAGTCTCAAAACTGGAGCCAGCCCACTTTGTAGCCTGAACTCTTGTGAATGCCCTTCCCGTATCCCTTCCTGGGCATCCTCAACCACCTAGACCCTTGAACCAGCCAGTGCAGTGCCCGCCTCTGAGCCTCTGCATGTGTGTTCCCACCTCCTGATGCTCCCTATGCCCTGAAATGAGACGTCATTGTTTTTCTTATGTTCCAGGTGAGCCAACTGAGTCCCAGAGAGGTTAGGCCACCTGCCTCGGCGCTCAAGGACCTTAAATGATGCCCTACCTCTTCCATCAAAATAATAAACAACTGTAGAGTGTGCCAGGTGTGCCCAGAGTGCCCAGCGTGCAAGGCTCCACATCTACTTTCTCACTGAATGTCACAACTCTGGTATAGATGAGAAAGCCCATGTGTTCGGTAACTTGGCTGAGAGCACACAGTATCAAGCAGCAGAAATGGGTCTAACCCTAGCCCCTGAGGATCCACGGCTATGCCCTACACTGCCTACACTTATCCCTGGGGAAATACCATCGACTGGCATCCTGAATTGGAGGCATGCTTTTGGGGGTAAAATGTGAAAGAATTAGGATCCCAGGAGGAACTCTGAGGAAGATGGGCTTCCCTGGGCAGCCTGGCCACATTTCCCTCCCTCCACATCAACCCTTCTGTTTTGCACAGTAAGACTCCTGGAGCCAGGGAGACATGGAGCAGCGAGAGTTCTCAGTCTCCTGTGAAGCTCATCATCATCCCAGCCACCCAGGGAGGGTATACTCAGGGTTAAGATCTCCTGCGCCCCCGGTGTCAGCCCCAGGGCCCCCAGAGAATCTGGTCACCTGGCAGATGAAGCCGAAACAGCTGTCCGAGTTCACATCCCAGCAAAGCTGCTTGTCAGCTGTGAGCCCTTGGGCCAGTGACTTAACCTCTCTGTGCCTTAACTTCTTCCTCTGTAAAATGGAAATAATAAGAATATCATTTTTTGTGATAGTACATGAGAAAGTAAACAATCAAACAATGTTAGGTTGGAGGTGGAGGTGGGTTGTGTTTTGTTTCTCCTGATATGAAGCCACACATTTATACGGATTCTTGCTTTCTTACAGAAGCAGGAGCTGCAGCAAGGCATTGGAGGAAGGGATGTAGAAACAGGCCCAGGGCTGAGAGGGGACAGGCTGTTTCAGCAAGTGCCCCTGCCCAGCAGGGGAGGGGCAGCTCTGGACTTGGAGGCTGCCTGTGCAGGCCTCTGTGCCAGTCCAGTGAGTGGGCCTTTCTGGGCCAGGTGCCTATTTTTATTATCAAGGCCACATTCCTGGGATTCCTTGGTGACCAGGCACTTATTACGGGAGAATCAAAGCACCAAAGGAAAATACTCATTTGAGGCCAAGACCTGGATTTTTCATTTTCATAATTGGCTGTTGGGTCTGCTGATCTGGGGGTGCAGGCGGAAGAGCGCTGCTGGACAAGGTCGACTCTCTGTGGGAGCCCAGTCCCCCATGGGGGAGGGCGGGGCCGGCGCCCGCCCAGATCAGCAGGGCTGCCCAGAAGGCCCTCTGAAGGTCATGGTGTCCACCCCCTGCTGCTTAGCCTGACTCATCATCACCCAGGCAAAAAGGATAGGTGTCTGCTGCAGTGCTGGAAATCAATGCAGAGGGGCTAGGAGACTAGTAAAATCCCCTCCAGATCCTCACGAGCTAGCCATCTGTCTAACACAGCGGTTCTCAACTTAGGGGGTTCAACTTTGCTCCCCCCCATGGGACATTTGGAAATATCGAGAGACATTTTTAGTTGTCACAACTGGAGGAAGAAAAGAAAGAATGATGCTATAGCCAAAGATGCTTTTAAATATCCTATAAGCAGCACCTGGGTAGCTCAGTTGGTTAAGCGTCTGATTCTTGACTTTAGCTTAGGTCATGATCTCACAGTTCATGAGATGGAGCTCCGTGTCAGGCTGAGCTCTGACAGCACAGAGCCTGCTTAGGATTCTCTCTCCTTTCTCTCTGCCTCTTTCCCCACCCCCCCCCCCCACTTGCATTCTCTCTCTCTCTCTCTCTCTCTGTGTGTGTGTCTCAAAATAAATGAATAAACATTTAAAAACAAAACAAAACATCCTACAAGGTACAAAATAGCCTCAAATATCAAAGAACGATCCAGCCCCAAATGTNAGAAAATACATTAAGTTTTTCTTGACCCCCGTCACATGCATCACCCAAATTCTTTTCTGGAAAAAAATTTTTTTAATACAGATGCACCAAGCAAAAAAAGAAAGAAAGAAAGAAAGAAAGAAAGAAAAGGAAGGAAGGAATTGAAAGAAAAGAAAAGGAAGGGAAGGGAAGAGAGGAGATGAGAAGAAAAAGAAAGAAAAAAAGATACAAAACCCTAAAGCTCTCATGATTCTGCAGCCCAGAGGATTAACACCATTAGCTTTCAGGCTGTGTGTTCTTCCGGACTCACTCCACACGTTCTAGCAGACAGAACTCTGTGTTCCTGGCCTTTCGGGGTGCAGAGCTGTTCCTCACATTCCCTAACTCTTGCCCACGAATCGCCAGTCTCCCTCACGGGTTCTTATGACTACCAGAAGCTCCCCTGTTCCCATTTCTGCACACACTCAGGGCAGAACAAGTTAGAACTTTACAGAGCATCTTCCTCCTGCCAGGCACTGTGATTTGCCCAGGGTATGCTGAGATGAGCAAGATGACATTGAGACATAATAATCCATGTGTCACAGCCTCCTGGGGTTTGGTGAAGAAAGCTGCCACCTTCCAACCCTCCAGTTTCCAGGCTGGGATTTACATTTTGTTTTCCAAAGAGCCCTGTACAGCTTAGCATTACCTGTTGCCTTTCAAAGCTTACTTCTTCTCGCCACCTGTAGGTCCCAAGTTCATTATAACAAGCTTAAATTACTTTTCTAAAATGGGAAACACAATAAACTTACTCTCTGAGACATTTATGTAGCAGGTACTATATTCCCAGTGTTGGGGCAGGCATTGTGTGAGAGGTAATAGATGTAGACAATAAATCTTCAAATCTACTTACCCAGAAAGACTATTTACTTTCATTTCAACTTGCTTACTACATTCAAGGGTTAGAATATAAAGATGAGAGTATACGTAGGTTCCCAAGAATGGTTCGCCCTGGGCAAGATTGTTTAGGATTCTTGCATGGTTAAGGGAGGCTTCCCAGGGCTTCCATAAAAGGACTCCAAGGGTCGCCTGGCTGGCTCAGTCGTTTAAGTGTCTGACTTCGGCTCAGGTCATGATCTCACAGTTCATGGGTTCGAGCCCTGCATCGGGTTCTGTGCTGGCAACAGCCTGGAGCCTGTTTCAGATTCTGTTATTTCCCTCTCTCTCTGCCCTTCCCCCGCTCGTGCCCTGTCTCTCTCCGTCTCAAAAACAAATAAAAACTATTAAAAAAAATTGTTTTAAAAGGAATCCGAGAAGCTGCCTCCTGCCCTGGCCTACAAGGCATGCACATTGACTCTAATGAAAACAAGAATACAAATGACACTATTTCACATTCTAGGGACTCGTAAACATCTTGACAACAATGATGGCCTCAGGAATGAGGGCATAATGAGACTAAGTGAGATGATTGATGCCTGACATGCAGCAAGCATTCAGCAAGGGACACCTGTGATATTTCTCTTTCTCTCCTTCCTTCTAACAGCCCTCCCCCCAGATTTCCCATTTCATGCACGGGAGCCCTGAAGCTCAGTGAGGTTCCCATCATGGTACAGATATAGCAGCTATGTACACGTTTAGTTTTATTGTAACAAAGCAACTTGTACACTTTTAACGTTTAAAACTGAGCATCTTTTCTTTCCAGTGAAACAAAAAGAAAATTTAAAAATAAACAGGAACAAAATTACAAGAGAATGTCAGTTCCAAATAAGATCCCAAATAAGTTCTGCTGATACTCCCATTGAGTGTCAGGGCTCAAGTCATCATTAGGAGAGAATTTTATTTTAAAAGTGTCATCTTCAACTGCAAGGATGCCCGTTAAACAGATGGTGTGGAGGACAGGGCTGAGACTTGAAGCAGGTCCCCTGAGAGCCATGATGGGGATGGGTTCACATTGTAGCTTTGCTGGAGTTTTTGGCTAAACTAGGGAAGAGGACATCAACCCAGCTTCTCTTTAATTTCCAAGTTGCTTTGTTAGATTTGTTTCTATAGGCTCTTCATTCCTCAGCATTTTCCAGGAAGTGCCTTGCCTCTGATTGCTATTTCACATCGCCTTTGCTTTGGTTTGTGAGGGAAATCCTCAGAATATGATTCTTTCCTATCTAACTTCAACGCAACCCTAAACAGTCTAGGACTGCTAACTTTTACTTGACTTTTCCCCCAAGTTCTCTCTATTCCTGACAAAATCAAAGCCTAGTTTGTAGCCTAAATACTGAAATATGTCATTAGGGTGTATACAGGATTACTCAATTTGTCTTAACCAAAATCTCTAAATATTATTTTGACAGCAGCTAAAAAGCCAACGTTTGTTTAGATATGAAGGCTCTTCACCTGTCGGGATTGTCTTAATCTTCAAGAGCTTTCTTTAATCTCTCCAGCATAATTCAAAAAAATCTCTCCAGCATAATTCAAAACATTTCTCTTTTCAGAAGAAGGCACACACAGACATGATGGTGGCCCCTGACTGTATTTGACCCACATGGGTTTTTAAATGTATTGCATGAATTACCATCATTCACAAATTGAGGAATTGCACATAACAATACACATTTCCTGCTTCAGTTTGAAAAAGCTCTGGAAAGATACGGAAGATCTGGAAACAGTAGGGTGGCATTTTGAGCCTCTGAGTAACAGCTGCTTCCTAGAGACAGACAGGTGTTTCCCACCAGGTCCACTTATCTCATACGTGTTCCCCACCAGGCCCTGCTAGAGTGTGGGGTCCAGCACTGCCACCTGCCTTGTCATGTGACTTCGGACAAGCCATCCAAGCTCCTTGAGCCTTGGATTCTTCATGTGATGGCTCACAGTCACCTGAGTCATATTATGCCTTCCAGCCTCCTATTGTTTGCATTGTACAACTCATCTAGCTCTCCTGTGGCCAGAATACCAGAATGCAGTGCTCTGAGACCAGACACACCTCCTCGTGTGACACTGAGGCCTCTGGGGTGGGGAGGGGAGCCATCTGTGACCTCTATGTCTTCCAGATGCATACTTCCAGGCCTATTTCTTCCTTCTGGAATAGAACCATCATCTCTTAGTTGAAAATCTACCAGGAACAAGCTCTTCTAGATGTTGCCCCGGACTCAGAAGGGTTATAGGGTTCTTCCCTTGCCTCCAGACAGACCACCAGCCTCCTCTTAGAGGAGACTTTCAGTTTTTCTCCTACAAAAAAAGGAATGAAAGAAAGAAGGAAAGAAGGAAGGAAAGAAGGGAAGGAGGAAGAAAGAGATAATTCTGATTAAAAAGGCAATATTTTGGGGTGCCTAGGTGGCTCAGTTGGTTAAGCACCCACCTGACTTTGGCTCAGGTCATGATCTCACACAGATTCAAGCCCTGCAGCCCTGTGCTGACAGAACAGAGCCTGGAGACTGCTTCAGATTCTGTGTCTCCCTCTCTCTTTGCCCTTTCCCCTCTCACAATCTGTCTTGCCTTCTCTCTCTCAAAAATAAACATTAAAAATTTTTTAAAAAATGAAATGAAATAAAAATGCAATATTCTTTGCAAAAGTAACATAATTTAAATCTCAACAACAGCATAGAGGCTTACCTGCAATTCCACCACAAGATGAAATAAACTCTCTTTAATCCTTGTTCATACACACATAAGAAATTTTAGCATAATAATAGCAAACATTTGCTAAAAGTTGTTAAATGGATCAAGACTTTACTGTTGTATCTAAAGTCATCATCAAACCTAAGATCATCTAGACTTTCTCCTATATTGTTCTCTAGGAGTTTTATAATTTTACATTTAGTTCTATAACCCAGTCTGAGTTAATTCTTGTGAAAGGTATAAGACCTGTGTCTAGATTATGTTTTTTGCACAAAGTTATTCAGTTTCTCCAGCATTATTCATTAAAAAAGACTATCTTTTCTCCATTGTGCTGCCTGTGGTCCTTTGTCAAAGATGAGTTGACTATATTAATGTGAATCTATTTCTGGGCTCTCTATTCAGTTTCATGGATCTATTTGTCCATTCTTTAACAGTGTCACAGTGTCTTGATTACCGTAGATTTGTGGTAATTCTTGTAGTCAGATAGTGCAGTCATCTGACCTTGTGCTTCTCTTCCGATATTGCATTGGGTATTCAATCTTTTGCTTCCCTATATAAACTTTAGAATTAGGTTGTTGATATTTACAAATTTACTTGCTGGGATTTTTATCGGGTTGGCATTCCATCTATAGTTCAATTTGAGAAAGATTGACATCTTGGCAGTTTTGAGTCTCCCTATCCATAATGATGGAATGTCACTCCATTTACCCAATATTCTTTAGCCAGAAGAACCAGAGTTCAAATTAAAACAGATGCAAACAAGTTGATCTGATGTCCATGGATGGGGTGTGGGGATAGGAAGACCCGATACCCAACTGATAAAGACCTTCTCCTTGACCAAACTATTGACATACTCATGTGAGCACTTTTGGGCCTTGTCTTTGGCTTGCCTACTCCTGTTGTAGAAATGCCCTGCTGAGTCAGTTTAGCAAGACCTCCCTCCCCCATCTTGATATCTGATAACCTTTGGTTTCTGGCCAGATTTCTCACTGCCCACCTTCATGTCTAAGTCCTTGGGCCAGCCTTCAGCAAAAATCATGTTGAGTCAGTTTATCAAGAACTCTCCTGTCACTCTTAGTACATTTCCATCCACCAACCCCCTTACTCTGTGGGTGGGCTATCGATTTTTAGCTGGAGCCAAATCTCTCTCGTAGTCTTGACACTTACCACAACAGTCTTAAATAAAGTCCTCCTTGCTGTTTTAAGTGTTTCTCTAACACAGCTCACCGGAGCTCTAGCATGCCTCTGAGGAATCATAGGACACCAGGAATATTATGTGAACGCCTCCTCTGAGAATCTGAGGCATTAACAAGGGATCAGAGATGACTTTATGACACTTAGAATTTCTGCATAAGCACAGGCACACTGCTGTCTTGTTTTTCATTACTTCTCCCCATGGAACTGATAGCACAACCTTTACTGATTATGGTTTTACTATTGTAATTGTGACCAGCATCTTTCTGATTTTTTTAAGTAAAGAGACTGAAACTCAAAGGGGTGTGAATCACTCCAGATCACACAAAGAGGAGGAGGCATAAATCATACCCAAATCTGGGACTTTTACTTTAATTCATTAGTTATAATCTTTGAAACCCTACACTGCGTCTAGACAAAGAGAGATTCAGTCTTTAAAAATGTGTGCTTGCTAATTTAAAACACTGTTTTCTGGTAGTAAGATAAATTCTAGGGATTAGAATTACAAGGTCCCCTGAAAATGTAGAAAATAAAACAGGAAATTTCAGACAATGTGTTTGTTCGATGCAGATTGCTTCTGGCTAACCCAAGAAATAGCCTTTCACTTTTCTTTGCTCTCTAAAATCCTTAGATGGAAAAGTTTGATAAGTAGTGGATTAAATTGTACACATTTTACAGATGAAAAAAATGAGGCTTAGAGTGCTGTTTCTCTTAAGCTAAATATTTTATTACATCCATTTGGCTAATACTTTTCTTTTGAAAAATTGGAAACATACATTATTTTGTTTATTTATATTGAATTTAATATAAATTCTCTTTCCAAATATTTTTAATAATCTTTCAAATAACTTATAATCTTTCTAATAATGTATAGCATTTCTAATTAATTATTTATGATCTTTCTGATTAATAATCTTTCTAATTATTTATTGGCATCTCATATGTAAGCACTGCTAAATTCTGCAAATACTTTTTGCCTTAATAGAACTTAGATTCCAGAGGCTTAAGTGAGTTCCAGGGTAGAAATGACCTTTGAACAAAATAAAGATGTGGTCAATAATTCCATTACTTTGTTCTATGCCATAAGGCAGTAGTGTTCAAAGAGTGATCTGAGGGGTGCCTGGGTGGCTCAGTCACTTACGCGTCTGACTTCAGCTCAGGTCCTGATCTCGTGGTTCGTGAGTCTGAGCCCCGCATCAAGCTCTGTGCTGACAGTTCAGAGCCTGGAACCTGCTTGGGATTCCGTGTCGCCCTCTCTCTCTGCCCTGCCCCCACTCACCCTCTGTCCTCTCTGTCTCTCAAAAGTGAATAAACATTTAAAACAAAATTCAAAGAGTGATCCGAGAACTCTCGGGGGTCCCCGCAGAGGATCTGCAGGGTCAAAACTCTTTTAATAATAATATTTAAACACCATTTGCCTCCTTTACTGTGTTGACTTTTGCACTGATAGTACAGAAGCAATGAGGGATCAAAGTACTGAAGCTCAGAGGGAGTCGCAGTGGTAGATTCACATTGCACTGTTAGTCACTGTCTTCCTCACCACCTTTCACGTGGAGGGAAGAAAGCTGGTTTCACTTATGAATGTTCTTGATACAGCAGTAAAAATTAGTAGTCTTACCAGATCTCAACCCTGGAGCACATATGTTCTTAATATTCTGTGGAATAGAACAGGAAGCATAATACCCAAAGCAGAAGCGCTACACTTGAAGTTCGTCTGCACACAACGGGTGACTCAAGGAGGAGCGAGGGTGCCACAGTCTGAGTTGCAAGCTGGACTAGCCACTTCCTCCACAACACACCATTTTCACCTGAAAGAGCACCTGACAGACAACTGTGGTTACTCTGTCTTGAGTACTTGACACACATTTTCTCGAAAATGAAATGAAGTAAGACTGTCAATTCAAGAAAGCCTGAAAGGATTGGATCCATTGATAAAATTAGAGCTTTTATGCAAAAAAAAAAAAAAAAAAGGAATTTTGGGAAATTTGTATGTGCCGTGGTGAGCATGCCAACTGCTGAGTGCTTAAAAACTCCTGATGAGATTGGTGACATTATTGCCAGTTTCGGAAAATCTGCTGTACAAATAAATGTTTCAAAATAGCTCAGCAGAGCATCATTTATTTTTTTAATATACTTCAAGAGAAAACAGACTGAATACAGAAGGAGATATAAGAATTCAAGTTACTGTCTGGTAAGCCAAACATTAAAGAGATTTATACAAACATAAAGCAATGTCATCTTTGTCATAATTGTTTGGTTTTGGAAAATATAGCTCTTTTCATAAAACATTATGTCTTAATGCATGTTGTGTTTCTTTTTTATATAATTGATAAGTAAATGTTTTTAAATTTTCTTATTTATATTTCTAATACAGTAACTATGGATTCAAATAGAGGTCTCAATAATTTCTATGAATACTAAGTGGTCTTGAAGCCAAAAACTTTGAGAAGGCAAAGGAAGGAGGCTTGGGTTGTCCACACCCCAACCATACCTGGCACGCTTTCAAGACAGCTAATCCCTGGCTTTTGAGGTCGGGCTGTGTTGAGGGAGACTTGGGCTCTAGTAGACAGAGTCCTGGCTAGAAATAGACCACACGCTCAGGAGGGGTAATTGAGGAGAAGTTACTGAAGTGTTAACAGGGCCAAGGGAAATCCAGAAGGGATGAGAACACACTCAGGCTGCCAACCACATGATGCCATGGCCACCCCAGGGCCTACATGGGCAAAGGGGGTGATCATGTGACCCAAGCCAGATCTGTAGCTGCAAGAGATGCCCTCAGAGTAACAGCTGTGTCTTCAGTGGAGAAGTGAACCTGTGATCCAGAGGGAAGCACCTGGGGAAATAAATACTCTGACCTCTCTCTCCTTTGGCCCTTTAATCTCCTTCTAGTGTCATCAGTTGGTTGGCCCCAACCAGAGGCCAGAGGGAAAAGGGGCCTGGTGGTGCAGTCTGTGGAGGCTAGACTAGCCTCCTAGGGCACAGAGCAGGATGGACAAACATAGAGAATTCTATAGACTGAACTGCGTCTCCCCAAAATTTATATGTTGAAGATTTAACCCTCAATGTGTTGGTATTTGGAGATGCCTTTGGGAGGTAATTAGGTTTAGAGGAGATCATGAGGGTGGAGCCCTCAGGATGAGATGAGTGCCCTGATAAGAAGAGACACCAACCCTTTCTCTTTGCTATGTGAGGACTCAGAGAGAAGGTGGTCATTGGCAAGCCAGACAGAGGGCTCTCACTGGAGTCTGACCATGCTGGCTCCCTAATCCAACCTCCAGAACAGTGAGAAATAATTTTCTGCAGTTTAAGCCAGCCCGAGTATGATATTTTGTGTCATAGCAGCCTGAGCAGACTAATAAAGAAAGTGAAGTTGGTGGAGAAGGGGCCTGAAGAGACCATGTAGCACAGAAGTGAGTTATGTAATACATCCCGGGACCATGAGTTGGAAGCAGGGGTGCCTCCCAGCTGGTCTGGAGGCCCTTCACCGTCAGGGGCTCCCTCCAGCCTCAGAAACTGCCTCTAAATGAATGACTGGCAGGAGGGTCAAAAATGACCATGGTAGTAGCAATAACAAAAGCTAACATTGGTAAAGCTCTGACCCCTTTAATCTTATTATCTCATTCTCTCATTTATTCTTCACAACAATCCCTAAAACAGGAACAGCTTTTAGCCCTACTGTACTGATGAGGCCCAGGGCTCGAACTATTCCAAGTCAGAAGTCCAGCTTCAAACCAAGGCTTTTTGACTCTAGACCCAGTGCTTTTTTTTTTTTTTAGACTTTATTTTCTTAAAGCAGTTTTAGGTTCACACCAAAATTAAGAGGACAATTCAAAGGGTTCCCATATACCCACTGGGCCCCCACACCTGCAGCCTCCCCATTATCCACATCCCCCACCAGTGTGGGAAATTTGTCACAATTGATGAATTTGCACTGACAGATCATCCAAAGTCCACAGTTCACATTACGATTTGCTCTTGGTGGGGTACATTCTATGGGTCTAGATAAATGTCTGATGGTGTGAGTCCCTCATCACTGTATCACACAGAATGTTTTCATTGCCCTAAAACGCTTCTGTGCTCCTCCTGATCATCTCTCCTTCCCTCCAGCCCTGGAAAACAATAATCTTTTTACTGTCCCCATACTTTTGCCTTTTCCAGAATGGCATGTAATTTGAATATATAATATGTAGTCTTTTCAGGTTGGCTTTTTTCACTTAGTAACATGCATGTAAGATTTCTCTGTGTCTTTTCATAGCTTAGTAGCTCATTTGGTTTTTAGCACTGAATAATATTCCATTGCCTGGATGCACCGTAGTTTATCGATCCATTCAGCGACTGGAGGACATTTTGGTTGCTTTCAAATTTTGGAAATTATTAACAAAGCTGCTATAAATGTCCATGTGTAGCTTTTTGTGTGAACATAAATTTTCAATTCTTTTGGGTAAATATCACAGATCCAGAGCTTTGATACTCTATACTATCATGATCCCTCTTTTAGCTTTCTTCATGAGGGGACCAGTCTGTTTTCCGAAGGAAGCATGGCTTGTCTATTTAATTCCATAAACCAGAAGACTCCAATGTCAATAATTGTGTAGGAGCTAAGATTTTTCCTTGATTGCATGCTAGTAAGTTTGCCTGCTACAGTCTTATGGATGTGGGCATAATACTTGAGACTCCTGGGTCAGAGAAAAAGGACTATTATTCACATCAGAGCAGGCGACTTGAGCTACATATGCACACCAGTTTTCCTCATCCCACTTCCCACAAGCTGAAGGCGGCCAGGTGATGCTTGCACATGCAGCAGGGTGTGCTACAGGAAAGAAACCCCAGTCTCAGGGAATCCTAATATTCTACAATGATCCACTTGGCCTTTGTCCAGAGGGAGACATTATCTCTATTATTCTGGATTGTAAACAAATCTGCTCTTTGTTCTAGAGGAAAACACTACCAGTATCTTACAAGGCCACTCACTATGCAAACATCTTCAAAAGGATAGTCTGGAACAGAGATACCCAGTTTGCAAGATGTAGAGAAATACAAGAGACCCATGGAGAATTATCTCCCAACACTCAGAATCCCCCAGACATCCCCACATTACCTTCCTGATATCTTGCTAAGTTCAAGTTCCAGGATGAGCAAGTTCCTGGGAGCCCCTCTGAGCAGGAAGTGCATTGGCCTCATATTCCAGCAGATGCATGGTAAGCACTTCAAAAGCAACCTTCATTAACTGCCAGAAGCCAGAAGCCATTGGGACCAAAGTCTGAAATGTCAGGGCCTGGCAATGATGGGGATGGTATTGGTATCCATGAATATCAAATAATGGAAGTGACTGAGTGACAGCACAGAGAGGTCAGTGCCATAGAAGAACAATGTTCATTATTTACATTTCCCAAGAGGAGGGGCCACACCATGTAGGTCCACATGGGAAGCATCAGGTTTTAGTCCCAAGTGAGGGGAAAGCCTAGGCTCCAGCCTTTATTGAGGTTCCTTGAAAATGGCAAGGCAGGGCAAGGTAAACAGTTTAGGATTGGTCAGCTTGAATACTTTGGCAGGCTTTGGGCTGCAGGGATGGTCTGTAGCTGCGGTACCTGCCTCTAGGATGATTCAGGGCAGGAGAAATATTGGCCTGGTGTGTGAGTTAGGTAAGGTCAGTGGGGCTCGGCCTTGGATCAGCCAGCCTGCATGTGGAAAACCAGGTCCAGGCAAGCTGACTTGCAGGAGAGAGGCAACAACTTTGACTCCTCTGGCCAATAATATGGCCCTGTGGTAAATGATGCCAGGTAGACATACAGAATCTAAGAAAGCACAGAACAGTGGGTGTGGGCTTGGTGAGGAAAGGACTATAAAACAAAAGTAAAAGTCAGGATGAAATGAGGAATCACATCTCTTCACCTGTCTGTTCCTTGATTTGCTCATCTGCTAAGTGGGATTAGAAATAACTTCCCTCAAAGGTATGCGGAGGGTTCCCTAAGGTCGAGGGTACAGCACAGCTCCTGGTACAACCAAAAGCTAAGCAAATGCAAACTCTGCAACAGGCATGAGCAGGTTGGATGGGCAGTCATGCCTCAGTTTAAGTACATTGAATAAGAAAACATGCAAACCCCCTCAAGGAACTTGCAATACTTTGCTTTACAGAACAAGGCTTCCACGCTTACAACGGCCTCTGCTGTTTATTTTAACTCAGGAATTCCTCTGGTGGATTCCAACAAGACCTGGTTAGCAAAATCACATTCGACACCAGATATTTCACAGCACATCCAATGAGGCCAGTTTGCGCTGCTGTGGATTCGCTTCTGCCTACTAACAGCAGGGGGTGGATATAGCCGTGTGTCTCAAACCACAGTGTGTGTGAGAGTTCTCTCCATGGTTAAAACACCGATTCTGATGCAGTAGGTGCGTTGTGGGGCCTGAGACTCTGCACTTCCAGAAGCTTTTAGGTGATGGCCCTGGGCCCATACCTTGAGCAGCAAGAGATTAAAACCCAGTGACTCTGTCTTATTTGAAGGTGAGGCCTCACTAGAACCTGAAAAGGCCAAAGGAGGAGAGAAAGGCATTGACCGTCACGCTGCGGCTGTGACCAGTTCCTGCAGCTTCCTCCTCAGCCGTCAATTGGGGTCATTTGCCTCTTTCTTACTCCATAGTCTGTACCATCTTGCAGCGCAGAGGGCTGGCTCTAGGTCTTGCCCCTGCTTCTGAGGCCTGTAGGTTTTCAAAATCTGAGGCCTGTGTTCTCTCCCTCTTCCGGCCAGCACTCCAGGTCTTGCTGGGATTAACAGTGCAAACCCTGAGACCTGAACACAACATTGTTGCTCTGCTTAGAAGACCCGGGTCCTCGGCCCAGCCCCTGTTGTGCTGTGTGACAGTGAACAGGCCTATTCCTTCTTGGTCCTCAGTCACCCAAGTTTTGAATTAGGTCTGTGGTTTCCAAACCTGAAAGGCATGAGAAGCACCTGAGAACTTTGATAAAATCCTGATCCCCAGGCCCCAACCTGGATCTAGATCTTTGGATGGCGGTGGGGGGTGGTGGAGACCACAGAAGAAGGTCTGCTGGGGTGTAGAGGGCAAGGGGAAATCTGAATGGCCAAAGAAGCTAAGGTTACAGGGAGGAAGGGCTAAAAGCCTAGAGATTATGACACCCCCTCCTACCTACAGGCCTGCCCTAGCCCCACCCGGTACTCCCCACCCCTGCTTAATAACACAGAGGAGCAGGGGGAGGAGTTCCCCATCAACCGTTCCCTCCCCCCTGAGGTCCAGGAGAGGCTGGCCACCCTCTTCTGTTTGCAGTAAACACTGGGAGCTGCTGCTCAGGCCTCCACTAATCTCATCTCCACGCCTCCCAGGGCTTCAGCCAGCCCACCTCCTCCCACCCCTCCCCCTTCCTCTTGTATGGACTCCCTCTTCTCTGACTGCCCCTGGAGCGTGCATCCCAGGCCTCCATCCACAGCAAGAGAAGCTCCGGAGGGCCTTGGGATTCCTCTGATGTATCCTAACTGGCATAGCACCAAAGTCCTCCCTGTATGCTGCAGGCATCCCTCCATCCCTCCCTTCCTCCTGTCCCCTTGACTCCTTCCCTGCTTCTATGTCACTCAGGATTCTTAGCTGCACTGACAGATACCCCATGCAACCTAGCTTTAGGGAACAACAAATAAATAAAAGAAAACCACTGGCTCATGCAACCAAGAAGTACCTTCAGGTCTGGCTGGATTCAGGGGCTCAAATGATCCTGCCAAGTCTCACTTTTTCCACCACTGTGTTACAAGTGTTCTCTCCTACCAGATAGCTCCCAACAATCTACAGCCCCAAACTCACATTCTCTCAGCCTCAGCAGCCTATAGAAAGAGGTTCTAGCTAGGTCAACAGAAACTATGATGTTCAGGCACCTTCCCTTTTCCCCCTCCATTCCATCTCTTTCCATCTGTTATTCTGGGATGAATAGAACAAAGTTGCTATCTTGCACCCTCAAAGATCTTACAGTTGAATGGAAAAGACACTGACTATATACCAATCACTGTAACATTCTATTATCAGGACCGTGGCAAAAGTATGGACACGTTCTGCATAATTCGGGGGATACCTAGTAAATGTCAGTTCTGCACTGCCCTTTCCATTTCTGTGACCTAGCAGGTCCCACACTCTGTGTGGTGCCTATAGCAGGAAGAGGTGCCAAGGGGTAGCTCATGACATGGAAACTCACTCTGGGCCACTCAGGCCCTCCCAAGCAGTGTCCCAAGCAGGGGGTAGGGACACCTGGGACCCTTGGGAGCCCCAGTGACTCTGCCTTCCCATCCAAGAAGGTCCTAGCAAGGGAAGAAGGGACAATGTAAAGGGAAAGGAGGAGAGAAAGAGCAATGGACTTAAATTCCTAGCATAGTTGGGCCTGAAAAGGGATGGGCCAGGGGTCATGTTGCGCTGCCCTCATGCGATATCCTAAAATCAACAGTTTCCTTCATGTACAAACCAAGGACAGCTTCAGAGAGCTCCCTACCTCCTAAGATTGTATGCACCAGGTTGTGTGAGATGGCTGGGGTACACTTTGGGGGAGATGGTTACTAGCTTCCATCAGATTCTCAAAGATGTTGGCCATAATGCTATGATAGCTCCTGAATCTGACGATAATGCCCTTATGCTGCTACCAGCAAGTGCAGAGCCAGCTCACCTGTAAGTACCTCTTCACCCCATCCCCAGGCCTCAAATCCTAATGATTGTGTCAGCCCTCACCTCATTCAACTTTCCCCCACCCTCACCCCAGGGTGGCTTCCGTTCAGCTTTGCCTCCTAGCTGTGTGACCTTTCCTGACCTCTTTCCTCATCAATTAACATTTAGGAAGTGCTCACCATCATCTAAGCCCCTTCCTGCAGCTCATTTCATGTCATACTTACAGTGACCCTGAAGGTGGGTGCTGTTAACACTTGACTTCATAGCTGAGGAAATTCAGGGCTGGAGAAGTCACTGTCCTAAAGTCACAAAACAGGACAGGGACTAATGCAAGGCAAGGTAGGTGCCCTGGGATGTACCGTTAAGGAGGCCCTCATTCTCAGAGGCTGACCCTGGGCTTCCAAGATGATGATGGGTGACAGCCTCTTCAAATGGGGTGCCAACTCCATCAAAGCACCAGTGCGTTTCAGGTTCATCTGCTGTCATGGTCCATTCTCCTACCCGGGAAGGCCGCCCTAAGGCTTTGAGGGGATGCATTTTCCAAGCATCCAGGGTAATACCCCACTAGTGACAGTGCCAAGTAGTGTGAGTCCAAACAAGGATCAAAATCCCCGATTCACCTCCCCTCTCCTCTTTCCCTTCTCATCTGACTCTTGCACCCTGGGTTTTGAGGTCTTCCAGTCCAGCGGGATCCAGGGAGGCTTTTCAGGGTCACCCCGCCACCACCAGCAGCAGACACTAGGACACTGAGGCCACAGGACTTGAGGCCCATGGGGATCCCTTCTGGCTGAGCCAGTTCTCTGCCACCAGCGTTTCCATGAAAACCGGTTCACCTGGCTTCTCATAAGACAAATGGGCCCTTTCAGAAGCTATAGCACTCAGGCAGGATTTCAATTTTTTTTCCAAAATTTTATTACCTTACATTTAAAACATTTATTGCCTTGCTTGTTTCCGGCAGCAGTATCCAGGCACAGAGATGAGAAATGGGACTGCCGAGTGCTTACATTCCTGGCTGGGAGAAACTTCCGCCCTCCTCACATCCTGCTCTGCAGGCTAGGCCCCCTCAAGGCACGCATGGCGGACTTCTGGGCCTAGACACCTCCACTCAGCCCTCCCGGAGGCACCCAGGACAGGACCAGGCAGTCTGCGGGCTGAGGGGGCTAATTTTCAGGGACAGAGCAAGGCCTGCCTGGTAATGAAGGAGTTGTAGCCCAGAGCCCTGGAAGCCAGGACAAGGAGGGAAATTTGAAGCATACTGAGGGTATCTATGGATCAGACCCTTTGGGAACATTTGGGCCCCGCAGCAGCTGTGGGGTAGGGTTCATCATGGCCATTTTTCACATGAGAAAACCAGGACTTGTGAAGGTCTCACTTTCCAGGGCCACACAGCTGAGCTGGCAGAACCAGGATTTGACAGAAGTCAGCTCAGTACTACTTATTGGCTGTGCAACCTTGAGCACCATCCTTCCCTTCTCTGGTCTCCAGTTTCCATATCTGCACAATGTGGGCACTGGTGGTACCTACCTGTGGAGGTGCTACGAAGTGTAAGTGGGCTATTAACCCCTGTAAAGACCTTGGCACAAGGCCATGAACACAATAAACATCTGTTGAATGAGCACGTGGATAGGAGTGAATGCTGAGGCAACTCAGCTCTAGCTCTATCTAAAGCCCTGTTGTTCCACCTGTGATGGTGGAACTCTTATTGAGTCCAGAAGATGACAAATTTTTCAATTAATTGTCATGATATCTGCCCAAGCGTTTTCTCTCTAAAGGGCTTCTCCAGTGAAAATTCTGTCTGGCCAGCAGGCATCATCTCTGAGAAGCCTTCCAGGGACCTCTAGGTGATGGGGAGGCTGCCTGACACTCATCTCAGAACATTCTACATCCTGGTTAGAAGTTGTCCATCGCTGGAGTCAAAGACCACGTCCACGGCCATGCCAGTGGTACCAATAACAGCCTCCATCTCCTGTGTCCCTGTGGACAGGCACCCCTGCTTGGTTCACCACCAGGACTTCTACTTGCAGGACAGTGCTTGGCATCTTAGAGATGTTCAAGGAATATTTGTGGGGGGAGGTTGGTGCAATTAATGAAACCGAGAAAGAGTTCAACATAAATACGCAAGGCTTGCTGGCTGACATGCATTACCTCCCTTAACATGAGGCACAGAGAAGCTAAGTAACTTGCCTGTGATCAGACAAGTACTAAATGGTAGAGCTGGGATTCGAACCCAAGCATCTAGTTCCATAACCATGATGTAACTTCACTATTTGCTTCTCTAAGGCAGGGTTTTTCAACCTTAACACTATTGACATTATGAGCTGGGTAACATTTTGTTATGGCTACTGCCCTGTGCTTTATAGGATGTCTAGCAACATTCTTGCCTCTACACACTAGATGCCTGTAGCACTCCCTACCTCAAGTTATGACAGCCAAAAATGTCTTTAAACATTGGCAAATGTCCCCTGGGTTTCAGACCCTGAGTTGAAAACCACTACTTTTCCCACTCCTAAGCTAACACAGCCTCTCCCCATTGGCACCCCAGAGTCATCATCTCCTGGGACGGAAGTGCTTTGACAGGAAGTCTGGGTGCCTGCACTTCTGGGTCCACTGACTTGTAAGTGATCTGGTGAATCACCCCCGCCACCCAATACTCAGCATCCGTTTGCTGATGAGCCCCTGTGTCCACCCAACTGCCCAATGAGTCACTAACATTGACCCTCTCTCTTCCTTACCACTCCATCCTATCTCACATCCACTCCTACTGCCACTGCCCTCTAAGTTGTTATTCCAACCCATCCCATCCATTCTCTTCTCCAGCCCCGCTCCACACTCTCCTCGTGTGTCCCAGCTTGGGCCATTGTCTTCCCATCAGCCCCTCAGCCTGTGTCTGCCTCCAATCTCACCCTCTCAAGTCCAGGGTGATTTTCCTAAAACACAAACCTAATCACTCTCTGCCTTTGGTGTTTCTTTAGAATACCCTCTGCTCCTGAAAGAGTTGTAGTGATAGCAAAGCCCAGTTAGACTGAACGCTCTGGGGTGAGGAATGGATGTACCTCGCTCAAGGCACATAGCTCCTGCTGTGATCCCTGGGGGACCTGACTGTCTCCTCCACTACCCAGTAAGCTCTGTACATTCCCTGCTCCTCAGAGTCTGGTACAGACCTTGGCATACAGCTGACACTCAGCAATGCTTATTGGACAGAGGGGTGAATGAATAGACTAATGGATGGATACTGGTCTAGGTATGTACAGTGCTCTAAGTGGGAGAGGACAACCCACTGCAGGGGCTTCAGAAATATATGTTTGTGACCACCTCTCTGCCCTCAAGTAGAACTCCACTATACAAGGAAGACAAGTTATCCTTCCTATAAGGACATTTCAGATCCAGAGAAGAGGATATGGAGAGGGAGATAAACAAGATGTGACAGTTTATTTGCTGTGTGTCTGACAGCTCTCCCTTGGGGCAGAATTTTCTTATTGGGACGAGTTAGAGGAGGGGGTCATTTCCCTAAGAATCTTGCCCTGGAGACTGGGGGCATCTGACGGCCTTTATTTTGGGGAAAATGTACAACAAGCTTAACTGTGTTTATTTGTCTGGTGCAGCCTCACTCTGTCCAATGAGTTTTCTTAACAGGATGGGGAACAGGTTTATTCTAGGAGAGGGGCTGCTGGGACTGGCATGGGCATGTTCATGTGAGAGCGTGGCACCCTGCTCCCTCATTCTCCTGCCTAAGGAGGGGGCTAGCCAGCCAGAACTTGGGGCTGGGGACAGTGACAACTGCCCCTGCCCAGAGCCAACAGGATTTGTTCTCCTGGATTTTCCACGTCGGCGATTCCAAGATTGGGTCTGATTGCCCATGTACCTCCTAAGGCTTGCCAGGGGCAGATCAGGGGGCTCGGAGTAGCGATGGGTCTGAGCTGCCTGGAGAGAGGCCACTCCTGAACATGGCACGAAGAAGTGACCCCCTCCTTCACCTGCTCCCCCTTCCCTCACATACACAAAGAAAGTGACTACTTGGAGCAAAAGGGACAAACAAGAGATGGGACCTAGATTAGGGGTCAGCTGAAGCCAGGTCAGGTAGGGAAAGGAGGGCACTACCTCCTCGGCCTTAAGCCAGAGAGATGCAAACTGAAAATTAGGACTCCAGCTCGGGCTATAGACATGGTCCCACAGAGTCCCACAGCTGTTAAGTCAGGATGATATAATAATAGCTTCTAAGAAGGCAGGTGGAGAGTCAAAGACAAGTGGATTCTGACCCCAATTTCTTCTCATACAGATGGAATGAGAAGTCCTTGGGCAAGCCCTTCACCTCTCAGAGCCTCAACTTCCTCACCTGTCAAATGGGGATGGCTGTGGAGACAAATGAAACAAGGGATTAGGTGCTCAGCACAGAACCTGGCCTACTGTGGATTCTAGAGGCAAGCCATCTTTGTAAGAAGAGATTCTCCATGCTTACGTTCCCCGTTCTCTCATGTGATGGGGCGTGGATGAAGTGAGCAGCCTGGGATGAGCGAAAAGGGGAGAGACTGAGGAACAGGCCCTCGCTGGAGCACCTGGCTTTCGCAGAAGCCTCCTCGGCCTCATCAGTCCACTTCCTGCATGGGAGACAGCTGTGGAACTATATTGGCAGAGTGGGCCATGGACCCTTCTCTGCCAGTTGTGGGAGGTACTACTGAGCACCCTATCAGTGGCCATTGTCCTGCAACCCACACACTCTTGTTCCCTGCAGGCAGAACCTCCTTCCCATCATGGAAATGAGAAATGCAAGACCTGGTCTTTCCCAAGCTTCCTTGCGTATGTGCATGTAATCCATTCATGGAAGGAAACATGCTTCCTTGACTGGACACTGACGTGGGTACCTGATGCTGGCAGCTACAGACCCCGTGGCACAATGAGGGAATGAGCCCAAAACCAACCAATGTGCNACCCACGAACCGCGAGATCATGACCTAAGCGAAAGTCGGATGCTCAACCGACTAAGCCACCCAGGCGGCCCCAGAGTTTTTATAATGGAGAAGAAATTAAATCTCCGCCCAAGCCACTTTTGCCAGGTCTTTTATTATGTGAAGCCAAAAACATCCCACTACCATGTTTTTAAGCTTAAGAAAGGCATCTTGACCTGCTGTGAATCCAGGGCTGTACGGCAGCTGTTCCCAGAGCCTCCTAACTCCCTTCTCTGGGCTGGGTGGAATTGCAGACCCGGAAGAGTCGTGGAAGGCTGCTGCATCTGAGAGCAGACAGCATCCCAGCATCCTCAGCCTGCAGACAGAATTTGGTGAGTTACTAAGATCTTATGTGTTATTTGATGTGCTTGCTCTTTCCATCAACAAAGAGGACACTAGGACCTACAAAGTGGAAGAAGTGACGAAGACACTATTGAAAATACAGTGCCTAGAAAACAAGGATGTGCATGTTACAAGACCCTATCTGGACCTTACCCTACATCTACCTGTTTCCCCAGGACAGTGGTTGACATGCAGGCTCTGGAGATAAGGGACCTGGGTGCAGGTCTTGGCCTTGTTGCTGTGACAGGCCCCTCTAAGCCCCTGTTCTTTCATTTATGAACGAGATGGTCCAGTCCCTACCTGTGGAACTGTGGTGGGGGGTGAAGATCTGATGCAAGGCGGGTGGTGGGTAGTGGCCAGAGGAGCGTGGGGAGACTTTTCCTGGAGTGCTGGCATCGCCTGCTTCATGATCTGGGTGCTAATTGCACAGGCATGCTGACTGTATGAAAACTCATTGAGTGAAATGTTTATAATTTGTACCCTTTCCTGAAACTGTGCTGTACTTCAATGACAAATTTTCGAAGACTTAGTCCAATGCCTGGTGTTGAATGCTTCTAACTACGATAAATGCTAAACATTGTGGCTATTGTCCCACTGCCATGCCTACAGTAGATGCCTCACCAGAATCATCTTAATCCATGAGTTGGTTTATCTCCAGAGCTCTGGAAGGTTAGCTATTGATGGGGAAACTGAGGCACCAAGCCCCAGAGACTCAAGGTCATAGGGCTCAAAAGGAGCTGAATCAGCCAGAGCCCAGCAGCACCCCCTTCCCACACACCCTCCCCTCTGCCTTCCCTGGCTGCCTCCCTGGCTCGTGTCTGCACCTTGCAGGGGTGTGGGGGCCCATTAAATCCTAGGCAAATGGGATCTGGGCGCGTGTGCACGAGGCAGGTCCCAGTATAGCTCAAACAGGCCCAGGCCGCCTGGTGCCCCGCGGCAGCCACCCCCTGGCCTCTAAATGACAGTGTGGAGCATTTGGCTATTTGCAGAGTAAACAGGAGGGCTGGAGCGACTGGGGAGGCAGGTATGCACCTCTGCCAAGCCAAAATAGAGAGCAAGTGCAGGGAGAGCCCTGCACCCTGGAAGCCGCTGGGGGCCAGCTGGGGGCCAGCTGGGGGCCGGCTAGGCAGGGGCTGCCCTCAGGGTCAACACAAGCCATCATTAGAGGGGGAGGTTTGGCTTCATCCACCTTCAGTGAGGTCCCGTACACTCCATCCTGGCAGCTCTGGCTTGGGGAAGGGGGACAGAGTAGAGCTCACCCTTGCCTCCCCAGCAGAGGAGGGACTGCGAGACCCTACACTGGGAACCTCACTCTGCTCCTGCCTGTCTCCCGAGCATCAGGCATGGTCAGGGCTCTCAGACTGAGAGGCAGCATGATGCACTGAAGACACATAGACTGAAGGGCTTGCGGTCCTGGCTCTCCATCCATCTTTGAATGACCTGGGGTCAGTTATTTAGTCAGCCTCTCCATGCCTCAGTTTCCTCACCTGTAAAATATAGCTGCTGTGAATATTAAACACCCAATAATTTAAGCAGCTGAAAAGCCCATGTTGGTGAGTCCCATCTCCGGACAGTCCCTAACCAGTGCTCAGCAAAGACGACATGTGGGCCCAAAGACGCCATGTTGGACCTCTGATTTGTCAGCAGACATGCAAAACTTGGATTTCTATATGGAAGTACCTGATTTTTAAATGCTGGTGGCTAATCAGAAAACACTCTAAAGCCTACAAAGCAAGTGTGAAGACTGAGTTTCACCAGTGGGTGTAATTGGGGACCTCCAATCCTATCAGGTCCTCGATTTGCTAGCGACAGGACCGAGGTCCATGAAGGGAAAGTCCCGCAACCAACCTTGCACAGCCAGTTGATTGTCAAGACCCCAGGGTCGCACTGTGGATCTGGGCACCATGGGGTAGCATCCCCTTGATCTTTACAGCAACTCTTCAAGGTAGGCTGTAATCTCCCCAGGCAAGCTCAGAGGCGTTTGAGTGACTTGCCAAAGATCAACCAACTGGCAAGTTCCGGCCTGCTGGAACGTTCACAATCCAGGACGTGCTATGCTGCATCGTTCACTCTGTGAGTCCGGGAGCTGGGACTGGTTTCGTGTCCCCCATGTCCTCCCTGACCCAGATCTCGAGTTGCTGCACTGAGAACCACCCCCACCCCCACCCTGAGGAGAAGCAGCCACAGCTCCGACCTGCCCACCTGTACTGCCTTCCAAATGCCCAGGCAGGACTCCTAGACCCTTGGCAGGATGGTACACGGGGATGCCAGACTGTCTCGGGAAAGTCTTCTTCATCATCATCATTAATGTCAAATATGATGTAAATTTTTCTTACCATCAAAAAATAATCAAATGATAGAAAACACATAGAATTTGCCCTAATTGCACTCTCCTTCTCAGGGGCAATTATCATTGACGGTAATGTCCCCTCCCACAAGCCTTTTCCCGAGAGAGGCTCTCAAAGCAGCCCCAGGAGCTGCCCGCCCCCTGCCTGGTCTGAGGGACTTGGCTGCCAGGCTGGCCGTCACTGCACAAGCAGGTCCTCTGGCCAAGAGCATCTCCCAAGAGGCAGATGAGCATGGGGGTCCTTCAAAAAGCAGGAAAGCTGGATGCGAAACACCCAGGCATCAGTGAGGACTACGTGTCCCAGATGGTACTTCCTAACAAGGCTGGCAGCCACCGAGTCAGAGCCACCAGCACCCTGCACATGGGGTGTCTCAGGCCTCTTTCAGGCCCTCAGCTGGTGTCACCTAGAGCATTTCCATAGGTGCTGCTGTGCCTTGACCGCCTCTCCAATGCTCGCTCTCTCATTTTAACAAGGAGAGGGCGGGGGCACCTGGGTGGCTCAGTCAGTTAAGCATCTGACTTCGGCTCAGGTCATGATCTTACAGTTCACAGGTTCAAGCCCCACCTCGGGCTCTGTACTGATAGCTCAGAGCCTAGAGCTTGCTTCAGATTCTGTGTCTCCCTCTCTCTCTCTCTCTCGATCAGTACCTTCCTTGCTCACTCTCTGTCTCTCTCAAAAATAAATAAACATTTAAAAAGTTAAAAAGATAAAAACAAGAAGAGAGCAGGCCTGCTAGGCTCAGCACCTCTGCAGGCTGCAATGTCTTGGGGATTGGAAGGCTTTGTTCGGCTTTATCATCTTTCTTTTACAATAACCTTCTAGTCATGGTTAGCCACACTGCTTTTCTGTTTATAGCAGTGATACAGATTTCTTCTTAAATACAAAGTTTATTTTTTGTTTTGGGGAGTTTTGGTTGTGTGTTTGTATGTCTTTTTGATTTTTTATGTTTATGTATTTAAACGAGAGCAGGGGAGGAGCAGAGAGAGAAAGGAGAGAGAGAGAGAGAGAGAGAGAGAGAGAGAGAGAGAGAGAGAATTCCAAGCAGGCTCCACGCTGTCAGCACAGAGCCAGATGCAGGACTCAAACCCACAAACCATGATACCGTGACCTGAGACAAAACCAAGAGTCTGACACTTAACTGACTGAGCCACCCAGGTGCCCCTGTATGTTTAAACAGTACGATGATTTAAATTAAAAGAGAAAATGATGTTTCAGGTGGTTATGAGAAATGACAAAAATGGTCCTGGTGGGAGAGAAATGGCTGAAGCCATAAAAAAGGAGCATAGCCCAATCCTGAGCAAAGCCCTGGAGGAAGCTGGCCGTCACTGCCGTCAGGCCTGGGCACCTGGGGCTGGACTTCCGGAGGGTGGGCCACAGGAAGTCCAAGAGGCTGCCGGAAGAGAGGCGCTCTGAGATGACCTAGAGAAAGGCCAGAGTTACCCCTACAAGCTTCACTAAAACCAGCCAAGCCCAGCCAGTGGAAACCCAGATACCCTAAGCCTCACAGCCTCCCCCTACCTGGGTTTCCTCCTTTGAGCAGCGCTCGGGGACTGATGTCAGCCTGGCTACATGGAAAGGACCTGCTGGATGGAGAGTTCCAGGGCCGGGGCTGGGGAAACGGTCCTCTGAGTCCCCAGGGGCTCGAAGGGGCAGGCTCTACCGTCAGACTGCCTGAGGTCAGATGTCTTTTCTTCACTTTCTGAGTTTGGGTTCTTCCACAATTTATCTTCCTGTGGCTCAGTTTCCTCATCTGTTAAATGGGAATAATAGTGATCCCTACCTTTGAGTCCTTGTGAGGATCCATTGAGATATTCATATAAAGTAGGTACAAAGGATTTGGCCAGGATGCCAACTATGATCTATGCCAACTCCATAAATGTTGGCAGTCTCTCTGCTCCTGTTCTTACCAGTAGTATTGTTTCAGAGCAGAAGCTTTCTAGTGTGGGGCCTGTGGGACCACCCCACTTTGCCTTGGAATCAGATGGCCCATTTGCATCCGGCTCAGCCTTTAAGAGGGTAATCTTCAGCAAGATGGTCACAAGCTCTTTACACCTCACTTTCCTTGTTCACAAAATGAGGCTAATCTCTTCACTGCAGAGCTCTGTCTGTATCCAGTGAACTAGGGCATGCACACATGTGTGTGTGTTTGTGTGTGTATTGTGTGTGTATGTGTGAAGACACCTAGCATGTTCCTAGATATGCAGAAAGTATCTAATGCAGAAAGTATCTAATAAGTGATACCTTTCCCTTCTCCTTCCTCCAAACACACACACACACACACACACACACACACACACACACACACACACACACAACTTCTATTTTGATCTTGGCCTGAGGCTGACAAGCCCCGGATTAGAGATGAGTGACAGTGTTGGCTTTATCCGCTCTCTCAGAGGTATTCATAGGGTAGACAGTCTGCAGTATGAAAACACTTCCCATTTTGAGAGAGAGAAATGGTAGGATTATCAAACTTAATTCTCTCATTTCATTCCCTGAGGACTTTTTTGTGCACTGGCCTTCTGACATTATCTCATTTCCCACACATACTGTGCACGCGTGTGTGGGTGTATATAAAAGGGAGACGAAGAATTTTTTTTTTTTAATCACACTATACATATTTCCCTGTACATATTTTTACTGAATGTATCATGGCTGTCTCTCTAGAGTAAAAGAAAGAGAAACCATTCATTATTGTCATACCTGGTTAATCCAACAATGTTCGTACCATAGTTTATTCCCCCTCTCCAAACCCAANGAGTAAAAGAAAGAGAAACCATTCATTATTGTCATACCTGGTTAATCCAACAATGTTCGTACCCTCTCCAAGATTGGTGCATTTTAGTTTGTAGGGTTTTTCTGGTCCCCTCTCAACACATACAGCCGATGTGGTGATAATCATCCATGTCCTTGTATCCTTAGTTTTCATTTCTACTTGTCAGAGTCCCAGAACCGCAGTGTCGGGTCAAATGAAAGTAGTCTTTTTACCCTTATTTGAGGAGTCAGAGATTTGTTCACTACCAAGTAACAACATTCTAGAAAGCCTGGAGATGTGGCAGGAGGGTGGGGCCCACGGGTGCTAAGTGTGGAGCACTCATCTCCACGGGCCATCTCCTCGGATCCTCCTACGAATCCTCGATCATGGAGCAGTGATAGGGAGTGCCCATCATACAGATGTGGAAATGGAAGCATCGAGAGAGGAAAGCACATGCCCAAATTGGGGGATTCTGAGACCTCAGCCCATGTCTAAGGAGACAATGAGCCGTCACCACATTATACTTGTCCCTGTAGGTTGAGCCATTAGTGGAAGATGTTCTAGAGCAGGGAGACCAGAGAGATTCCGAAAGGGAGAGGGATCTGTTGCTGTCACAGGTGAGTAGCGTCTGAAGGTCATTTCTCTGCTCAGGAAATATCGGTGTTATTGTCTCTGTGTGTTTCTTTTCGCTGTTACCAATCCATCCACATCCTGACCAAGATCACCTTTGACCAAAACACAGAAGAGATGCACCCGTCTAGGAAGCCCGCTGATGTTTGCATGGCCGCTTTCTTGTCTCTGCAGGCTGGGGAGGAAGCAGGTGCTTGGCTGATGACCTGTGGCCCCCTGTGCAGAGCTGGCAAAGTGTCAGGTGACCACAGGAGCGACCTGAGCATGGTGGGAGTCCTGGCATTTCTCAGTCTGCGGAAGCCCGAGGGAAGAGAGTTCTTGGGCGGGTTCAGGGCCACTGGTCCTGGAAAGGAACTTCAGGCTTCTGGTCATTCAAATAATTAATTTGAATGGTGAAGAGAGAGACAGATTAAAGACAGAACAGGGTGAGGGGGCACAAACGAGAGAGGCTGTCTGAGCTAACAGAGCTAGGGGCCATCACCAACCCATTCCAGTGGACTATTTGAATCTTATTTGACTAGTGGGGTAGAGAGATGGTCATCCTCTGATGACCCCACACCGATCTCAATTTCTGAGCACTTGTCCTGAGTAATAGTAGACATTTGAACTGCACATCTGGGTTCGCAGAGCTCTCTCCTCCCACATGATCTCACAGAATACTTGCAAACTGCCAGTGAGGCCAGACGCAGGAGATCTATGTTTCAGATAAGGAAACTGAAGGAAATAGACCTGGAAGGTCCAGCTTCCAGGCAGCTCAGGAGTCTGAAAACAGATTGCCAGGTAACCTTAGACCCAGACGCTTCTCTTCCCACCCCCACCCCCTTGCCTGCCAGAATGCACAGGGTTCGACCCCAGAGCCACATGGACTCTGGTCCGACCAGGACAGAACCGTCTCTGGCAGTGGCCCAGGGGGAGGGGAGAACAGAAGACTTAGCTCTCTCTCCCTGTTATCTCCAAATGTTAAAGAGAGAGAGAGAGAGAGAGAGAGAGAAGTCTAAGCATCTCTGTGTTTTCTATGTGCCAGCCCCAAGCTGCAGTGTCCAAGGCGGGCCCCCCTCACAAGTCCATGGTCATCCTGGCTCCTTTCCTTGGCCGTGGCCTTTACTGCTTCTCTAACCCATGCTTGGTTACCTGGAGAGTGAGAGCACACATGCTCTAGGACCGCATAGCCCTATGTTCTGATTGTGCTTCAGGTGCTGACCGCTGTGTGCCCTTGGGCACATCACTTCACCTCTCTGAGCCTCAGTCCAGGTTGTCATTTGTAAAGAACAGATGAAGGAATAGTGTGGGGGCGGGGGGATACATAGAACAGTATGTATAGGCCCTCCTGTGGCCCTTCTGTTAGGTGTCCTGTTACCAGCGCAGAGCGGAGGCTGTCCGATGTGCGCCTGCACAAAGGACACTGGACAACTGGCTAAAACAATAGACCTTGACTCCAAGGCTTGGGGAAGGCCCAGGGATCTGGCCCTCTGGGACCCTAGAACCACACAGTGGTGAGCCAGTTCCTTAGGCAGAGGCCCGAGGGGTCCAGGTGCAGTTCTAAAGAACATCCTGGTCTCTGCATGGCCTTTGGTGGCTTGGAAGATGGCCTCTCTGTCATGATGCGCGCTGAACCCCCCACCTGCACCACTTGATCCTGCCACTCCCCAGGCTGCACTGGGCTCCCTCACTTTCTGGAGGGCTGGGAGATGCCCACATTTAATCCCCCACGGTACCTGGACCAGGGCAGCCCCCATTCACGGAGCAGAACGGAAACGGCTGGCCAGGGAGAGGGGATTTCGGGAGGAGGCCAAGCATCTGAATTCAGTGCCCCTCTTCCTCCCCCTCTCTCGCAGCCCAGCCCTGAGTTCAGCTCCAGGCACAGGCAGCATGGGCCTCAGCAGGTCAGCATTCTCCCCAGGGTGCCCGGATAGCCTCCCGGCACAGGAGTCCCAGCCGAGCCAGCCTAGGGTTTCCAAGGCTCCTGCTGCCCCCTAGAGGCCAGATGCTCCGGCAGCTGTTGCTCCTGAGGCCTGTCGTGCCTGGAAGTGGCTGGGGAAAGTGGCATGGCCCAGAGGGTGAGGGAGGTAAAGAGGTTCTGCTCCTATGAGGCACCACCGCACCACTGCTGACTGGGCACCCAGAGCATGGCCAGACCCCCCCTAGATGGCAACAGGGTGCAAGTGAAAGTATCTACACCTTATGCGGTAGGGAGGTTCCTGCCACTCTCCTTGACTTCCCCATCTGTAAAATGGGAAAGTGATGATTGCACCCATTCATGGCCTTTGAGAGAATAAGATATTACTTGGCCACTAGGAGATAATAATAATTATGATTCTGGCTAAGTTCTACTGAGGACACTTAGCCCACGGCCAGCCATTTCTGTTCTGCTCAGTGAGGACTGAGGACTAAGGATTACAAGCCTGGCACTATGCTTTCCCTATATTACCTCATTAAATCCTCCCTGAAAACAAACTTCTGAAGGAAAAAGCATCAGCACCCCCATTTTACAAACTGAGAAACCTCAGGCTCAGAGGGAGCTGGCGATTTGCCCAAAGTTACGCACGGTGAAGGGTAGAGCCGAGCTTGAGTCCAGGTCTGTGTGATGTCACACCCTGTGTCCTTCACCCGCCCCACCTTCCTGCCTTTGCAAGCTTCCACCTCCACCATCACCTCTGCATCTCTCTCTCAGCTTCCTCCCCTCCTTCTCTCTCATCCTTTCTCACTTCTCCGTGCCTTGAGTTGATGTCCAACTTCTCTGGGCCAATGTTCCAGCACCAGCGTACTGGCAGGGGGGACACCCAGGTCTTGGCACGGAGCAGGCATGCTTCTACCCCGACTGTGAACTGGTGGTGACGGCCCACAAAGGGCTGCTCCTGAGGCTGGTGCTGGTGACCTGGGCCAGAGCCACCAACAGTCTTACTGTGCTGCCGACTCGGGGTGAGCAGAAATAGAATATTCCAGGTTTGTGGCCAAGGGAGCCTCAGAGGAACACCTGCCATGTGGCAAGAATGGCAGCTCTCAATTATTAAGCTCCAACTCTCTTCCAGGCATCAGATAACACCTCTCTCACCAGATCATCTGAAGCAACACTGAGGTAGCTTATATGGGCCCCATTTTACCNTAAGGATTATAAGCCTGGCACTGTGCTTTCCCTATATTACCTCATTAAATCCTCCCTGAAAACAAACTTCTGAAGGAAAAAGCATCAGCACCCCCATTTTACAAACTGAGAAACCTCAGGCTCAGAGGGAGCTGGCGATTTGCCCAAAGTTACGCACGGTGAAGGGTAGAGCCGAGCTTGAGTCCAGGTCTGTGTGATGTCACACCCTGTGTCCTTCACCCGCCCCACCTTCCTGCCTTTGCAAGCTTCCACCTCCACCATCACCTCTGCATCTCTCTCTCAGCTTCCTCCCCTCCTTCTCTCTCATCCTTTCTCACTTCTCCGTGCCTTGAGTTGATGTCCAACTTCTCTGGGCCAATGTTCCAGCACCAGCGTACTGGCAGGGGGGACACCCAGGTCTTGGCACGGAGCAGGCATGCTTCTACCCCGACTGTGAACTGGTGGTGACGGCCCACAAAGGGCTGCTCCTGAGGCTGGTGCTGGTGACCTGGGCCAGAGCCACCAACAGTCTTACTGTGCTGCCGACTCGGGGTGAGCAGAAATAGAATATTCCAGGTTTGTGGCCAAGGGAGCCTCAGAGGAACACCTGCCATGTGGCAAGAATGGCAGCTGTCAATTATTAAGCTCCAACTCTCTTCCAGGCATCAGATAACAAACACCTCTCTCACCAGATCATCTGAAGTAACACTGAGGTAGCTTATATGGGCCCCATTTTACAGGTGAGAAAAGCAAGGCTCGAGTTCACAGAGCAAAGAGATGGGACCATCTGGCTCTGGCTTGCAAACCCCATTCTATCGTCTTGCCTCCTGGGTCATCTGCGGGAATGTGCCGACTGGAGCGAAGCCTGTGTCCTGTTGGCTGAGCAGTCACCATGCCCACTGCCGAGGAGCCCCGTGTGCCCCTGTCCGGGGTTCCCGGGATGGCTGGGGGTCCTCCTGGATCTTACCATAGCCCTCCACAGCTCCTCAGTCACTTCAGACTCTAGAAGGGCCTCCCCTAGAGGCCATCAGGGGCTCTAGGCTCAGGGACCCTGCGTGCTTGTTCTGACTGTGGTTAGATGCACAGACTAATGGGGAGCCCTCCCAGCACAGCCCAGGGGCTCAGATTTCCTGGCTCTGCCGTGTCCTGGCATGACAGCCCTCCTGAACACTGCTCACTGCACTTAAGAGGTAGGGAAAATGGGTACCGAACCCCCAGAGCTGGTGGGAAGATCCAAGGAGCTAAGATGATTGCGTGCTTACCGGGCACGGGCCCTGGCAGGTGGTGGGCACTAGTCAGGGTAGTTTCCGTCGCACCACCAATTCACCGACCACCTCACACTGATCTGGAGTTTCTGTCTTTGAGAATAATAGAAAGGGGGAAATAATTGGGGACTGGTTAATCAATATAACCTAATAGTTAGCCAAGATTTTTCAAAACACAGGGTGTTTGGGACCAAATAGTAAACGGAGTTGGAACCGATTGCAAAGCGGGAATTGCTACTCCGAGGTGCTTGGGTCTCCACGCTGACATGAGGGTCTTGGGGGGTGTGGAGCAAGGAAATGCAGTCTCTCAAAATGGCTGTTCTGAGATTTGTCCTGGAGTCTGCCACAGGTCGCAGGGAAAGGACACAGCATTGTACTATTTGAAGGGCAGTTATGAAATGGTCTCTGCTGACCGGTTCCCAGAACGCCATTCTTCTTCGCTCGGAGCCCCAGCAAGCTGGAGACAGTGATTTGGAAATACCCTTGTTCCTAATTCCGCACTTCCTTGTTTCTAGCCACAGTCCCCATTCTGCCCCAGGGCATGCTCTGGCCTTGAAAGCCCTAATCGGGGAGTCAGGAGGCCTGGGTAACAGCTCCCACTGGCAGCCTTCTGGCTGTGTCTCCCCAGGCAAGTCAGACCACTTCTCTGGACCCCTCTGCTCCTCAGTAAAATGAGGGAGTTGAACTAGATAATGAGCTACTGACAATCTTGACATTCTTGCGTTTCTCTTCAATAAATATTAAACTATTGCTTTCTCTTCCTGGCCTCTAAGAATTCAAGTGTGACTGAACTATTTTTGCACCCCCAGGGACTAGTGCAGGGCCTATTAGAGTGGAAAGGTGGACCTGGCGTTCTAGCCCTAACTTGATCTTTTACACACCTCACCGAACCATTTCTCCACCTTAAGTTTTGGTTTAAGACTTCCAGCGTAGGGCGGTGGGAGAGACAATGTTTATAAAGTCCCTGACACACCCTAGGCCTTCAGGAATCCTTTGTGGAATGCTGGGCCAAAAAAAGTTTGAACTACACTGTTGGCTTGCTCCACCAGTCCAGGGCCCCATCAAAGATCTGGTCCAGCAAAAGACACGCTTCATAGCGCCACCCAGCACTCCTGAAGTAAGGGGCTCTATTACTTTCCGTGACAGGCTTAGAAAGAGCTGCAGACTTAAGCCTATTCATGCAAAAACACTGGTTTGTTCTCACAACTAGAGCTGAATCTTTTACTCGGGAAGAGAATTTTTGGAGAAGCCAGTTGTTCTCTAAAGAATCACAGAAATTTTTCTAATTCTGGACAATCAGTCCCTTTCTCTCATATTCCAGCACCTTAGAATGCAAGAAGGTTCTTGCAAGAAGGTTCTTAGAATGCAAGATGGAAGGCATCTTAGGGAACGCTAGCTCAACCTCTCATCTGATGAGTAAAGAAATTGAAGATCCTGAGATGGAGGGAAAAGGAGCCCTAGGTAACACAGGCCATTGTTAATGCCATTAAACGATTAAATTCACTCTTACTGTGAGGTATCGTCTTTTCTACTTCAAGCAGCACTCTCACACACACATGCCCAGGTAACAGCCCTGTGAGGTAGACGGCAGTGTCTCTGCTTGGTGGTTAAGGAAATCAGGGTGCACCGTGTTGGAGGGATCTGCCCGTGAGCTCCCAGCTTTACCTCCCAAATGCTGTGGCTGGCCCAGGACTTCTCTCCATTGTTGTGGGAGGCATCAGACTGATTCTGAATGTGCTTGGGAGCCCTGGGCCAAGAAGGTCAGTCTGGGGGCATGAAGGAGAAGACTGTGAATATCGGGGTGACCGTTGAATGTGGATACCGAGTGGTCGCTCCCAGGCCCTGGGTCAGGGAAGAAGGACTATGCCACTCCCAAAGGTTTCCTATGTGCCCACACTCGGGCCCACACCGAGTATCAGAGGTGTCAAAGAATGTGGCCCCTGTCCTTAAGGAGCTAACGGCCTACCTGAAGAGACAGAGGCAACTTCCGCGAACCAACTGGAGAAGAGTATCAGCAACAAAAAGCAAGGAGCTACTGACACACACAACAATAAGGATGGCTCTCAGAAACATTTTGTTGACTGGAAGAAGCCAGACACAACAGAATGCTTACTCATGGTTCCATTTATATGAAACTCTGGAAAAGGCTAATCTATAGACACAGGAGGCAGAGCAGTGTCTGGGCCAGTGGCAGTTGACTGGAATGAGGCACAGAGGAGCTTTCTGAGGTGACGGGAATATTCTACGTCTTGGCTGTGTTGGTGCTGACACAGTGAATACATTTTTGTGTACATTTGTCAACACTCATTGAAATGTATGTGTGAAACGGGTATGTTTGTTGTACAAAAATTATGCCTCGGTAAAGTTGATTTTTTGAAAAGACACAGTCCTTGCTTTCATGGAGTTTACAGTCTGGGGAAAATACAGACGTTAATAAAGTTATCAAGTACATAAATGCAAAATGCTTGTGACTGGGATAAGACTTATGAAGGATGTTATATGGAGTATGAGTTGCATAATAAAGACAGAGTCAATTTGAATACATCAGGAAAGCCTCCCCCAAGGAAGCAACATTGATGTGCACTTGGAAGGATGAGTGGACATGAACCCGGGGAGATGACAGTGGTAGAAGGAACAGCATGTGTCATGGGTCTGTGGTTGGTAAGGCCCACATAAAGAAGGACAATGAGGCTGGCATGGACGGAAAAGATGGGAGGTGCTAGGAGATGGATCTCAGGAGATGAGGCCATGGAGGAATGCTTTGGCTTAGATGAAAGTCTGTGCTTTTCCTGAGAGAAATAGAAATCCACTGGGACATTTTAAGTAGTGGTGAGGTGGTGATGTGACCAGCTCAGTTTATGGGTTAACACCATGGGGTTAATCTTCATCTTCCCCTCCTTCTGGCTATAAGGTTCTTGAGATTAGAACAAAGCCTTAACCATCTGTGTAGCCACCACAGAAATTTCATCAGTAGGAAATATAAACTGAGGTACAAGAATTGTTTTGAATGAATAAATGAAGAATGAATGAATGAACCAATTTTCTCAGACCTAGATATCTACTTTTCTAAAGTCATCTGATTAAATGACAAATTTAGAATTTCTTCTCCCCAAAATGAAGATATGTACCGAGAGGTACATATCTCCATATTGTCCCACATGGACAAATCAGGCCTGTCTCTTCCCCTCGTTACAGATCCCTCAGCAGGTCGGTCGGTGACCTCTGGCGCCCACTCCACCCGTGTGGTAGCCTCACCGCCCCAGATCTCCTCTGAACACACCTGTAATTCAGATGCAACCTTCTACCAGGCACATGGCAGGGGCATCCATCACTCTTATGTGTTTGCCAGAAATTGTCCTCCTATCTCAGAGGCACTGGGAGACGGCTCACAGTACCCTTGAACACCCAGCTCAGTACCTACTCTTCTGGATGCCTTTCCTGCTGGCCTCAGCCCATCAGCTACCATGTTGCCCCCGCCCATAGGACAGCACTTGTCATGTAATATGTTTACCTTGTTTCTTCCTTGTCCCAACACACAGTCCTCTGGTGTTGCTAAGCAGTGCTTGGCACAGAGTGGGGTGAACAGAATAAGAAGGAATGAGGTGGGCTGAGCTATAATGGGGCTTACATAGACCCCTAAAAAAGGCAGTCGACCAGAGGGACAGGGAGACAAACTATCAATGTTTAGCCTGTCCCAGGGAGTTAACTAGTTTGGGAATGACATGAAGGTCCATAAACAGAATTTCCCCTCTGCTTTGAGTTTCCGTGTTCTCCTTGCTGAGCCCCCGTTGTTTTTGCCTCAGCTTCCCCAGACTTCCAATCTTAGCCCATCGGCCATCGGTGTGCTCCTCTTGGCTTTGGTTGTCCAGCTCCTTGGGGCTCTCCCACTGGCCGACCCTCTGCCTCCACTTGCTCTCCATTCATGACCCTCTTCGCTTCAGCCAGAGCGGACCAGCACCCTCTGTCACACTCATGGCAAGGGAATCGGGAATGGCCCCACAGTGTTGTGTCACCACTGCTGGCTGTGGATGGAATCTCCTTCACCAAGAGACACAAACTGCAAAATGACAAAAGTTGCAGGATCTTGCACCAAGAGGTGAGTCCATCTTCCCCTGATGTTCTTTGAAGCTGATTTATTTCTCCTTTGATGCTTTCATGAACATGTAGATTTTCTTCCCAGCAAGACCAAAGGGTGAAGACATTTAGGTCAAACTTAGAGGGGAAATAAAGTGGCTGGTTGGGGCAAGACCATTAACTTTGAGATCAGATAAAGGTGGGTTTAGACCCCAGCTCTGTCACATCTGTGTTAGCCTGACTTTTAAATAGCAGATATGGTGCCCGGAGCCATGGTGACAATGATGGTTCGTGTTGAGAATGGACTGTTTGCAAAGCACCTTGCTGAGCCCTGGACATGCAGCTTCATTTAATCTCCACGGTGACCCTGTGGGGCAGGCTACATTCACAGGAGAGGACACTGAGGCTCCAAACTGGCACAGTTAAGAAATACAGAGAAGTTTCTCCCTAGTGTTATGATAATTACTTTGATAGCCTACGCTCTAGGATGAGACTTTGCATCTTGTCTCAGAAAGGGTTTTATCTCCTCAAATGGACTGTAATTTTCTTGATTAACTGATTTGCATCTCTTTCACCTCTGTATCCTCCAGTGCAGTGACCTGTACATTTTAGGGGCTCATTAAATAGCAACCAATGAACATGAACAGGCTTTGAAGAGTCTCAAGCTCTGGTTTTTCAATAGCATCATCTTTCTTCCCTCTCCACCCACTAAAAAGAAGTCATCTTAAATATGAATGCTCCATTATAAAAGTAAACATATCAAACACAGAAGATTCAAAGAAATATCAAGATAAGGAGAAAATAAATCATCTATGATCTTACCATCCAAAGGTATCATTTTGTCTTATTTCCTTCCAATCTTCCTATTCAGAGATTCTGTTATTGTTCTTTATCTAAGGGGTTCTTTATAAACATTTATTTTTTTCATTAAAAAGGACATTTGCGCATCGGAAATGGGAGGAAAAAAACTGAAAAATAATATAAGTTACTCAAAGTATCACAACCAAGAGATGATTATTGGTCACATCTTTGGCACATTTTGACCTGACTTCTCTGCGTTCTAGTCTGAGGAACCCTAACGGCAGGAGAGCAGCGCCCCCAACCCCACAGGCAGACATTCAGATGAGCCAAGGAGCGTGCAATCCATGAAACCAGACTGCATAAGGCGGAAGGGTTTGTTCACTGTGGAATCTAACACTGAACGCAGAAAGTATAGGATTTCTGATTTATTCTTAATGACGGCACGGGATTCCATTATGCAGGTGAACAGAAGATCATTAATCACTTCTAAGTTGTGGGGATATAGGTGGTTTTCAATCAGTCATGTTTGCAAGCACTCGTGAAATAAACATCTCTGCTGCTCCTCTGCAAACAGGCTCTCCGGGAACGGAGGCAGGGACAGACTTAACCAGTGCAGCCGCATGGGCTCTCAGATGTCAAGGGCTGAGTGCCACCCACCTTCTACCACTGTTCTTTTCAGTATAAGCCGGAGCCCCTGTAGGCCTGATAAAGCCGATGGATTTGATTCATCTGTAGGAACAGATTTCTGACAAGGAAATGACTTGGTGAGTTCCCTCAAGGAGCCTCCTGGGACTTTCTTAGAATGTCAGTTTCCAATCTCCCCTGTGGACAAACACGTGAAAATCAGACAGAAAAAAATATATATGTATATATATAAAAGGAAATTTTTAAAACCAGTGTGTATACAAGAGTGCCTGGGTGACTCAGTCAGCTAAAGCTAAGCATCTGACTCTTGGTTTTGACTCAGGTAATGATCTCACAGTACATGAGATCGAGCCCCATATCAGGCTCTGTGTTGACAGTGCGGAGCCTGCTTCAGATTCTATGTCTTCCTCTATCTCTGCCCCTCCCCTGTTTTCTCTCTCTCACTTTCTCTCTCAAAAATAAATAAATAAATAAACATTTAAAAAAGCTAATATGTGTACAAGAAAAATACTTCAACGCTTCAGAGGAAACAAAGGAGAAAGAGAATAAAAAGCAGTTTCTCTCACCCAGATTCCCCATTGCCTTCCCAGAGCAACTATTACCCACAGTTGTTTTTTATGTATCCTTCAGGAACCATCTACACTCACACAATCATCTCTATCTTTCTACCTGTTACTTGCTTGTGAGCTATCTTTCTTCAATCTATCTCTATGGCTAGCCCCTATCCAACCATCCATCCATCTATCCATCCATCCAACCATCCATCCTTCTAAAAAATAAGGTATCTTTAAGTGAGTGTTGATTGGGGTGCCTGGGTGGCTCAGTCGATTAAGTGTCCAACTTTGGCTCAAGGCACGATCTCACCATTCATGGGTTCAAGCCCCGCATTGGGCTCTATGCTGACAGCCAGCTCGGAGCCTGAAGCCTGTTTCAGATTCTGTGTCTCCCTCTCTCTCTGACCCTCCCTTGCTCATGCTGTCTCTCTCTCTCAGAAATAAATAAAAAGCATTAAAAATTTTTTAAATAAATAAATAAATGAGTGTTGATCACAAATAAAGCAGTTCAGAAGGGACTTCAGGAGGTAGAACTCCAGACCCCTGGGCTAGCCATCACCCTGCCTGTACCTTTGGCCAAGATGCTTTGCTTCTCTCTGCCTCAGTTTCCTCATCTAAGGGAGCTGTGAATGTGTCTTGGAAAGTGGAGACGCAAAGGCCAATGTGAGTCCTGAGTGGACTCACATTCCAGAATGGAGGGTCCTGCTCTCCCCCATCTGCGGTGAGGAAGGACATCAGTGAGGTTTCCCACCCCAATGAGGGAGCAGGAGGAGAATGGGGTGGGTGGGAGCAAGGTGGCTGAGGAGAGTCCACCTTTCGGCACAGGTCGGCCACATTGGCAGCCCTCAGCCCGGTGGAAAGGGACAGAGAGATCTTTCATAAACATTACGTCACCTGTTTTGTGGGAGATAAGGTGTTTGCTAAACTTTGTTGGAAGAGCAGGACCTTCCGCGTGACCACCGCCAGGTCAGCTACCTGCTCAGACCGGCTGCGGGGGCCTCCGGCTCAGCTTGCCCAAAATACAGGAATCAGCAAACGGCACCAGGGCTATTTAGTGTAAACAGAGGCAAATGCTCTCAGGATAAAGGACAAAGAGGTCATGGGTAGGAGAGGGACGGTGGCCTCCTCATGGGCCAGGGTCTGTGAATACCTTGCAATCCGGGGTTCAACCCCCTAATGTAGCCCTAGCTCACTTTGGAAGTGCCCTTTGGGACTGGGGTTTGCATCAGGACCTCCCTGTGGCACCACCCCATTGGGAGACAATTACATCGAATGCCATGTGAAGGATGCCCCTGGAATTGTGTGGTGGGGCAGCCTGCAGGTGCACAAGGAAGCTGCTCCATTCCTTGCCAAGCAGGGCCTCTAGGCCTCTGAGAAATCTGGTTTGGCCACCACATCTCTTCCTCCCACCATTTAGCCTCCTCCTCAGAACAGCAGGGCTCTTGGCTACGTAATGTTGGTGCTGGACAGCAAACTTAAGCCTTTTCTTATCAGAGCAAGACCTCTGTGTAGGTCCCACGCCTCCATGCTAAGGACACCCAGGGCATAAGCAAAAGGCATTCACCGAAAGAATGTTCCCTACCCCTCCACACAGAGTAGAAACATTGCAATGGAAAGGTCTTGGATAATTCCTGGGGCCTCCTAGACGCAGACAGTGGACCAGGCCAAGATGTGTCTGTTTCAAATCAGGTTCCTCGTATATGAAAATATGGGGAAAGGCTAACACATCCTTGCAGGAAAAAAGTGTGATATGACTGAAGCATTTGCATTTAACAGATGAATACTTCCACATATGGACTATGTGTATCACTCATTTAGAGATGATATCAAAAGTCTGGAATTGGAAAAAAAAAAAAGTCTGGAATTGGAAGGCCTTCACTATCATTAGGCCTAGGCCTAAGCCAAATGCCCCTTCTACACTTTCTTCTAAAACTGAAGGATTGAACTCAGTAAGTAGTGATATTCCCATTAGTAGAGGCGAGCGCTGTAGAGTGAGTCCCACTGAGAGGAATCTCTGTGTGGGCCTGAGACTGTTTGGGAAATATGAACTACAGGACAGTTCCAGTACCAGTGACATATCGGGTTCTAAATCTGGGCGTGGAGAAGTCCTTCCTGCTGTCTGACTTGACTGAGAGCAGGAACAGAGTCAGGGAGGGCACCCCAGCCTGGACAGTATCTCTGAGACAGCACAGTATTTGTACATGGCATATGTATGTATGTGTATATATGTGTGCATATATATACATATATATGTGTATGTATATATGGCATAAGAGGTATGAGACATGAGCCATCCTCTGAACAATTGGGGGCTTATGGGGGAAACTACAGGTGTGCAAACATCCCATTACTGCTCCTGACTTTGATTCCCAGGGTCTCCTGAGCAAGGAAAACTAAAATGCTAAGTCAAAAAACAAGTATCAAATGGAGCTCCCTCTTGCTTTCTCTCCCCCCTCCCCGCCCCAGCTCTGCAGTTCTGGAATAAGTACCCAATAGTACCTTCCTCTTTAAACCTAAATGCCTGGCCTATCCTGATAGTGTTAGAGGCATAGGCTTGGGGCAACTGGGTAGCTCAGTTGATTAAGCATAACTCTTGATTTCATCTCAGGTCATGATCTCACAGTTCATGGGATCAAGCCCTGCATTGTACTCCATACTATCAGCATGGAAATTGGAATTCTCTCTCTCCCTCTCTCTGCCTTCCCCCCCCACCACCGAAAGTAAATAAATAAACTTAAAAAAAAAAATAGAGACATAGGCTTAGGATCTGGGGACAATCATGGGTAAGTGATCTCACTTGGAACTTAGGTATAGCTTCTGTGCATGTGTTACTTGTAGGTCTTACTAACTCTGACCAACAGAGTAAACAGACAGACAGTACCTTTATAATAATAAATACCATTTGTGCAGCCCTTAATATTTGCCATGTACTTGCTGTGTGTCCTTGGGCAAGTTACTTAACCTCCCTGAGCCTCAGGCTCCTGATCTGTAAGTTGGAGGAAATAATAATACCTATTCACAGAGTGATTGTGACAATAAAATTAGCTCATACGTTTAAACACACACACACACACACACACACACACACACACACACACCAAAACAGTGCTGGATACAGAGTAAGTTCTCAATACAAAATGTTGTTAAGTGTCCCTGTCCCTCCTCACCACACATTGGTCCCCTCTGCCTGATGCTGCCCATCCTCTTGCCCATAATGTCATGCAAGCTTTGCATCTTGGGGTCCCCTATATCCCAAATCCTCCTTCTGATCAGCCCATTGTCCTGATGGCCATCCAGGTTCTCATCAATGCAATCATTGGTCCTTAGCTATTTGAAATCCTGTTGAATCCAGAAGTCCTGTCTCAGTCCTCATAGGCCCTGAGCCCATCTGTGTTTGGCTTTAACATTCTGTGCTTCCTAATTCCATTTCTGGGGCTTAATTATGATTATACAGCTTCATTACATAGAGTTGATTTTAAGTAATGGCCCTAATTAAGAGTGAATTTTAATTAAGCTTAATCCAGAGCCTGCCTCCAATTGCCAAAGATTTGCTGCCTGAGAAGAGGAAAGCCTGCCCGTGCACAAAACCTCAACCTTCATGCTGCTGAGCCATCTTGGCCAGATGGGTTTGCTTGCGTCTCTGGCCTCAGGAGCACACTTCTGCCCCAGGCTGCAGGGGTTATGAACTGTGACTCACTTTTTCTCCCACCCAGCAGCAAACTCAGAGCCCCAGCAATAAGGGAACAGAACACAACCCACCTTGAAGTAAGAGAACCTGACCTCTCGAGGCTCCGCCAAGGGGCCAGCGTCTGTGTCTGTCCACTTTCCTCCAGCTGCTCATAACACCCACTCTACAGATGAGAAAACTGAAGCTCAAGGAAGCTAAGCACACAGCTGCTGAGGGCAGAGGGATGACTGGATATCATAGCTGTGAATTTGGGAGAAACCAATCTTTCCCCAATTTCCTGCTGGGCCGCTGAAACCAGAGCATGCCAGGCTTTAGCACTCAGACGCTGTGCAAGTGAGTTCTGCAAAACCACAAACATTATTTACTCAATAGTGAAAAACATCTGGGGTGCCCTGTCAGTTAAGCATCTGATTCTTGGTTTAGGCTCAGGTCATGGTCTCACAGTTCATGAGTTCAAGACTCTGTGCTGTCAGTGTGGAGCCTGCCTGGGATTCTATCTCTTCCTCTCTCTGCCTCTCCCCTGTTAGCTCTCTCTCTCTCTCAAAATAATTAAATAAACTTTAAAAAAAATAGCAAAAAACATCTTAACCCATTTGTCTTAAAATAAAACTTTATATCCAACCATTAAAAGTGCCATCAAAGATTATCATAAAAACAAAACAATAAAAATAAAACAATGTTATTAAATGGAAAGGGGGAAACTGTTACCTTCTAGAGGCCCAAGACTCAGGCCTGGTATTTTTTTTATTTAAAAAAGACAGAGATGAGAAAAATGTTAAAGACAGAGCATCAAACGGAGACTTTGCCCTTCATGTAATCAGAAGGATTGGCAGACAGTCGGAAAGATAATCATATGTTACTATGGGATTCAATATTATTTAAAGTCGTGTCCAACTGCCACCTAAAATCAACTCATTTGTCTGGCATTTTGGAGACCCCGATCTAAACCAATTTAGCTCGCTGTTCCAGGCTTTGCCTCTGAGTGATAGATACTGCCCTTCAGCCTTTCCAAGGGTGACAAAGTTCTACCTCTCCTATCCCTCAGCCCTGACCCAAGGACAAGGTGTGGACATTCCTTTGGTGTTTCAAGTGCAAACACAGTGAAATCAATATGCTCTCGGAGGCTGGTGGGGTTGGTTCAGCTGCAGAGAACAGACCTGACTGCCCTTGTCTTGAATTTCTTGAATGCCATCAGCATGCCCGTCTCTTTTACGATATTGAAGATCCCACCTTATAACATTACCCACGGAGAAGCTAAGTTCTAAAAAACATTTTGGTTCTTCTAAAAGAAAATGGAAAGTGAAAAACGGTATTCAATTACCTTGAAAATAAAAGGGGGCAATTTCACTCACAAATGCCATACTTAAAGGTTCAATTTGGGAACAGCTGTTCAAATGAGTCAGGGGAAAAAAGAGAAAATCATTTTTTCGTCCCCTTCTGTCTACCCCTTCTGATGGAGTGCATCTTCCTTAGACTCAAAAACAGATAAATGGGCTTGAAATGTAATTAAATAAGCACTCAATTTACTAATCCAAGCCACAGAACTTTCCCACTAAAGGTTGAGGATCTAGAAACCCACTTGCTTAACCTAACCAGTGACCCAGAAACCACCACATTTGAGGTGTTCTTCTAAATGACGCTGGGGCAGGGACTCTCTGCTCTTTTCCAAGGGCTTCAGGGTGAAGTTACAATCAAACCATTAAATAGAGACAAGACTCTCAGACATAGCTGCCTGATACAGTCCCACTTCCTACACCTGTGAAACATCATTAGATGAGAAAAGAAGAAGACGACAGCTTCGACTGAGATAGAAAAACGTTATGGAAATTAACTTATGCCAGGCAACCAAACAACATAATCCCACAACATAACGGGATAATATCATTATCCCATTAAAGCTGCTCCTTTTTCATTTTATCTTCATATTTTTATCCCTGGCACTGGAGTAGCTATGTGGCCACCACTGATGGTTTCTTAAGACATACTTAGCATATGGACTCCTGCCCTGAATAACTACAGCTGGAGCCAGACGGCCCAGGGGATGAATTTCTATTCTGCAAGTTACCAGCTGTGGAACTTTAGGCCTCAGTGTCCCCATCTGCACAATGGGGTAGTAGTGGCACCTACCTCATAGGGATTGTTGTAAGGATTAAATGAGAGTGCTTAGCACAATGCATGGCCCACAGTCAACGCTCAGTGGACAGCGGATGGTTGATATTAACCCTGGCTCAAGCTTGTGTCGTGGTTTTATCTCAGAGACTACTGACTTGCCTGTTGAAAGAAGAGGCTCCTAAGCTCAGAAGTAATCAGAAGACCTGCAGGAAGGTGGTGAGAGACTCAACTCCTCAAGTCTCTGAGATGCTTCTGTGTCCTCCTTTCAGGTTTCTGCCCATCACACGGGCCAACGAGCTCTGGCCAGAGCTGAAGCAGGTGCCGATTGCTTTCTTGAGGACCTGCCTGGCGGGATGGGGCCATATGCAGCACATGAAGGAGGCATGTGCTCAGACCAGCTCCCTCCTGGAAATCCATTTTGATTGTGGATCCAAAGGAAATCCTTCCAGGCTCCATGTGCACCTGCTGAAGCCTGCACACGCATGGGCATTTCCTTCTCCCTCTACATAGTCCTTGCACATCTGGGCAAAAACAAGTCCCTGCGGGTGACATCTTGTGCATGTAGCTGCCCAGCCCTTTGATAAAATGCACAGTTTCTCCCTGAGTGAAGCTTAATGTGCCTCAGCCTGGGGATTTATACCAAGCAATAAAATCCACAGGATAGAGAAATGCAAATAGATTGTAGAATATAATATTATCATTGTCAACATAAAAGACTTTTATTTACTGCCCCCCCAAAGAAAATACACTATAGTGTCATTTGTTTCAGGGAATGCAAAAAAGGTTTCAACAACTAACAGGGCATGTTTCTGAACAAAATATGCCCCGTATATGATGTCGGAACACATATTGTCAGTGGCCACTTGGGCGTCTGTGTTCTTGCAAACAAACCCTGGAGAATCAAGTTAGAGAAGGTCACTCGCAGCCTGCCTCTCTGAGCCAGAGGCTGCCTACCTCTGTCCACAAACAAACCAGATTACATAGATTTACTCAGAGGCAGGCCATATTCAAGTCACATTTCAGGACGAGGTGTTGCTGACTGGGCTTCCTGAGGAGCTAAACACAGATGTGTGAGATGCTGAGTGAATGGGGGATGTGTGTTGCTTTGGGCAAGGAGACTTCACAGCAGAGAGAAGACAGGAGGCAGTGACTCCCTCTCATCTTTTCTCTAGGATGTATCCCCCATACTCACTGCTAAAGGCCACTCTGTCAACCCCCTTGTTGCACAGAATACTGACATCTAATGAGACCAAGTATTTCTGTGGATTGGGTTGAATAATAAATTTGTTATTTATTGGGGGATTTGGGTATCATGTTAGACCTGGCCATAGTGATACTTCCATTTCTGCCTAAGAAGGAAGGATCTGAATTTATAAGGCTTTAAAGAGCAGTAACTACTACCTGAATGACATTTTCTGTAAAAGTATATTCTTAGCTGATTCTCCAGGAGTCCTAAGGTATGTGCTAATGTTATGATAGCCACTTTACAGATGAGGAAACAGAGGTTGAGAGAAGTAAAGAGCATTATCCATGGTCAGCCAGCTTGTAAGAAGGAGATACAAATTCAGGTCTGTCTAACTCTAGAGATGTCAGTTCTCAACTCCATGCTAACCTGCCCCCCATTAGGAAAGCCTCTGCTGGGTGCCCCCACTTGGGTAGGTCACTCGATCCTCACAGGTAAGGCAGGCATTATGATTTCAACTCACAGATGGGGAAACTGACACTCAAGAGAAGAAAGCATTTGCCCAAGTCACACAGATATTACAGAACGTGACCAAGATTCAGACCTCAAGCCATGATTCCTAATCCCGTGGGTACAAAGTGAGGGCTAGAAGGTATGGTCATTCTCCCTTCTCCAGACCACCACGTTCCTTGTGAGTTTTGTAAGTGTCAGCAGCCAAATCAGTAACCTCATTTCACATCCAAGAAGTTCCATTTTTTTCACCTGCAGTACATTTGAGCAAGGAATGTCCCCCAAGTCTGAGAAGATGGTTTAGAAAGAAGCCCCTGACAGTCCCCAGGGTTTTTGCATCCAGGGTGGGCTGGAGCCAGGGGAGGGGGCATGATAACAGACTTCGGTTAAAGTAGGAAAGGAGAAAATCCCAACCCAGAGAGGAAGCTGGTCTTCCAACTCCCAGGGGTCAAATGCCATGATCCTCCTGACTCAGTCCTAACCTGTCCATCACAGAGCTCCCTTGAGCTCTCACTATATAGCCCAAAGTCACGACATGGCCCCATACATGGTGAGCTTCATCGGTTTGCCTTTACTGGGTCCCATCATCACAGGAAGATCAGAGTGGGAGAAGATTCATTTACTCAGGCTACAAATATTGGTGACCAATGAAATTGGTGACCACCATGTCATAGGCTGGGGATCCAGCTGAGACTAACACAGTCATGTTCTCTGACATCTGGGGTTTATATCCTAGTGATGATGAACAGGTAAGAATCAGGTGCACAGATAAACCAGACTGGATATCAGACAGCACTAATCAAGAAGATATAAAACAGGGGGTGTGACACTGGGAGACAGGGGGTAACATTGGATGCAGAGGTTAGAGAATGCTTCCCTGAGGAGGTGACACTGCTGGGCAATCTGGGCAGCCCTGGAGAGCTCGGTTTTCAGTGGTCACCGCGTCAGAGTTTCCACAGGGACACGAAGGTCACGAGGATCCCCAGACTCTAATTTCAATCAACAATGAATCAAAGTGACTCTGTAGGCATTTCTCCTCCAACCCCCACCACCCGCACCACACCCACGACGGCAATCTGTTTGACCAACAGAGAAACGATTATTCCAAAATACACCGGATGAAGAGCTGCCGTGGGGAGGGTGGTGTCTCCAGTTTCTCCTTCATAGCGGTCATCTCTGGGGATCCAGAACTTCTCACAGGACAGTATCTGCTGTAAGGGTTTTGGCCCTGGAGTTAATGCCCATAAACTCTGCCTTTTGAGAATTCTGCATGAAAAGGGAAATGGCAGCAGGAGGCGTTCTTGCTGAGGGAAGCTAGCTGGCATTTGCATGGGGAAAGGGGACAGGCATTACCTGAACACCTGTATGCGCCAGCCTTGCATTGGACACTTCACTTCTGACGTGTCCTTCAATCCCAGGAGGAAGGTGTTAAAAGCTCCTTTATGGGTACCCTGGGTGACTCAGTCCATTAAGCGTCTGACTCTTGGTTTTGGCTAAGGTCATGATCTCGCAGTTCTTGAGTTCGAGTCTTGCATCAGGCTCTGCACTGATGGTGTGGAGCCTGTTTGGAATTCTCTCTCTCTCTCTCTCTCTCTCTCTCTCATCTTCGCTTTCTGCCCCTCCCCCCACTTATTCTCTCTCTCTCTCTTTCAAAATAAATAAATAAACTTAAAAAAATAAAAACTCCATTATGATAGCGAAGGATACTGAGTCTCTGAGAGGCAAAGCAAATTCTTTGGTCACCCAGCAAAGAAGTGGCAGATGTGTACTGATAACATTACATCACTAACACCTTATTAATCACAGTATGCTAATTACATTAATCCAATGCACTGAGCATTTACTAGATCTGAGACTCTTCATCAAGTGTCTCAGCATCACACATGGCTTCATGGAGTTCTCACCATAGATTATTACTGCTCCCATCCAGCAGATGAGAAGACCGAGGATCGGCACATGAAATAGCCTGCTGGGGGTCACTCAGCCTCTAAAGTGAGAAAGCCAAGATTCAAACCCAGATATGTCTGATGCCCCCTTTTTTATTTCAGAGACAGAGACAGAACAGGACAGGAACATTCCATATTAAAAGAGACCAAACAAATATGACAACTTAAATCAAAGCTTGATTCTTGACTGGAAACTACCCTGAAGGGAAAAGTGCTATAAAGGACATTTTGTGGTCAACTGACAAAATTGGAATCTGGACGGTAGACTAGATAAAAATGCTGTATTGACCTTGAAGTTATAATGTTGGTGACTCTGCTGTGATTATGTAAGAGAATACCTTCATCCTTAGGGTACACACAGTACAGTAGGCGAAGGTCAAAGGCAATTTCTTCATATGGCCGAGAAAAAGTGTGCGTGCAAGTGCATGTGTGTGTACAGAGAAAAAAAGGCAAGTGAGGCAAAATGTTAACAGATGAATCTAATGGGTATATTTACTTTTCTGTAAGTTTGAAACTATTTCCAAATAAAACATTAAAAAGAGAGAGGTAGAATGAAAGGAATTGTCAGATATTGTATGATAAGCTAAAGGTATTACTCCAAAGATGGATGGATCCTTTTCTGTGTCCTAATTCTTCCTCTCTGTCTGAAATTCTACCATTATTAATTCATTCCTTCAGCTTTACCTGGCCAGTGTTCGAATGTATGTACCTTTGAGAGTTATTTGTCATTCGATCTTAAGGAGACTTACCCAAAATATTAATACTCATCATTATTTATTGAGTGTTACATGCCAGGCATGGTGGTAAATACCTTCTCTACATTGTCTCACTTAATTGACTTAGTAGTTGAAAATGCCATAAAAAGTAGTTAGTCTTAGTGTCCTTATTTTAGAGACACAGAAACCTGGGCACAAAGAGTGTCATAGCTGGCCCCAAGAGCTCCAGCAAATAGAAAACAAAGCCCAGGTTTGAACTGAGACATGTCTGAATCAAAAGTCCAAACTTTTTAGTTCTAGAAAAGTGTAATAATTGAAACAAGTAAACAGTTTTCTTTCATAACAGAATAAACTAGATACCAATTAATACACCAATTTGCATTTTTCCCCAAGATGCACACCTAATTTCCTAATCTCTACTCAGCATCCCAGGCACCCCTCTTATGTGCTGGGTTGGTAACCTTCATTTTCTGGAAAGGCATCTTTGAAAGGTATCATGAATGACTTCCTGCCTTGGGACATTAGCTGGCTTTTGAGCAACCACAGGGAATTTAGAAATCACTGGAAGCTTACCAGGTGCTGGCATTACCATCAGCAGACATTCTGACTTGCTCAGGGTGGTCTCCTCACCAAATGGCCAGTCCCACTGTCAGACCACAGCTCTTAACTGGTGTGCCAGAAAAGGCTGGACTCTGTGACTGACGGCTCATGAGCATCCCAAGAGAGAACTGCCTTTGAAAATTCCCCCACCACCCCAGGAACCAAATATAAACTCTTGCAGAGCATGTAAGTCCCTAAAAAATCAGTCCTTAATTTTCTAGTTTTATCTCTTACTGCCCCTTTGCACCCCCAATTCAGATCAGAGCATGCTGAAGTTCTGTCATTTCCCTGAAAAGTGTCTGATTTTGTCTCATATTTTGAGCAAATGCCTTTCTTTATGCCCAGAATGCCCCTGTCCTAATTCCAACTTTTCCTGCTGAACTCTGGTTTGTTCTTTTTGTCACAGCGTCGATGTCACTTTCTCCAGGAAGCCTTCCCTAAATCCTAGGCTGGAGAAGTGCCCCTTCTAAGAGATCTCCAGGACCAGGATACCAGCTTGTTTTGTTCCCCTTTAATCTCCTTGTAAAGGCCCATCGCTCACCCTTTTAAGTTCTTTTCAGTCCCGTGATGCAAGAACCATGTTTTGTTTCCCATTATTAACCATAGCTTAGGACAGAACAGCGACTCAGGAAATCTTTGGTCCGTGAATTGAAAAACAAAAGGAAAACTAAAGAGAAACATTAAACTGAATTCTCACGTGCATTGATGAGGGCTTTAAGTTAAACCCATGTTTCTATAATGTGAGGGCAAGTCGGAGAGCTAACTCAACTGAGCTTCTCAGTTTCCTCATCTGTAAAATGCACACAAGCACTGCCTCTGTCTCACAGCTTTACTGGGACCATCACACATTAGACCCAGGGAGCTCCAGCACTGTCCCTCCACTGGCAGACACTGGGTAAATGTTGGCCACTGTGATTGTGATTTGTCTTGTTATTATAATTATTATCATGATTATTATTGTTAAAGTCGTATCAACAGCAAAAGAATCAGACAGATGTTCAGCAGGCCGCTGCCATGGAAACCTGACTAAGTACCTGGATGGACTCTTCATCCAGAAGTTGGATGTCCCATAGCGTCTGGGCGGCTTGCCTCAAGCAGAATCTACCCCCACAAACAAGATTTCTGTTTTCTTTGTCCAACTTAAACTTGATTAAGAAAAATAAAGCACGTCGTTTCATATTCCTAATCTCTTTTGTCCAGAACCAAGAGAGAAGTGCTCTGCTAATCTGGTCTGAAACTGGAGTCAGGCAAGATCATTCTTAAGTCTGGATGGTACTTTGTTTTTCAGGTACATTTACCAACAGGAAATGGGCTATTAGCTAGGGGATCTTCAGGCCCGTGGGCATGACTGTTGCTTCCAAAGAGGCCCGCATCTGAAGAGACTCCGCAGACTCCGATTCCATAGCTTACAGGCTGTACCACCTTGGGCAAACTGCTTACCTCTCTGTGCCTCAGTTTCTTCATCTATAAGATGGGTATGCTGATAACATCTATCTGAGAGGTTTTCATAGGAAGATTAAATGAGTAGGCGTTTGTAAAGTGCTTTGAACAGCACCTCACCCTAGGTATTTGTTAAACAGAGTGAATAATAGCACTGTACGGTCAATTTAAACAGGAGAAATAATTACATATTGTAACCTCAGAGCCTCGAGGACCATGGATGTGTGTATTTATTTCTGCATTTCTGTTTCAAAGGTATTTCTTTAGGAGGGCTAGAAGGAGGTGGAAAGAAAATCTCTTTGTTCTATCTGTATAGTTGGCAATTCTTGTGGGGGAGAAATCAATGTGAATTTGATAAACAGTTTGCAACCCTCTCTGGAAAATCCCGAAAATTGATTTCACTAAGATCCTTGGCTTTCAAGTCCTCTATAAAGAAGGCAAAAATAAACACAGGTTTTTCTCTAAACTCGGAGGTGAAATTTTGTTATTTCCAATAATAATACTTTTTAGAAAGACCAGTTACATCCAAGGCAAAGATAATTTATTTTATGAGGGGTTGTTTAAATATAGACTAAGATAGCACAACTCATAATAACCAGCAACAAATACAACATATTTAAATAACACTTTTAAATGATAATGTCTGCAAAAAAAATGATAATGTCTGCCTTCCACATATGCCCTATTCCTCACATACCATAGAACAAAGAGCAGAGGGCCTAGAATTAGGCTGCTTATATTATTCTGTATGAGCTTATATTCATAAGGAAGTGATTTCATTTCTAGGCCTCAGTTTTCCCATCTCTGTAATGGGGATAATATTCCTTACCCTTTGGCATGTTGCAAGTGTTCAGTGAGTTATGTGAAGGCCCTCACATGGTGACTAACACATATTGTTAGTATTACTGCCTCACACGATAAATTTTGAAGGGAAGTTGTGAGAATAGGATGTGAAAGTCAAGATAAGTGAATGTGCCTTGAAAATTTCACATGAAAGGTATTATTTTAAGAGAATTAGAGGTGCCTGTGTGGCTCAGTCAGTAAAGCGCTCGACTCTTGATTTCGGGTCAGGTCATGATCTCACATTTTGTGAGATCGAACCCTGCATCAGGCTTCATACTGTCAGCACGTAACCTGCTTGGGATTTTCTCTCTCTTTCTCTCTGCCTCTCTCTCTCTCAAAAATAAATAAATAAACTCTAAAAAATTTTATTAAGAGGATTTGTATTTTAAGGAATGATTGTTAAATATTTAGGTATGATAATGGCAGTAGGGTTATGTTTTTAAGAGGAACCCTTCCAGACTGTAGGCTCTAAATGCCATTAACCAGTACAAAGAAACAGGGTTTCATGGGAGAAATGGCTGATTCCAGGTGTAGGGCAAGAAATGTACAAGGTAAGTCTGCTCTTAACTGCTTGACTAACTTATGTGCATCCTTCAAGGCCCAATCAAATGTTATCTTCCTCTCTCTTCTGGAAGAATTGCTTAAACATGCTTACCTGTCATCTTTCTTTTTATCCAGCTCTGATAGTGGCTGACTTTTGAGAATAATAAACATCACCTACCAGTGGTACTCTGTAGCTTATCTCCTCTGTCTTCATTGGAAAGATGCCTAATATTGCCAAGCTAAATCTTAGGTAAAGAACTATGTATCCCATTTTAAAAACTTTATTATGGAAAAATTTCAAATACATTCCAAAGTAGAAGGAGAAGTACAATGAACATGCATGTATCATCACACATAATTCAACTCATGATCAACCTTGTTTCATTTATATTTTCCCCACTCCATTGTCAACAGGATTTTGGAACAAATTTAAAATACCTTATTTTTTAAATTCATAAGTATTTCTATATATTTGGACCCTGATGGACACTGGCTGTGCTTTAAAGGCTGGGGCTAGCCCACGGGGGCCTTAGCGCCAGTGAGAATAAGGAAGGACAGTCCTCGGCAGCCTCAGCACCACCCCAGTCTCCACCCGCCTCCGGTGGGGGCTGATGAGGGCAACGGAACCAAATGCAGCAGCGGGGGAGGGGGAGGCCCTTGAGGTGCTAGGGTCCTGTTCTCTGCTTCTCTCCCTCTTCCGTCCAGACTCCATGATGCCTCCCTTTAGGGTGGCAATGCAAAAGAGGCTGAGTGACTAGCCTGCAGGCCAAAGCCAGCCAGAGACAACAGAGGCTGATATGTAAGGCCCCAGACATAGGAGTCTAAGTCAGGGAACCTCTGTTCAGAACCTACTGGATTCCTGCCACTGGAACTTGCTGCTCTGCAAACCAACCAAACTCCATTCTCAAAACCTGGATCACAGCCATACCGGCCAGAGTTGGCTGTCTCTTTAATGAGGAAACAGCACCCCCTGCTGTCCCTCCTGACTATAGCCAGACTGGCTTTAGTGCTTGGGACCTACTTACACCCCTTCACTACGCCGTGGGGAGCCCAGCCAAACCGCTGTTCACGGCATTTTTTTTTTAACTTGCTTGTTTGATTTACTTCAAACAAACTTGGTCCTGAGAATTGGGAGATACCATCTAATGTATTATTATTATTATTATTATTTATAATGATAACAACTACAAATTATCGAACGCTTCTGCATTAAGCACTTACATGCATTATTTTAATCCTCTTAGCAATAAAGCTTACTATCCCACCTTTTGTGGATTAAGAAACTGAAAATATTAGTCACTTGGCAGAAGTACTTTTTGTTTAACAATTTAATAATAGTCATAATTTAATATTTATTTATTTATCCATTCACTCAACACACTTATATTTAGTACCTGCTGTACCTCAGGCTCCAGAGGTACAATGATGACCAAGGCACTGCCTGTGGTTTTGTGAAGTCATAGCAGGGTATGGAGGAGGAGGAAAGGAGAAAAGAACTCATACTGATTGAGCATCTACTCTGGGCTGGTCTACTCGGTGTTTTAAATTTTACTCTCCCATCTAATCTTCCAACACCGCTCAGTGGGCGTTTCTGTATCCATTTTACAAATGAGGAAAACTGAGTCTCAGAGAGTTCGGAACACTTGCCTAAGGTTCTCTAGCTGGTTGGTAAAGACACTGGGATTTTAAATTCAGTTCTCCCTGATGGCAAGGCCTTGCCTTTGGAGGATTATATAGTGGAGAAATGTAATGTTTAGAGAAGTCTTAGGAAAGCATAAGAGGGGGGTCAGGAAGATGGAATGAGCAACTCTTCCCAGAGGCAGGCAGATGGTTCACTAACATGGCTATAGTGATCTTGGAGTTCTGTTGATTATCCATTTCCTCAATCATTTAATGAGCCCAAAATAAAAATGTTCCCTGGGCACCTCATATGTGCCAGGCATCTTCCCGGAAACCAGAAGATGGTGATGGACAAGCCAGTATGATGATGCCTGCCTTCATGGAGCTGGGTGGAGCTCCTAGGGAACTCTCCCGCTGGGATCAGGTACTAGGAAGAAAGAGGAATAACATGTGTTAAAAGAGAGCCCTGAGACTGAGGGTGTGTTGGGAAGGTCTGGCTGAGGAAGTCACATTTGAGGTGCCCTAGATGCCTGGGGAGCAGAGGCTAAATGGGGACAGGTCGGATGAGCTGCCATCAGAGGAAAGGGCACATCTGCAGGTTCAAGGCCAGAAGCAAGTAGGAGCAGGAATGTGGTGGAAGGGGAGGTGGAGAGAAAGGTGAGGCTGGGGAGGGCTGAGGGTCCATCAAGCCAAAACTCGAAACAGTAGCCTGGAGCAGTGCTTCTCAGACCAGTTGCGGGAAGCCGAGTTCTATGTTTGTTTCTCTGTTCCCCCGTGCACTAATATTTCTGTAAAAAAAAAAAAAAAAANTATGAAAAAAAAAAAAAAAAAAAAAAAAGGAAAAAAAGTAAGAAAAGTGAAAATTAAAAGGCTGAGATATACTAAATATTAGCATAAGCTTATGATTATTAGATTCAGCAGACGTAAACTTACTCTGTCGAATTGCTGCCTTCGCCCTTCCCTCCTCGCAGACCAACACCCATTTGCAAACTGGCCCCTGTCAAAGTCCAAGCTTTGAGAAGCACTGCTTTAGAGCTTCGGTGAGCCACAGCATCTGCCTCTGGAAGAAGTAACAGACGGCGAGAAAACAGGAGGGGAGGATATTGTGGCGGCCAAGGCAAAGCCATACAGAACAACCTGGTGTGTCTGGGGCAGGGCAGAGTGTTGGGTAGAGCTGGAGGGGGAGGGGCAAGGCCAGTGGGCAGCTTTCTCAGCAGTGATGAAGGAACTGGGCACTGGGCAGGCCCCACACCTCAAAAGCACCTGCCAAGGCCAGTGCTGTCTTTTGAGTGATATGGAGCTGCCAGGGGCAGTACTATCTGTAAGAAGTGTCCTGTTTTGAGCATCTACTTGTGAACCTCAGCATATTCTCTCCAAAAAGGAAGAAAACAAGTGAAGAAATTAGCCTTTGATCAGATTAATATGGAAGTCCCAGGCTGCCATCTGTAATGTGATTTAAAAGCTCAGAAATGGCTCCATAACTTTTTTTTTATGTTTATTTTTGAGAGAGAGAGACTGAGCACGAGTCGAGGAGGGCAGAAAGAGGGAGACACAGAATCCGAAGTAGGCTCTAGCCTCTGAGCTGTCAGCACAGAGCCCGATGTGGGACTCAAACTCATGAACAGTAAAATCATGAACTGTGAGATCATGACCAGAGCCGAAGTCGGACTTTTAACTGACTGAGCCACCCAGGAGCCCCTCAAGAATTTTAACCAATAGTCACTATTTGACCCAACATGGGCATTTTAGAAATTCTCATTTTGTCATCCCAAGTATATTAGCAGCTCCTCCATGGTAAAGAATAAAACCCTCAGCATAATAGAAATAGCTTCCATTTCTGAGCCCTGGGCCCAAATGTTTCTCACACAATATTCACAAATGAGGAAATTGGGGCTACAGCCACTATGTAGGGCACATGAATTCACACATCTAAGGTAGTGGCAGATTTGGGATTCCAACCCAGACCTGTCCAGCCCAAAACCCGCGCTTCCTTCACTAGTTCACATGCACCCTGGCTCCCAAAATGCTCCCTGGTGAATGAACCCATAAGAGGTGGGATGGCTAAAGAGCTCCGGGGCAGGATTGGGAAGCCAGTGGGGAAATGCTTCTTATCACTAAGTATGTTCTGCAACCCATCCACCAGAGTTCTCAAAGGAATGACAACTAAGCCTTTTAAGCTTTTGGTTGGAGGAGAAATAAAAAACAATCCAAATGACTACTTTAGGAAAACACTGACACTCAAAGAAAATGGGATACAGAAAGGGTTCAAGATTAAGTGGCTGGGAACTGGGTTGTTTAAAAATTACCCAGAACTGGAAGATGGGAAATGTGACACCGCCCTAAAATTGCAGCTGTCCCTTCATTAGTGTGCACTCAGTGCCTATCCTGCATTATCTCATTCACCCTAATCTTCACAACCCTCGGGAGAAGTTGTAGGCATTCCCATCATACAGATGAAAAACTGAGGTCCAGGAAAGTTAAGTGAGCTGCTCAGAGTCTTGGAGGTCCCAAGTGGGAAAGCCAGGATTTGAACCAAGTTACAAGACTCCAGAGCCTGAAATTCAAGCTCAGTGCTGTCTGCCTCTGCAGCTAATGCAAGGCTGAAAGCTTTGGCTGGTGACACCATCCTCAGAAGGCAGTCAAGGGCAGCACCTGACACCCATGATTTTGAGAGTGTGGTCCCTGTGGGTCTGAAATATGAGTCTTCCTTCAGGCACCAAATGGATGGCTATTCCTGAATGTACTTTGATAAATTATCTGGGTGTACTCGTGAGTGGAGTTTTCATTTCTTTTAAGTGTACGTTCCATGGGACATCTCCAAGAGCATTCGGCCAGATGATGAGCATCCATCTGAGAACCACAGCCAAAGGCAGGTCAGGTTCCACACGGGTGGGTTTCCCTTACTCCTGGATCCAGGCCACGGCACAGCAGCACTACCCAGTGCACACACTTGGTGGCCACGGCTTACTGGTTGAGATGAATTTGACCTCGGCATGATGATAATTATGATCCTGAGAGCATCATCACAGTGGAAATTATCCAGGACAAATCCAGAGAAGCAAATGGCAGTCAGGGCCAGGTATAATCTGACCTGCAACTTTTGCTTGCACCCTGAAAAAGAGTCCTAGAAGGGACCTTTCAGTTGAGACAGTCACCAACATTATACCAATTGCAACCAATCATTCCTGCAAATTCCCTGCAACACTGACAGTGGGGCCATGAAGACGGCTATCCTGACTTTAGGGAACACTGTTTTATAATAAATCAATCAAGTCCCAGTCCTACTGAGTTTGCATTCTGGAGGAGAAAAAAGACATTAAGAAAGCAAATACATAATAAATGAAACAATTACTGAATGTGGTAAGTATTAGACAAGAAAGAAATTAGGTGATGACTCAGAATAACTGGGGGAGTGAATTTGTCAGGGTCCCAGCAGGAAATACTCAAATTGGATAATTATTAAAGAGACAGTTTACAAAAGTGTGGGCAAGATCGGGTGAAACAGAAGATTCTAGGGCAGTACCCCTGTGGCCAAAAACAGCCGGGCACCATTTCTACCCTTAGCCTGAAGGGGAAGGGGGAAGAGCAGTTACCAGAACCTGCAACAGAAGGTCATTGGAGAGCCTGATTGACAGGATCTGTGACCTTTGGAGGCCATACCATCAGCCTCAGTGACCCAGCAGGGAGGGAACAGTACTAATAACTAAGGCCTAACATCAAAAATGTTTGGAGGAAAGTCTTTAATGCTTTAAATCCAGGATGAATTCTCCTGGACACAAGGCTTGACAAAGCTGGATTAGGGGGATGAGATGCCAGGAACAAAAATGGCTCAAGACTCCAGTGTGATCCCACACTGAACACACTCTTCAAGTACAGTGGCCTTTGCATACAGCCACCCCTGGGACTTGACCTAATGCACACCAGGCCAGCTTAGAGCAAATGAACTTTCTTCTGTCTGCCTGCTCAGGCTGGCAGTCTCTAGACCTTGAAGGATGACATTGGGCAAGCCACTTAGTATTTCCAGGGCTCTGTTTCCTCATTTGTAAAAAGAGGGTGTTAGGCTTAATGAGGATTATGTACCAGGCAATGCTGTGTAGAGGAAGGAGCATAGGCTTTGAAGCCTTTGAAGCCAAGCAGCCATGAGTGCAAACCGTTGTGTACTACAGCTGGCTGCACAAGCTTGAGTGTGCCACATCTCTGGGTCTCAGCTTCCCTAGCTGACAAATGGGAAAGATAGCACCTACACAGGCCAATCATGCCATGTAAACAATGTATGTAAAGTCTCTAGCATCCTGTGCATAGAGTAGGAGCTCCATATGTGTCTATTCCAGTCCTTTAAGGCAATGTAATGTGAAGGTCAAGAGAGCAGTTTCCAAGGTAAAGAGCAAGGGTTTGAAACTGGCTCTACCACTTTCTGGTCAGGGATCTTGGGCAAGTCACTTAATCTCTACAAGTCTCTGCTTCCTTATCTGTAAAACAGGAAAGAAAGAGAGGAATGCTGCCTGCCTCTCTAGGAGTGTTGTCAAAATCAAATGAAATCATGCATATTAAACATGCTGAATATCTCCCCCCACTCCTACCCCTCATCCTACAGCCATAATATTCTGCAATTGTACGTAAGATTGCAAAAAGCTTTCCAGAATATTCTCTGTGAGATTGTCTATGTATTTTTAGTTCAGAAAAGCTACCTGGGCTTGATTAAATACGGTGTTATCAGACGTTCACCATAATTGTACTCCTAAGCCTGACACCTAACCTTACTTTGCCCTGGGTGACATGCATCTAAGATGGTAGACTGTGTCCCGGCAGAGACAGCACGCACCAGAAGAAAAGAACCTGCCTCTATTTCAGGTCCGCAGAAGGTCACCATGGAAAGCAGTGCCGTGCCCCAGTCCTCAGACTCTCAATTTATTGCCCTAACTGCTTTCTCAGCCCCCTGGTGTGGCTTCCTAGGAAGCAAAAGAAATTCAAATGACTAAGAAAGGAGCTGCTAATTTAAATGAATAACTTTGGCAAAATGAGCCGCCCTAAAGAGCTCTGAGGGAGATAATGGCACCTTCTGTTTAGAGGCTGGAGTCAGGGTGGTTGTTTATTGCACTCTTGGGGCAAGCATCGCTATAGCAACAAATAACTTCACGACAGTTTGGAACAGACTGTTTCTTTGAAAGAGTTTACACAATAGGGATTACTTGGGTTCTTTCTGGAAGGGATAACATAAGGACTTTTTTCTCCCTTTTTCTTAAACATGAGAACATATGAGGGAATAACTCTTTTCAAAAGCTGTACAGTGAAGTGGGGGAGTGGGGGGAATAGACAGGAAGGCTTTGCCCAAAATGTTAGCAGTTATATTCCCTACATGGAGAGATGGCAGGTGATTTTTTGTTTTTCTTTCTGGGTGTTTTTCTGGGTGGCCCATGATGGTTTTAGTTTTGTAGCTAGGAAAAAATTTACATTAAAAACAATACATCAAGTATGATATGTTGTAAGCGTGGAAATGTTGAAAATTCACGATCAAAGTAGGAGAGTGTATTTGTGGTCCGAAAGAAGGTTGGACCTGGCCTTGGGGAAGGAGTAGCCCTCGGGGGCTTCGCAACACTGCTGACTCTGGCCTGGTGTTTGCTGGCTTTGACTATGGGCCAGCACCCAAAGGGTACTGAGTGACACGTGGCTGTTTGCCATCTTGCTGAGGGGTGAATTTGAATCCTGCTGACCTTGAACTGGTGGCAGAGAGCAGCACCATGCCTGTTGCTCCATTGCATCACCCCTTGACTCTGCAGCACATATGGGACAATTCTTCTAAGATCGAAACTGTGTTTCTTTGTGAAGTGGGCCCACGGGGTGATAGGGGAAAAAAGTCAATGGTTAATGTCTGATGCGGGGATTTTCCCAGGGATTTCATGACTTAGGGGGGGAAATGATATTTGAAAGACAGCCTTATGCTATGCAGATACTATTTTTATGTTGTGAATTTGGTATTTTGTGAAGGTTTCAAGATGTATCTCTCTAAGATGCTTGTTCCAGTGATCAATATAATTGTTTGTGCAGGGGGAGTGGGGTATTGAGAGAGTGAGGAATTTAAGGAGGAAAAAAATCTAAGACAGCAAAATTTCTAGCATGCATATATTGAACCCCTTCTGTATACTAGGTATTCATTTTAAGGAATTCATAATTATGCAGTAAATATTTAAGCAATGACAATATACCATACTATGTTCATAAACAATATAATAGTGAAGGGTGGCAGAATATAGACTATACCACCCCAAAATATGCCTCTTTGGCATAAGGATTATTTTGAGCTGATTATTTTTGAGAACCTGCAGACATAGGAGAAGCTATAAAACAGAGCAGAAGTTACCCTTTTGCAAGGGACATTTATATTCATAAAGAAAGCCTCCATTTCTAAGTGTCTCTCTCTCTTCCTACTAAGAAGAGAAAGATGACTCTAAATCACGAGAAACCCTTATTAGTGGGGAAGGCACTGACTTCATCCTTACTTATCCTTATGTTGTATGCTTTTTCTGGTAACCTCCCCCAAAATGGCTATCCTCCTCCCCTTTCCAACATTTTTCTTTTGTCTGCAGGAGCATAGTATTTAAACTAGTGGTTGGGGCTATCTTGGAGAGGTACTCAGTTTTTCTGGGTATCTCCCATGTATACATGACATATACATACATTTTGCTAACAAAATGACAAGACCACATCCCCAAAATGGAGTCACTTGTGCTAAGCCTCATGTCACCAAACCCAAACTTAATTAAATTACAGTTTCAGCTCTCCCCAAAATGGAATCTTAAACCAGTCCATCAGGAATCACTTGATCAGCACTAGTTAGGTAATCTGCCTGATAGGCCCCTATCATCCCCTAAAGGAAAGAAACCTTGCAATAACCAACATGGGTTGTTTTCCCCGCCCCCCAACTTCCTTGTTTCTTCTCCCCTTTGCCTATAAGTCTTTTTGTTTTTTGTTTTTTGTTTTTTTTTTGTACAGCTCCTCAGAGCTCCTTTCTATCAAGTAGATGGGATGATGCCAGATTCATGAATCATTGAATGAGGTCAGTAAGATCTTCAAAATTTACTCAGTTGGGTGGCTCAGTCAGTTGAGGCTCTGACTCTTGATTTTGGCTCAGGTCATGATCTCGCAATTACGGGATTGAGCCCTACATTGGGCTCGGCGCTGGGCATGGAGCCTGCTTAAGATTCTCTCCCTCTCCCTCTCCCATGTTTGTGTGCACACTCACTCTCTCTCAAAAAAAAAAAAAAATTAAATTCTACTCAGTTGAACTTTTGTTTTTAAACAATGTTAATAAACTTCTGTCTGTTTTTCTCTTATTATTCTGTCTTTTATTATGGGGATCTCAATCAAGAACTTAGAAGGGTAGAGGGGAAATTATTTATTCTGTCTTAAAATGGCTAAAATCCTCAGGCTTGGGTTCAGATTTGCATCGAAATCCAGTTCTGCAAGTAACCAGTTGAGTTATTGTATGGCTCAAGTAACCTTGAGCTATTTGTTCAGATTATAGAAATAAGCAGTACAGTTCAAAATAAGCATTTGAACCCATGCACATATGATCCCAGAGTCCCAGGTTGCTTAAATCCAACAGGTTTGGATTTCCTTTGGAAAGGATTTTTTGCTTTCTAGGGTGTTCTCAGGCTTCTCTACTCCATCTGGATGTCTGCCTGGCTTTCGCCACAGTTCTGGCTGTGAAGTGTTCCTCCTGTAGCCCATGTGTCCTGGAATCCAGGCTTTGGGACACTTTGTTTGCTTAGGCTCTTCTGCCTGTCTCCATTTTTAATTTTGTCAGAGCCATGAATTAAGCAAGAACCAGATCCAATTTATTAATTCCATTCCTACTCCATGATCGTGCCCAGAGGCTTGTAGGCACACACTGTAAATCACAAAGAATAATAATAATAATAAAGAGCTCTCTGTTGAAAGCTGCCTTAGGGGACATCTGTCAGCTTGTCAGGGATGCCCAGAGAGCCAGCTTCCTCTTTCCTCATTCCAGTATAAACCACAGGAAGAGGAGTCTGTAAGTGACAGGAACTTTGAGATCAGGTGGAGAGAAAGTACCAGCCCCATCCATGTTCCTGGCTAGCCATGAAATTCTGACACTTTTTTCTACAAAAAATAGGAAATTTATATGTTAATGTGCCGAGCACTTAGCACAGATGACCAAATGCAATTTTCACAATAGCTCTATTAAGTAAATACTGAAATTTCCTCACTTTACCTGATAAGGACCCTGACTACTCAGAGAGGGTAAGTATTCTAGGATGTACAACTTAGAAACCAAGGGGCTGAGATATAACCAGAGCCACAGGATTCTAAACCTGTTCTCCTGTAACCACACTAGGCTACTAGAAACTTCTAGATTCTTCTTAAAAGTCCTTTTTGAGCATGCCAACAAAAATTCCCAAACTGTGGTCCTGGTATAAAAGAGAATTAGGCCAGTGAGAATGTTGTTTAAAACACACATTGTCCTCCAACTACCTCCCTTCTCTAGGAGATGGGTGAAGATTTTCTTATTCACTCAATAAATGCTTCCTGGCTCCTACTCTGAGCAAGGTACTGGACTAAGTACTGACAATACAGGGACAAGTAAAGGCCTGACAATACAGGCCTCAACAAGCTCATAGTCTAGCAGAAAAGAAAGACAAGGAAACAAATACAGCAAGTTTTTGGAGTGTTCTTAAGAATATTAGGGGGCGCCTAGGTGGCTCTGTTAGTTAAGAATCCAACTCTTGATTTTGGCTCAGTCATGATCTCACAGTCTGTGGGATTGAGCCTTGCATCAGGCTCATGCTGACAATGCGGAGCCTACTTGGGATTCTCTCTCTCCCTCTCTCTCTGCTCCTCTCTGCCCACAGTTTCTCTGTCTCTCTCAAAATAAATAAGTAAAAAAAAAAAAAATAGATGTAGGGGATACATTGAGAGGACGTGGGGGAGATGAGTTCCTGAGAAAACACCCCATACAACATCAGAGATGCTATGAGGGAGTAGTAGGCACATGGCCCTGCCATTTCCCAACTGAATGAGCTCAAGCCCAACAGTAAACCTCTCTGAGCTCAATTCCCTCATGTGTAAAATGGGGGTAATGCTATTTTGCATGGCTAGAACAATTAAATGAGATAACCTAGGCCATTTTTAACATCTCCTTCCTTCCATCACTATGTATCACTCATCACCAAGTCAGCGCTGATTCTATCCCCCCGAACACTCTCTAATTTCATTTCCATCTCTTCAGCCGCCATTTTGAACAACTCACTGCCATCTTTCACATGGACTACTACACTAGGCTCATAACTGGACTTCTTGAGCCTATTCTTTTCCTATTTCTACCTGTTGTCCTTCATGAAGCCAGGATCATCTTTCCGAACCACAAGTATGATTATATCAACCACCACCATTCCCATCCTCCACCTGTTTAAGAAACCTCAGTGGCTTCCCACAGATATCAGGAGAGACCATAATCCTCCACACAACCCCCAGGGCCCTGCCAGGGTCTGGCAGTCTCTTTTTGCCCTGGGAATCCCCTCATTCCCTGCACCCCAGCCTTGCCAGACATGCTTTCAAGCCGGCATATCCACTAAGCTATCTTCTGACATAGGGTCCATGAACATGCTGTTCCCTCTGCCATGAATGCTCTTCTCCCCTCTGATCTCAGCCTGAATGCTTCTACCTCAGGGACATCCTCCCTGAAAGCTGTCCCCATCATGATATATCTTCTTCCTGCACAATGCCTAATTAATTGTCACTTGCTATGTATTTGTGCCATTTGTGGACCCCAGTTTATCTCCTCCTCAAGACCATGAGCTGTCCATGTCTGGTTCCAGACCTGCAAGAGACTTGTGGGTTTGGGCTCAACCACTAAATGTCTAAAACTTGATGTCTGAAACAGACACCAAGAAGAAATATTCAAGAAAGATTCGTTGCATGCATTAATGCACATACTCAGTTAAGTTTATAAAAATGTTAGTTCCTGGGATGCCTGGGTGGCTCAGTCAGTTAAGCACCTGACTCCTGGTTTTGGCTCAGGTCATGGCCTCATGTTTCGTGAGTTTAAGCCCCATGTTGGGATCTGCATTGACAGCACAGGACCTGCTTGGGATTCTTTCTCTTTCTCTCTCAACATAAATACACATCTTTTTAAAATATGAGTTCCCTTTTCCTTGCCTAGGGCTTTTATACATGCAAATTTTAAAAATGTGCTGTTTGATGGTTGTTTTAATGAAATAGATGATTTGTCAGGTCCTTAACAGTGCAAACTCTTGGAATTTCACCCTGTACAAGAGATGGTCGGCAGAGGGCCCCAGAGGAGCAATTATGGAAGTCAGGTCAGTGAAAATAGCAGCTGCTGGGAGACAGCAGACCCAGTCCCCAAATCTGTCCATCCTTGAGCCACTCAGAGAGACTACCACCACCAGGCTGCCTACTGCAGTGGGGCTCTGCCCCGCCACGTCCAAGATCTTTTGGATCTGGCCTCAAGAAACATAGGAATTCATAGGGTAGGAGATCAGAAGCCTGTGTAGATTATTTAAACACAAATTCATTGCTATTCCTTGACTTGTCAGTATCATGCTGAAGAATTTGTAATCAAGAGCTCACACCGTTGGATAGAATCATGCATGAACGTTAGGGGAGATTTGCTTTCTTTGGGGGCCACTTTTTGCTTGCCAGTCAGTAGTTTTATTTCCATTTTAATTTTCAGAGCATCTGCCCCCAGCAACAGCCTGTGGTTTGGAATTCATGGCTCTGTGGTCTGTTTATGCACTACGCTTGCTTGTAATTGACAAATTTAAATTCTGGTCATATTTCATTTATTACAGAGACCCGGGGAAAAATCCTCAGCAAAAACCTAATTACAGCGAAAGTGCCACAAGGTAATTGCTGCGAAAGAGCCCCTGCAGCGGCAGGGGCTGAGTATTTCATCCACCCATAAAACGATTATGCTGACAAGATTCTGAAAAATAATAAAATCCGTTTAATAAAAAAGAAGCAAAATATCAGTGTTTTTACACACAAAGTATTAAAACATCCTTCATTTTGGACAGATCCTAAGTCATTTGATTTTTATTCAAGTGATGATCCACAGCCCTGATGGTTCCTTTATCAGGGACCAGAGTTTCGTGATCCTTCCCACACAAGGCTGCTTTGAAGCTTTCAGGCCTGTTATTTTCTGAGTCTGCTTTCCATGCCTGTCTGGGATGTTTGGTCTGTGAACAAGAGTGAGAAAGCAGACGGAACAAAGAGGGAATGCTTGGTGTTCACACACTGTGGTTCATCCACTCTCTGCTTAGNGGGGGGGGGGGGTTCCCGCCGTCAGAGCTTTGCTGGCAATCCAGCAGAGCGGCAGGTGCTAAGGCACCACTTGGTTTCTCTGACTCTCGAGGATACCACTATAGCAGCAGGCCGATTCATTTACGCAAGCTGAAGTCAACGGCACAAAGATGTATCGAGCACTTATTACATCCGGGAGCTGCGCTATGCATAGAGTACAACGATAGCAATGAGTGGGCGATGGGGAACAAGACAAAAGTTTCCTGCCCTTCCAAGAGGTATATACGTGTGACCCAAACAAAACGAAAAAGTAAACAGAAACATAAGTTTTAAAACTACAAATTATATTGAGTGTTCTATGGAAACAAGAGACTGGAATGGAGAGTGGGGCGACAGAAGAGTATGGCTTCTCTGAACCCCAAAGCACGAAAAGGAGCCGGTGTGGGAGTCAGATGGAAATAACTGCACAACAGTGCTGGCATGGGCATGGAGTGAATCACTGACGGGGAGAGACACTGAAGCTCAGGGCCTTGTAGACAGGGTCAGCAGGTGGGCATTTCTTCCCAGGGCTACCGGGAAACCACTGGAGAGCTTGAATCCAGAGAATGACAGGATCTAATTTACATCTTAAAAAGCTCATCCAGTGATGGTATGTAGAGTGGGCAGATCCTAGCAGAGTGGGAACAGCGCTGGCAAAACCAAGGAGGATGCCATTGCCAGCAGCGGAGGAAGGGCCTGGTGAATGGCCCCACACCCGGGGGGATGGCCCCAGGCTCTAGTACCAAGAGTTACATATCAACATGTCAGTGTCTTTAAAAACCACAAGAAATCGCAAATCTTAGCGCTAGACTTTCTGGCACAATGGCAAGTGAAACTGGAAGCAAGAAAACAAAAAGCCGAGGAAACAGAAGGAATAAAGACCTAAATTAGGAAGAACGGGAAGCTGGAATGGGCATCCCTTTCCTCTCCCCTCCGAGAATCAAGTAGACATGATGAGTCTCCACTGCTGTGCTGGAGAAGGGGGCTTCCACCCAAAACCTTTCCTCTCTTAAAGGGAAATTAAATAGGTCTGATTTATGCCTTTATGCCTAAAGATTATATATACATTATATATAAATGTACATTTATATCATATATATGTGTGTGTATATATATATATATATATATATATGATGTGTGTGTGTGTGTGTGTATAGTGACTGAATTCTGGCATCAGTGGCCAAAATAAGTTTCAACTAATGGTCATGTATGTGTGTTTTGCGAAGATGCCCCAATGAAGGCCTTAAGTCACTATTCCTTTCAGTATGGTCTGCAGTTGAACTAGGTTAAAATGGAAGAAGGAGGAATTAAGAATGCAGATTTAGGGACCCCTACCTTAGATGTACTAAATTAAAGTCTTTGGGGGGAGCCTGGGAATCTGCATTTTCACAAGCATCATAAGTAATTGTTGTGCACCATAAAGCTTGAGAAACTCTGCTTTACAGTGATCAATGTTGTACCACGCGGAGAAATGCCCTGGAGAGTGTAAAATATAGAGACGGGGATTGGAACTAAAGTCACAGCTGGGCTAAATAAATAAACCCAGAGAAATGAAATCACCTGTAAATCTCACTACCCAGAGATCGTTGTTAACATTTGGGTGTATATTCTTCCAAACTTGCTTTTTATGCCCATATACATTGTTTCATTAAAAAAAAAAGTGAGTACCCACTTATATTCTATTGTAATTAACTTCATGAACATAATATAATTTTTTCACGAAGATGCTCATTTTTCAGTACGTGACTGGCTGATGTGGGTGAGGCGTAGGGAGTTGAGGGTATTGCCTAGGGGAAGGCATCTGATCAGGATCTATGTCTTTAATAAGCAGGAGAAGTATCATCAGGGAATGCTGGGCTGACGTGATAGAATTAGAAACATATTTTATTTGGGGACAGAAAAGGTTTTCTCTGATTGGTGGATCTCTGGAAATAAACATAACTCGTATCAAGAATATGCCTTGCTGGATGAAGGCATTTTCTAAAAAAGCTGGGCACAAAGAGTTTTCAGATAAACGGGCAACCAACTGTCAAAAACAGCACCATATTGAATAGCGTCAGCTTTTGCCCATCTGCTCTCTCAAAGACCTAGCTTCATTCTTACATCACAGGAATGTTCAAGGATGAAGAGGGCCACATTCTTGCACAGTAAGTGTATGCATTTTATTATTTCTGGCATCAAGTTGGAAAATTTCAATATTCTCTCTTGGCTTCCATACCTACTGAATCTACAAGCCTTCAGACTGTTTGCTTTTCTTTTCAGGGTTGAAGTGTTTGGGGCCTAGGGTTGCCAAATTGTACAAATAAAAGTACAGGATTCTCAGTTAAATTTGACTCTTAGATAAACAAATGCATTTTTAATATAAATATGTGCCGCACAACAGTCAGGAAATACTTATAGCAAAAAAAATTATTTGTTGTTTACTTAAAATTCGAATTTAACTGGATGTCCTGTATTTTATCTGGCAGCTGTATTTGGATAGCTTTCTATTTCAGAGGAAAATGTTGGTACCGACTGTGATTTCTTTTTTCCTCAGCTTTATTGAGATATAGTTGACATATAACATTAAGTTTAAGGTGTACAATGGGATGATTATATATGCATTTCTATTGTGAAATGTTTACCACAATAAGGTTAGTTAATACATCCCTGACTTCACATAATAAGCATTTTGTTATTTTTATGGTGAAAACATTAAAGCTCTTTCTGTTTTTAATTTTTTAATGTTTTATTTATTTCTGAGAGAGAGAGACAGAGAGGCAGTGTGAGCAAGGGTGGGTCAGAGAGAGAGGGAGACACAGAATCCAAAGCAGACTCCAGGTTCTGAGCTAGCTGTCAGCACAGAGCCTGACGTGGGGCTCGAACCCATGAACTGTGAGATCATGACCTGAGCTGAAGTTGGACGCTTAATCGACTGAGCCACCCAGGTACTTCAAAGCTCTACTTTCATAGCAACTTTCAAATATACAATAGAGTATTGTTGACCATAGTTACCAGTTTGAATCCTTGGGATTTATTCATCTTCTAAGTGAAAATCTGTACCCTTTCCCTAACATCTTCACATGTCCCCCACCCCTAACCTCTAGCAACCTCCATTCTACAATCTGTTTCTATGAGTTCCATGTTTCTAGATTGTACATATAAGTCTCTGTCTGACATATTTCACTGAGCATAATGGCCTCATAGGCCATCCCACTTTCTAAAATGGCAGGATTTCTTTCTTTTATGTAATTTCTTAATTAGAAGTGAAAAAATTTTAGCCACAGCGAGCAATGTGGATTTTCGTTAACGACACCTTTCTGAAGCTCAGAAGTGCTTCTTCTGGAGAAAAAGAAAATGATTTTGCCCAATGGAACATCAGCTGTGTGAAGACAACAGTGCCCAGGGAAGCCACCTTTCACCTCAGACCACAGTGGGGGAAGTCACGTGCTTTCTGGCCTTTTTACATGATTGGCTATGAGGAGAGCATTGGTTGCTCTGTACGTGGGGATGACCTTGATCTATCAGACCCTAGCCATGCTCCACAAGTTATGATCTAAGCATGTGCTTGTCACCTTCTAAATTTGTATGCAAGAAGGTTGCGCAAAGCCATATTCAGATGGGAGTTGTCTCTCCTGCAGGAAGCCAGTCCACAGGTACAACGACCAGCATTTCTAATTGACGATGAGCAGGGAAATGTGAATGGGAACTCTGAGAGCAAGTGTGAGAAGTAAGATGTTTTACTCAATTTGATTTCCTGGAAGCAAAGACTTTAAATCAAGAATTCGTAATAAAACTGAGGCACTCACATCCGACTCCAAAAAACGCTTAATCCCTTGTGGTTCTGTAACAGTTTTTCTTTTTATGGGAGAATTTACCAGCTCTTTAATCTTCTTTATTTGATTAACATTAGAATCAACAACAGTAACCTGTGTTGAGTTCTAGTAGAGCATTGCAAACTTATTAAGGAAGATAGATTTTTTAGGCCCTCATCTATAACAGTCTCAAGAAGTAGCAGATCATGCTTTTAAAGTTTTATTATCTCGGGGCGCCTGGGTGGCTTAGTTGGTTAAGTGTCCGATTTTCGCTTAGGTCATGATCTCGCGGTTCGTGGGTTCGAGCCCCGCGTCGGGCTCTGTGCTGACTGCCAGCTCAGAGCCTGGAGCCTGTTTCAGTCTGTGACTCCCTCTCTCTCTGACCCTCCCCTGCTCACGCTGTCTCTCTCTCTCTCTCCTAGAAATAAATAAAACATTTAAAAAATAAATAAATAAAGTTTTATTATCTCAGGAGAAGAAAAAAGAATCTATAGTTACTTAAAGCACTACAATAAGCAGTCATGATTGCTTTAAGACATGTTAACGAAGGAAAATACATTATTACAATCTATCTTCTTCTGAGTCCACATCTTTTTTCTTCTTATGCCACTTATTTTGAAGAAACACAAAATTGATTCTTCTCCTTTTTCTTTAAAGGCTTAATGATGATCTTTTCCAAATTATAGCATTCCAAGTACAGCTTCTACTCATAAGAAGTCATCAGCATTCAGGATGGGTGGGAGTTCTTGGATTCTATCAGGAGTCCTAGAAGCAGAATCCTAATCCACGGGTATCTGAGCTGAGACAGGTACTTCAAACACTTACTGCATCCTGTGAAAGGAGTTGGTGTGTTTGAGATGGTGGAGCCATACAGACACCACATCCTACCAATCCCTCCCCATCATCTCTGGCTTTTCAGGATTCTTAGTCTTCATGCTATCTCAACCCACCTACACTTTTCACCCTACTTCCCTTAAACATCTTATTTCCTCCTGCTTTAACCTATGTGGAGTTCCCAAACAGACATGTGGATGCAGGTCTGAGGTCCAGTTTTCTGCAGTCTACATCAGATTAAGGAAGAGGAAGAAAAAAAAAAAGGCACATCCAATAAGATTTTTATTAAGCTGGTCTTACTCTGAAATTATTATAACCTTCCTTCTTTCTCCCTTTCTCTTTTGATGTTACATTATCTCTGCTTTTATAAAAACAGTGATGGCAGTTAGTTTTGTTTTGTTAATGTCCTTAATTTCGAAAATAAATGTTGCTTACCCTGTGTTGGTTACTTTCATGCTTGTATGTGCATTAGTATGTGCGTGTTTAAGTTCAATGACCTGTGAAGTCCAGACATTATGGAGCCATGATGTACTTGTTTCTACAGATGGTATCCTGGTCTGGGAGGCAACTTGGTGCAGAGAAAAGAACAGAAGACTCTGGAGTTGCACAGAGAGAATGTGAATCTGGTTCTTGTGCCCTTGAGCTGGCACTAGTCTCTGATCTCAAGCTTTGTTTTCCACACAGTTGGGATGATAATAGCTACTGCAGAGAGTTGTCAGAAGATAAATGCTTCTAACGTAATTCTTTAATTTTTTAAGTTTATTTATTTATTTTGAAAGAGAGAGAGAGCAAGCAAGCAGGAGAGGAGCAGAGAAAGGGAGGAAGAGAGAGAGAATCCCAAGCAGGCTCTAGGCTGTCAGCACAGAGCCTGATGCAGGGCTCGAACTCCTGAACTGTGGGATCATGAGCTGAGCCCAAACCAAGAGTTGGACACCTAATGGACTGAGCCACCCGGGTGCTCCACTAACATAATTCTTAACACACAGTGAGTGCTAAATAAATGTTTGTTAGCTGATCTTTTCCCCTCCTTTCTCAGCACTCAAAGAATTAGGTAAAAAATGCTCAGCGCGTATATAAGAAATAAGAAAATGCAGGACTGACACCAGCAAGTGCCCTCAGTTAAAATGAGCGAGGGATGCCTGGGCAGAGAGACTGGTATGAAACTGCAGATCTGAGTAGGGTTAATTCAAGAAGACTCCTTTCAGGATTGAGGTGAGTTTTGAAAGGCACCCAAAGCTTGTTGAGAAGGTGTCGTAGAAAGGGACAGCACCTAGTTCTAGGTTGAGCAAAGGGTGGGACATATCCCACGAGGGATATGAGAGATGGCTTTATATGGTACATAGGCATTAAACAACGCGTAATCACAAGTGAGAATTATCTCCTGTCCAATTCTTTCGGTCCTAATCACATAAAAAAAAAAAATCCTCAGTTTGTGCTAGACTATCTTTAACACTTCTCTAATACATAATAACCGATTTTAACAAAGAAGATCTAGCTGCAGGAACACAGCCATCAGGAGGAAAGAAAGTCTTGATGATTACAAATATTGTCTTATTTCTATTGTCTTTATTTTTCCTGTCACCTTCTGTTTACATTGATGATATATAAAAATTTTTTAAATAGATTTAAATTTTAAAGGAATGTAAATTTAAAATACTAAGGTAGTAAAATAGGTAGTACATAGTTTAGAGCAAATAGTCATAACACTGGCCTTACAGTGAGTGAAATTTGGGACACATTGATGTAGCCAATCCCTCTCATAAGGAAACAGACAAGGAAACTGAGGTTGGGAGGAAGGCAGTTACTCCTTTCCAAGATTACATAGGTAGTTCTCCTTAGGACTGAAGTTGGTTCTGTGTGTCCCTCTTCATCTCACTCTGTATCAGACAACAAATGCTGATGTCAAACTGAAAGTAACTGGGTATAAAATACACAACAGACTATGTGCTGCAGGTTGCCAAGAAAAGACTGGTTCAAGAGGCTGCTGGGTATTTTAGGGGAGGCTTAGATAAGGCAAGGATTGTTTAGTAAGTCTAAGGCCCATCCCCTTTGGGGAGATGGTAGTGCCAGAGATTCCTCTGTAGTGCCAGAGAATCTAACAAAGATGGCTTGAATCCCAGCTTCTCCACTGGCAAGTACTCCTCTCTCCTGCCTCTTCACTCATCTATAAGGACTTACAGGACCAGTAATAGCTAACATTTATTGGGCACCTTTGAAGCATTATCTCACTTAAACCTCAAAAGAAAACTAGAAGGGGGCACTTGGATGGCTCAGTCGGTTAAGCGTCCGACTTCAGCTCAGGTCATGATCTCATGGTTCGTGGGTACCAGCCCCGCATCGGGCTCTGTGCTGACAGCTCAGAGCCTGGAGCCTGTTTCAGATTCTGTGTCTCCCTCTCTCTCTCTCTGACTCTCCCCTGCTCATGCTCTCTCTCTCTCAGAAATAAAAATAAATAAATAAAATATAAAAAAAAAGAAAACTAGAAGGCAGTTATTATTACCTCCACATGATAGATAAGGACATTGGGACTCTAAATGATTAAAGTGCTTACCAGCACGTCTCTACCTAAACACACTGTTGGCATTAGTTTCAAACCTGAGCAGTTTTGGTCTAGAGTCTGGCCTTAATCACACTCTTGTACTGTAAAAATTAAATGCAGATTAAGGGCTGGGAAGCACCTAGCACAGTGCCTGGCACACAGGAAGCAAAATGGCAGTGCGTTTTCCACTCTCCCTCTCAGCCCACGGGTCAGTGCCAGTCACTTCCAGTCTCAAATCCAGAACTTTCTCCGCCAGGGCTTTGTCTGGAACTACAACTCCCAGGATGCACCAGCAGGAGAAGCTGGCCAATCAGGAAGCACATTCCCACCATTCGCTTTCAGCTCCGCCCCACCTGCCGTCAGAGCTTTGGTGAGGGTTGGCCGGCCAGGTGGGTGTAGACAGAGCTGGTTTGTGGGCAAAACGAGGTTCCTGGGTCTCAGATAATCCTAATGAGGTTTGGGGTGGGGAGAGGTGGAGGCTGTTGAAATTTCCAGGCTGCTTCAGGCCTCGTCGTCATCGTCAAAGCAGCCAGGCCCTAAAGGCCCGAGGCTCCTTACAGACCTGGGTTGGATCCAGAATGGGCTGATGGTTGGGTGGATTCAGGCGGTGCGGGTGGTCGTCCCAAGGCCAGGGTCACGCTGAGTGGGTTTTACGTGGTACTGGTCCGGTTTGGGAGCAGAAGGGTTGTGGAAACTTCGAGGCTATCCTCAGTCACAGTGGCGGTTGGGCGGGCCAGCGGCACCCTGCAGCTCCTCAGGGTGGAGGTTGGGATGAGGAGGAGGGCTTGTCCTTTAGGACAGAAGCTGTGGCGCGTAATCCCGCGTCAGGTTGAGGGCCGCCTGGTTGGAGGTTAGTGCCTTTGCTGGCATTAGTGTCTATGGTATCTTGGCCTCTGAGTCCCCTGTTCCCTCTGTCCCTAAGGCCGGCTCACCACTTGTCACTTCTGGGGAGTGCCCTTTGACCGCCCTCTCCTTTTTCTGAGCAATGGCCTAACCCATCTCCCCAGTCCAGCGGGCTCCAGCCCCAGCTCTGCCTCCTGACCCCACCCATCCAGGGGCACGCAAGGGTGCTGGAAAACCAGACCTCGCTGGCGGGAAGGTCAACTTTCCTGGGCATGCCTCTATCCACTTAGTTTCTACTTGCCCATTGGTTTTTTAATTTTTATTTTTTTAAACCATTCTAAATTTAAAAACTTGTTTTAATGTTCATTTTTAAGTTTTGAGAGAGGAACAGACAGAGAATGAGCAGGGGAGGGGCAGAGAGAGAGGAAGACACGATCCAAAGCAGGCTCCAGGCTCTGAGTTGTCAGCTCAGAGCCCAGTGAGGGCTCCAACTCACCGAGGGTGAGATCACGACCTCGAGAGGTCGGATGCTTAACCAACTGAGCCACCCAAGTGCCCCCTTTCTTCATTTTTAAAATTCTTTAATTCTAGCATCTCCACTTCCTTCCTCCCTTTTCCCTTCCTTCCCCTTCCCTTCCCTATATTTCCCTTCCCTTCCTTTCCTTCCCCTTCCTTTCTTTCTTTTTTCCCTCCTTTCCCTTCCTTCCCTTCCCTCCCTTCCCTCTCTTTCCTTCCCCTTCCCATAATCTTTTCCCCTGGAACATAAATCTTTTTTTGCTATACCCAACCAAGTAAGACAGCTATCATTCCCTTTTTGGTTTGTAGGGTTTCATAGGTGGAGGCAAAGTATATTTTATTCATTGCTTGGAGAACAAAATTTTTATTTCTTTGTAGTGGCTCTGAAGTGAGTGAAATAGGATAAATTCCTGGACTCAGAAGAAAGCAGAGGCAAGAAATTGACTTAAAGTTTAGTTTGTTTTCATTATTGTGGATAAGCAGCCTGACTCGTAATTGCCCACCTTTCACATTGCTGGAGTTGTGCGTGCTAATTGTGGGTTATTATTTCAAGTCATTTTGAGAGATTTGAATGGTTAAGATTAGTTTCTAGTAAACCTGTTTTTGTATTTGTATCTGACACAATTGGTTAAAACATATGTATTCTACATACAGCATTATAACCTGTTGATTTACACATTTCAATTAGCCAGAATTTTTAAAAAGTCTATTGCCCTAATTCCCAAAGCTAACATAACAGTGGCCATTTTACCATCTTCTTAGTTTATGAATTATAATTGAATCTTACTTTGAGTTTTACTGTGGACCATGTCCTTCAAAAATAAGTTAGAAAAATACAGTGCCTTACATAAACAAAGTTGGGGAAGATTTTATATGACTGTTTAATTATAAGATAGTTTGTAAGTGCTGAGGCTTTCTGAACAGGGGACGTCTGCATTTCTGTTGTAAGGGTCCCATCACGTTATCTGGTGTCATTAAAGAAGAAAGCTCACCCTATGAATCTTAGCTGGAGATGTCCTTGTTTGGAAAATATAAACAAGTTGATGCCTTACTGTGTTAGAATTCTAACCATTATATTGACATTCACAATTCTTTCAGTTCTGAAATAACAGATTTTCCTTTTATTTATTTTTTAAAAAATTTTTAAATGTTTTATTTATTTCTGAGAGAGAGACAGAGACAGAGACAGCATGAGCAGGGGAGGGTCGGAGAGAGAGGAAGATACAGAATCTGAAACGGGCTCCAGGCTCTGAGCTAGCTGTCAGCACAGAGCCTGACACAGGGCTCGAACCCACGGACCGTGAGATCATGACCTGAGCCGAAGTCAGACGCTTAACAGACTGAGCCACCCAGGCGCCCCAGATTTTCATTTTAGAAATACTGAAAATTTAAGTGTTTTCGAAGTGCACATAGATGGCTTCTGATTTATTAATCTTGTTTGTCTTTTAAAATCAGATGTTTAAGAATAATGTTACTGACCATAAGCTGAACATGGAAGCCATAATTAAAAACATTAACACGATTTCTTTGGAGTTGAAGAAGATGCAAGGTAAGTGTGGAATCACTAAATTAAAATGTTTGCATGCCATAGTTATAAAACTACCAGTAGAGCCAAATTGTGCTTCTGCTGGGATATAACTGAATTTTGCCTACTAATTAGGATTTCTCTGTTTCTTCAGCAATGTTTACACTGTAATATGAACCAGATCTCTAAAGAAAAATTATGTTTGAGAATTTTCCGGGGAGTTAGCAGACTTGAATTCCCATCCCTGACACTAACAAGCTTATGCTGTTGTCTAACTAACCCCCTCTAAATTTATTTCCCTTCCTTCCCTTCAATATACTATTGCACAGTGGTGTCACATTCTGCAACATTCAGTGTCCCTATCCACTAAGCTTTCTAAGCCCCTAAGGTTCCTTCCAAATTAAAAATTATAAGTTTGTTTGATTCTGCGAGTTACGGGTTCTTCGTTGTAAACAGATTCATCGAGTAGGATTAGACCTTACAGTTCATGATGTTTAGTCATTCACCTCACAGACATACCCTTATTTTACTCCAGACATGTAAACTTTCCATGATTGAATATTTCTAGGGACAGTCTACCCCTGACCAAATATTTCCTATGCTGGAGAACTCCCTATCTCACCAGTCAGTCTCTTCCTGTTTAGACAGCTCCTCCTTATGGACTAGCTGAAATCTGTTCCCCTCTTCCTTTCATTCACTGGTCCTATTTCTAAAGGGAAAACTTCAGTGAATATGCGGGTATTCTTGTTAGGACAACTCTTGGATATCTGAAGATACCTTCTGTGTAACTGGCACTTACAGGGAATTCAGCTACAAATATCAAAATACCAACTTAATGTGGCATATACAGTAAGGAAATAAGAGGACTCAGGGTAGGGCAGCCCAGAATTAATTCAGAATATTAAAAGCTGCTGCCTGTACCAGGCTCTTTCCATTTCTTCTGCTCTGTTATGTTCACTCTATTTATCACTCATAGTCATTACCTGCAGGTGGGGCCATCTGCAGACACTCTATCTGCCACTTCTCTATAAACGCCTTTTCCCAGATCCCTCCAGCATGTTTTCCCTATCCTTTCGTGGCCAGATTTGTGTCAAAGGCATATGCTTGCACCAGCCACAGTCAAGGGGAATGAGTCAAGGGGAATGGGACTGCCAAGACCAGTTTGGACCAGTCAGAACTTACTGTTGGAGCTGGGGAGAGGATCACCTCAAATGGAATCAAGTTGTGCCACCAAGAAGAGGAAAATGGTTGTTAGTTAGGCACCAAACAGTGCATGTCGAGTATGTTTTTCCTGCGTGTCCTTCCTAGGGCAGCATTTCCCAGACTTTGATCTGTGAACCCTGCTGTCTCAAGAGAGATTAATAGGTGGTGTGCAGTAAGAACAGAGTTCATGTTCTTCTAGTCAGATAATTTGGGAAGTGCTTTATGCTGTATGTTTCTCTCAAAAATTCATAGTACAAAGGCACTGAGGCATCTGATCTGAAGAAATCTGGTTATCTTTGCTTAATTTATCATCTCCCAAAACCAATCTCAATGATAAAAACAAGAATTTTCTTTCTAAAATGTGAGTCATTAGCTCACCATTGCCCCAGAGTAAAGTCCCGACCTCCTAGAATGGACTATAAGATCTCTTGAGATCACGCCCCTGTCTGCCTCTCCAGTATTTTATCATTCTTTTATCCCAGCATATTCTTTGCTACAGCCGTGCGGAACTATTTGCAAATCTACATAGTTCTCTTTTTTCATGTCTGTACCATAACAGATGCATCTTCTGAAATGCCCACTGCTATACCCCCCACTAGGTTAACTGCTACTTATTAGTCAAGGTTACTTACACTGGAAAAACTTTTTTAAGCAAACGTGTTATCTCTCCTGCCTTTTCATATTACCTATCACACTCTGTTATAATTGCATGTTTACTTACTTTTCCTATCCCTGCTCAACAGTAAGCTCCTTAAGGGTATTCCTAGCAGTTAACACAGTGCCTTGATATAATAGGTTCTTGGAAATGTTTATTAAATAAATAACTGTTTTCTGGATGCTTGCACTCATTTAACACAGAGAAGCTTTAGATTCCTCTTAAACTTGATTATCTAGCCATTCTAGTTTGGGGATTATTCTTTTGTGAAGTAAGATAGAACTTGTCAGTATGATGGTTGTGTTCCTGAGAAGCTGTGGGGTAGGTCAGGCAGTTAAGATATAGGGACTTGTGGAGCTAGAGTAAATGGGACACTGGTAAACATGGAAGAGCAAATGAACCACATTCCTTTTAGCCACACTTCCTTCTCTAAATAAATAATGTCAGTAGCTGACATATAACATTTGCCATAATCCAGATAGCTTTCCAGAGCTCTATATAAACAGATTCAATTGTCATTACAACTTGTGAGGTAGGAAATACTACCATTGGCATTTATAAATACAGAAACAGATATAGAGAGGTTAACTAACTTCCCCAAGGTCATATAACTAGTCACTAGTAAACTTGAGATTAAAATTTAAAGTGATTTTAAAGAGATGGAAATCCACAAGGCAAAGAGCTCTCAAAAAAAGTTAATAGTGAAATAGAAAGCAAGTTAAGTAAACAAAAGTCTGAACCCTAATGTCCAAAAATTTGAACCATGAGCTGGCTGGGTAAAGCCAATGAATAATCCCAAAGACTCAATATGTGGTGGCACCAGAATCCTCTGGAAGCTGGGGTAAAAGTGGAGCTCAGGGCAGGAAGACTGGTTAAATGTTTAAGAAGTTGTAGACCCTTAAGTACTCTTCCCCTCTGTGTGTAACTAGGCACCTGTTCCTTTTCTAGGACAGAACTTGAGGCTTAGTCCTTGAGACACTCTCTGGCCTGGGGCTCCTAGCCACAAGTTGAAGGGTGCTGTACTGAAAACAAGGGTGTTAGGACAAAGTTTACATATTGAATTATAAGACCCCCAGCTTTCTTTTCCCACTTGGCTACAAACATTGGCAACCAGATTTATGCACTCAAGAAGATTTTTCTTTCAGGAATCTCACCAGTCTAAGAGAATTAAAAAAAAAAAACAAAAACAAAAAACAAAAACCCACCTAAATATACTGATAGCAGATGTTCCCCTCAACAAAATACCCAGCCAGCTCACCCCCCAATATAGCCTACACAGAGTTTCCGGTAGTCTTTAGTGCCATGGTCTTAAATATGAGCAGATAGCTCTGATGGAGTAGGTATTTGATGAAAGCATAATATGAAAGGTAGAGACAAAGTCAGTACATCAATTCGGTCAAGGATGAAGACACAGAAATCATGAAATGAGATGAAAACTCCCAAGAAACTGTCAATAGCTAAAGAGAAGTAAGAGAAGATACTATGTCCATGAAACAGGAATATGATGTTATAAAAAAAGAAAAGTTTAGAGAAGGGAATTCTTGGAAATTAAAGATGCAATAATAGAAATAAACTGTAGAAAGGCTGAGAGATAAAATGAAGACAATCACCTAGAGTATAGAGCAAAAAAATAGAGATGGAAAGTTTTAGGGCGAAAAAATTTTAAGATCAGTCAAGGAAGTTCAACATTTGGTGAATAGCAGTGTTAGAAAGAAAGAACACAGACAATGCATGGGGAGGAATTCATTAAAGAAATAATCTGAGAAAAATGTAAAGAGCTGAAGGGGAGGAGTTTCTATAATGAAAGAGCCCGACACAGTGGTTGAAAGTAGACCCCCAAGGTACAATACTGTGAAATTTTATTCTGGGAAAACAAAAAGATCCTTGAAGTTTCTAAAGAGAAACAATAATTAAGAATTAAAATCACGAAAATTCTCATAGCAACACTGGAAGCCAGAAGAAGATGTGGCAAGGCCTTTGAAAATCTGAGGAAACATGATTTCTAATCTAGATTTCTGTAGTCACTCGATCTATTAAGCATGAGGTAGAAAGAGAAATGTTCACACTAAGTTTCCCACCTGCAGGACGTTACTGAGGTCCTATTCCAGCAAACAAGGTAGCAGACCAAAAAGAGAAAGAAATGAGATTCTGGGAAAAGGATATTCCACACAAGGGAGGGGTGAAAGGAATTTCTGGGTTAGTGGTGAATGGAGTTCCCAGATGCTTGCTGTTCAGAGGTCCGAGAGAGCAGTCAGTCCACACGAGAGTAGATCAGAAGGCTGTAGGAGAGGAGCAACTTTTCCACAGTCAGACAGCTAAGGCGTCTGGCTATGTCAAAAGAAGATCTGCCCAACCAGGGAAGATTTGGAATATATTTATGATAATTAAGCAGTGAAAAAGAAAATTATCAACCGTGATTGGGTGGTACTGTGCAGGAAGGGAAATGTACTGCAAAGCTCAGCTGTGAAGCATATTTATAATAATCAAAAAATTTTAACCTTTAAATTTTGAGCTAGCAAAAATTATATTCTTAAGTACTCTCTAGGGGAGTCGGGGTCAATGAAAAGAGCTATATCTTAACCTGTAGTCAGAAGCAGATAGATAAAGCTACAATTGAAAAAATAAAATACACACGTCATTTAGAGATACGGAGGTAAATACCAGCCTACCCCCAAACAAAGCCAGAAGACACTAAACACAGACACACACCAAACAACAAAAGCAAGGAAAACAGTATAGGTGGGGAAAAAAAGTTAAAAGTGTTTGCCTCTCGCAGATAGGAACTGCTGTTTTTTGTAACATGCCTTATAGATCTATTTGATTCTCTATACATACAGAACATAAAAAGAGTAAGTTAAAAAAAAGCATAAATCAAATTTGTATAACTCAAATTGCAGTTTAGTAAGATAGTATACAAGTTGAACTAAAGAGCCTGCTAGCTAATTTTTATGTCTTGCTTATTTTATAGTACATAAATTTGACCTTAAGTCCTGATGGGGCACACTTGGTTGTTGTCTGATCAATAATCACTTAGGAGAAAACTTAAGAATTAGAAATAGCTACTAAAAGTAATAATAGGGGTCCCTGGATGGCTCAGTCGGTAGAGCATGCAACTTTTGATCTTGGGGTTGTGGGTTTGAGCCCCATGTTGAATGTAGAGATTACTTAAAAATAAAATCTTTTAAAAAAATAGTGATAATAGTTGTCTCTGGTATATATGTGCTCCAAGATAGTATCTTCTATTATTTTGTTTTACATAGAACTCTCCCAGTTGCTACTTTGTGACCTTACTTTACATTTTAATCATCCTGTGAAGACAGATGACTTAGAGGAAACAGAAGGAAGGCCCCTCCTCTTTGATGAATCTAAGATATCAGATGTATCCTTTGTTTCTAACAGTTTTTCTGTCTGATTTCTTTTTGTTTGCTGTGTATGTATAACTGTATTTATGGTGGAATTAACACATATCTGGGAGAATGGAGTTTACTAATATATTCAATATGATAAAAAAGAAAATAAAAATATGAGTTGTAAATAATCATTTAATATTCTTGAAGGCTGTTTTATCATTTTACTGTTTCAAGGAACGACTGTTGCACTAGTGACAAGAATACGACATAGGAAATTGGCCATGGGCATTGCTTATCCTTCATTTTATGCTTGAGTTTGGCTCACTTTGAAAGAGAGTTAGCCAAATTGTAAGTAGATGGAAACAGAGTTTGTATTAATCAGATCTCTCCTGGTAACAAATATCAAAAACAACTCAAGCCAGCTGAAGCATTTATTGGGTCATGTGGTTTGGAAGTCCATGGTTGAAATAGACTTCAGGGACTCTACTAAGTTATCACATGTCTGTAGCCTGGTTCTATTTCTGTGTGTGGACCTTATCCTCTTCTCTTATAGGCGGGTCTCCTACACATGGCAGGGAGAAGAGGGTAGAGGCCGGGCAGCTGACCTGATTCACCATCAAATAGTTGCTTTAAAGTCTACTACCTCCTTCGTTTTAGATATTGTCAAACATAAAGGATAGCATACAGTAAAGCAGCACACAGAGTCAGTTCCCACTGTCTGCTATCCTCACCACCCAGCATCTTGTTTAACACAGAATAGGCTCTAAATAAATGCTTGTTGAAATCCTGTTGAGTAAAGTTGTAAATGAATGCAGATTTTTCAGCTTTAGACCTCCCAAGCTCTGGACCCTAAACCGAGAACTCTCAGTTTGTAAGGAGGAAGCTTGATGAAGAGACATTCTCATCACTGGATGAAAGTCTTCACATACTTGTTATCTTAGCAAACCATCAGTTTTAACCAGGCGACTTCTAAGCCCCCTTCTTATATTCTATTAATTAGCTTATGAAAATAAACATGCAAGATACTTTTTGCCACTCGAAAATTTGTAGATTAAGCAGAGAAGCCAAGAATTTTTGTTGTTAATAAAAGTTGTGGAATAATAACCAAGGCCCCAAAGGGGAAAACTTGAAGAACAACCAAGTGCCTGGTTTGTGTTGTGCTAAATAAACACCTACTACTGTCTGTTAAGTGAGATACGTAAGCTGAAGCAAAGGGCTGAATTGCTTCAAAGGATTTATAAAGCCTTTTTAGGAAGGATGATGAGAAGGCCTTTATGGTAGAGTTGTCAGGGGATAAAAGAGATAGAAGAAAGGCCTCTAATAGGAAAGTCTGATCACATTTTTCTGTGTATATGCATTGCTCTTTCCTCTTTGCAGTAAGACTTTAGTAAAATCCACATCACTTGAGAATGCTTTTGGAGTTGTGGGAGGTGCAGGGCTGGTGGGATGTTGGGTGTCAGTACATGATGAACTTACATCAGATCTATTGACACCAAAGCCTCATCTCTAAATTTAAAATGATTTCTTCTGGTGTTTGTAGCTTAAATTTGCTTTAAAACTAAAATGCAATAGTAGGGCCTAAAAAAGTCAATAGTTTTAGGAACACAGAAGTAAAGCAAAAGGTAAATTCATTTTAATCCTAGGAAGTTATCCCGTCATGCATTTATCTTTTCATAAAAAAGTACACAAAAATCCCCCCAGCAAAAGACACCAAATAAGAAAGGATGAAATAGTTTGAAGCCTCTTAAATTATTGCTGCCGAGAAAGTGAATTTTAGAAATTTTCAAATTATATACATAACACCGATGATTGCCTCGGACTAACAAAGGTTTGGCTATAAAAAAAAAATCAGTTTTATGCGATACCAAAAACTATTACTGTTTGAGTGTTTTCAAACTTGCCCCAAATTATTTCTGTCACCATGTAAACTACTGTACTTTGAAATGGCAATCCCAAAGTACACATTTTTAAAAATGAATTATTACAGTGCACTGCTAGACTTCAAGTGTGAACATCATGCATTTTACAAACATTGAAGAAGAATAAATAAATTAGGAGATATTTGACAGTCTTCATTTCAAACACTTTTTTATGCGAAAGGTTAAAACCCTGTGTTCAATTTGAGGGGTTCGATTCAGTCTTAAGTGTTTGTCCTTTCAGCAAGGTTGACTGAGCGTCCCATGCTGGCAGCAGAACCAGAAGGCAGGTTCGTGGGCTTGGCTAACTTGCTAGGGATAACCTGCAGAATGCGTTAATGTGCACTGGTATCTGGAGCCTCGGTTTTTCCCATCGATGAGCAGAAGTGGCATTTTCCTGAAGTACTCGATGATATCTGACACAGACAAGAAGTCCTAAAAATTCAAAATAAGGAGATAAATCAACATTAGAATGAGTCGAGAAGCCAAGCATGTGAATTTCACTCTTAGTATTTTTTATCTGCATAAGATTCTACCTCTTCAAGTTATGAGGATAGCAAGAAAATATACATAAAATTCAGCAAATACCTTCATGATTTGTCTATAGAACTTTGAAAAAATAATTTTTCAACATCCAACAAATTATGGATAAAAGACAATGTAAATATATGTATGTGTATATATATTTTAACTTCATAGGGGTCATAAATATATAGGAGGTCTATGAAACCTTTGCCTTAGAATTGCTCTGCTTGTGTTTTTGATTTCAGTTTCTGTATTCCTACTTCACTCTTCATCACTAAGAGTGTGAGGAGCTATAAGGAATCAGGAGGTCGGACAGTGTCCTGGTGTCTGGAGGTGATACCTGTAGCATTGCACAGTGGTTCCTTCATGATCTCTCTGCTCTCCTCACTGTCATATCCACACCCACAAGGGCTCTGCAGCCAAGTCTTTGTACCCATCGCCTTCATCACCTTATCCCTGATGGCCAGACTGGAGTAAAACCCATCCAGCCTTCTAGACGTGGGTCAGAATCACATAGGGTCCCACACAGGATTATGTACTTGCTCCAAGACCACTCTACTGGATGCCCCCCACCAGGGCTGCAGCCTGTGCTTTGTACTTCTGGTTTCACACCAGACGAACAGAAATTCTGGAGAGCAGATAGCTCTCTGCTACTATAGCACCAAGCAGCCCTAGCCACATTGAACCAGTGATTGAAACATTGGACCGGAATCATGTGTTTTTTCCTACTCATTTACATGCACAACTTAAAAATATTTGGAGTGGAGTCTAAGGGTTAGCTCTTTTTCATTCTGGAAATGTTTGAGTCAACCGATCTACGTCCTGGACCTTTGAACTTAAAGACTGTGTTTGGGGCTTAAGTTCAGCTGTGAGTTTCCTTTGCAAAAGCAGTTTTTTAGATTACCATCCAAAAAGTAATTAGCGTAAACATTGACCAAAGAGAGGAAAATTTCTCTTAAGTGAGAAATGACTCAAGTATTTAAATAATCACAACAAGAATTCTATTTTTTTTACACTTTTCCAGATGTCAGTTTTTTTTTTAACAAATAGTTTATTGTCAAATTAGTTTCCACATAACACTCAGTGCTCATCCCCACAAGTGTCCTCCTCCATGCCCATCCCCCCCACCCCCCCACATCCATCAGTCCTCAGTTTTTGTCAGCATTCAAGAGTCTCTCATGGTTTGCCTCTCTCCCTTTCCCCCACCATTTCCGCCCTTCTTCTCCCCCTTGTTCCTCCGTCAAGTTCCTCCTAATCCTCCTATACGTGCAAACATATGATATTTGTCCTTCTCTGCCTGACTTATTTCGCTCAGCATAACACCCTCAAGGTCCATCCATGTTGCTACACATGGCCAGATTTCATTCTTTCTCAGTGCCATGGAGTATTCCATGGTATAGATAAACCACATCTTCTTGATCCATTCATCTGTTGATGGACACTTAGGCTCTTTCCATGTTTTAGCTATTGTGGAGAGTGCTGCTATGAACATTGGGGTACATGTGCTCCTATGCATCAGCATTTCTGTATCCCTTGGGTAAATTCCTAGCAGTGCTATTGCTGGGTCATAGGGGAGTTCTATTGTTAGTTTCCTGAGGAACCTCCACACTGTTTTCCAGAGGGGCTGTACCCGTTTACATTCCCACCAAGAGTGTAGGAGGGTGCCCGTTTCTCCACATCCTCGCCAGCATCTAGAGTTCTCTGATTGGCTCGTTTTAGCCACTCTGACTGGCGTGAGGTGGTATCTCAGTGTGGTTTTGATTTGTTTTTCCCTGATGAGGAGGGATGCTGAGCATCGTTTCATGTGTGTGTTGGCCACCAGATGTCAGTTTTAAAATACAGCCTTGTAAATAATGCTGCAATCTTAATGTTAAAATTATGTTACAGAGGTGAATGAAAGAAAGGGCTTATCTTTGATACCGTCTAACTGTATATTTTTCAATTTAAATGTTAATTTTTTTAATTTAAAAGTTATACATGTGATTTTAGACTAGTTGGAAGAGAAGATACAAGAAAGACCCCATGGCAGAGGTAGCTATTGTCACTTTATTTCCTTCCAGTAAAGGAAGGACTTCACCAATGTGATTTAACTCTAAAGTTGCCAGACAGTATGGCCCCCAAAGAATGTTACAGCAAGCTTCCATATAGGTAGGTATGCAGAATGTCATAAACAAAGGATTTGGGTAAATTTTGCAACTAGGGTTCCTTACCTCTTTACCTCGGAGTCCTGTTCCCAACAAGTAGACTTGGCTTTCCTCTTGATAACGGATCTGGATGTTGTAAACTTTATCTTTATACAACACCATGAGGACGTATGGATTGGTTATTGTTTTTTTAGAGCTGTCTCTAACGAGAAAAGTGCCATCCTAAAATAATAAATTCTTATTATTATGTGAGCAATAAATGGCAATACTTCTGTTGCCTGTAAGAGCAGTAGACAAGCCTCGAGAGATATGGAAACTTCCCAGTTGACAAGTCAGTGAACATGTAGCGCCCTGAACCATTACAGTCCCATGTGTCATGGATTTCTTGATTGTCAAGAGGCAGCAAAAGTCCCCTTTTTTTCAGTTATAAAACAAATTACAAGTCGTTGAGTGGATACAGGGCCAGACAAAATAAGGACTTTATTGGTTAACTGAAGATTTATCTTCCTACTCCTGGGAGCTAATTCCCTAACCCTTATTTCCACAGCCAAAGTCAGGAAATACCCAAATGCCTATGACATTCACCCATTTTAAAACCTCATGATCTCCACATAAAATGTACATCAGTAAGTACCTGAACATAAACAAATGTGGACTGTCTTGTGTTCTTACCACCTTTTTTTCTATTTACTGAAATAGTGGGATTTGTCGTGTACTTTAAAATGTCATTCCATAAATTATTGCTACATAATATTAATACTGTAAAAATCTAATATTAAAATAGGATTAATTGGTAAGGCAGCATTTAAATAACTCCCCCCTTTGTGTATTGAAAATGATAATGGCTTTAAATAGCCGTCAATCTGCAACAATGCCTTTTCTTTGTTTTTATTCCAGTTGAGTAAATTCCATTCAGAATATCTTCTGTTCAACAAATATACCTGTGGACCAGTGATTCACAGCCTAGAATTTGAGTTTTGAAGACTCTCAGAACCCACACAAAACACAGGACTAAATAAATCCTTCATTCTCCAAGTGAAATCCAAGAATCAGGATTTTTAAAGTTTCCCAAGTGATTTAAATATGCAGCAAATATTGCAAATTATTCTTACAGACTCAAGATGTGAGAGATGAAGGATCTTTGCTCTTCTTTCTCTGATACATAGATTTAAGGTTAAGGTTCAGTACCAGACCACAGGAAATCTAAGGACCGCTAGAAATGTCCACGGAAAGGGCAGAAACTTGCTGCTGCCTCTCTCCACAATGGATCCCTTCACATCAGTGTGGATGGCAGTTGTGTATTAAAAATGAAGATGGTAACAGTAAGATGTTAGGAGTTTGGGGGAAAGAGCCTCCTTTTGATAAGGTATGCTTCCTGTGACAAGACCTTTTTTGTTAATAAAAGCTCCTTGGATTCTGCCAACTGAATGACTGCCATAATTTAGATTTTTCCCAGATCCTAGGAATCATTGCTATGGATGCTGGTAGGTGTAAAGCTGCCACTAATGGGTCCCCTTGGTATAACAGCATGAATATCACCTAGCAGAATTCCTAGCCCATAACTGACACTCAATAAAAGCCAGCTCCCTTTTTTCCTTCCATTAATATTTATAACTACTTAAAAATAAACTTTGGCACAGTACCTGGTTTATCTTTCTAAGAGCAGCTTCTGCCTCTGGTCGGGTAATATAAGAAACGTACCACTCTTCATTTAATGAGTTCTGAAAATGTAAATTTTTAAAAACTGAATACATTTTGCAGTTATATGTGTAAGCGAAAAGAAAAGCCTCCAAGTAATCATTTTCATAAATCATCACCTCAGTTCCATGAGCTTTGAAACATTTGCTTTCTTAATTTGAATATAGAATCACTTAGGTGGGGCTAACTAGAAGATATTTTGATTGAACTGCTTTTTATCATGGTTGCCAGGTAGTTGTGAATAAGCATTCTGTATATAATGGAACCTTTAATCAGGAAAGATAGAGATGTTATAATTTCTTCAGTTTAGTAGAATATATTTAATAAAAAATTGGGGTTAATGAGCAGTTAAGTGATTTATTCAAGGTCATAAGCTAGAAGACAAATGAAGAATAGAATTATTTTTCTCATTAATACAAAACACGCATTTGCTATTGGAAGAGTCTGGAAAAATACCAAGGAAAAAGAACATAATTTTTATCTGGACCCTCCCCTTTAAATTTTTTTCGCTAAAAAAAAAATTAAAGGTAATTTAAAATAACAATAAAAATACAAAGGAGTATGCAATGGGAGCTTTGGTTACTTGCTGGGGAAAAAAATAAAATAACATAAAAACATGTGCTTTATTACCTCTTCTTCCCCAGGAGACAGTGGTCGAGGTTTGTTTGGAACTGGTAAGGAGAAGTTTCTGCCTTCAGCTCTGGGAGGCGGTCTGTTGCTCAGGCCTTCAAAAGTACATAGCATTTTGAAAGTTAGTTTGCTGTATGCTATTTTTCATTTTCTGTCATACATTTCCCCCCTAAAATGCCCTTGCAATTGTTCCCAGCAATTAACATTTGAAGAAGCCATAGCTTCAGAAATAATTGTCACTTGTTCAGAACGACAAGGGCTGTTGGCTGTGCAGGCAGGCACTGTTCTGTAGCCATGCCAGTGAGATTTTGAGAACAGTCTCATCAACATGAGTGATTTCTTAAATGGGCATGTTACATCATATAAAATAACTAGTCCATTAATGAAAAAGTCACCGTAGTTTGATGTGATCATCAAACATAATATTTAAGAGACCAATTTTTCCGACTCCAGCACACCCAGAAGGGGTTTCCAACCACTGATAGGGTGACAATGCAGTAATAAAGATAATTATGTTCTCATTGTTTTACACAAAAGGAAATGTAAGTTACCCAAGACAAAGTGAAATTACCTTGAAAATATTGTCAGCTTCTAGAACCAGACTGCTACCTACTTTTCTTTACTGAATTTTCTAAAGAGGTAGAAGTGTTCAGCTCTCACAGAAGACCCTACCAACTACCTGGTCAATGAGGAAGTCTTTGTTAGGCACCTATAAATTACCCAGCATTCATGTCTCACCTTACCTAACGTGGTATTTTCTTGTTTACGGTTCCCTGAAATTTTCAGAGGATGTGTTTCCTAATCTCAGGAAAGGTTTGATTGTGTTGTAATTGCCAAGACTGTTTTCTATATGCCAGGACAGCTGTTAAGAACTAAAAAATTCTGTGAGCTGAATGTTCTCTGAATTATTCATGTGTCATTTCATTCATTTATTCAACAAATATTTATTCAGCACTACGCTGCCCAGGCCTTGAGTAAGGCACCCGTGTACCCTTTCTTTAGTCCTCACAGCAACACCGCAAGATGGGTATTCTCTTCTTTTTGAGTATGAGGAAACAGAGGCTCAGAGTCTGAATGAATCATGTGCTCCTAGCAGCAGAGTCAAGACTTGAACCCATGATTCCCAAACATTATTGGGCATAAGTAAGAATCCCAGGGAGAATTTGAATCACCCAATCTGCACTTAACAAGCACTCCACACGGTTCTGCGGCAGGGTTCTGCCATCCACAATATGCCTGCCCAGGTTGCCAAGTGAGGAGAATTACCTAGGAAGGGCTGAAGTCTCCTGAGCCCTGCTGGCACAATTGTTCACCATGGTGTTCATTGCCTGCTTCTAAATAAGCAGATCAGACTGCCCTGAACTGTTGATCCTCCTTCTTAAGACTCCCACGGCCTAAACAGATGTTCCTTGTCACCACCTTTGTGGTCCAACATGGCAGGGGCTTTTATACAGTGTATTGAATGAATGAAACCTAACTATATAGTTATGGATATAACCAAGGCCTATGCTGCATGGAATTATTCTCTTTCTGCTTCTGCATTTGCAGGTCAGCACCATAAAATCATATATGTATACAGCAGAAAATATACTACTTTTTATTGCATCCACACACTGCCCTTACTATTGAGATCTTCAAAGGAGCTGGAGTGGGTTTTTGGATAATATACACACCATTCTTTATGTTCCTAACATTGGGACAACCAATGGAGAAGACTGAGGACCAGATATCCTAGTGGTCTTAGGGGGAAAAGGATCAATTTTGCTTAAGGTAAGCATTCCTTCCCCGAATTATATTATTATATTATTTTATTAATAACCCCCAACATCAACCCATAAAACTGAGTGTGTGTGGAACATACTTTGAGAGACACCGCTATAAATGTCTGAAGCTTAGATGCCAGGCAGGTAACACAATGTGGGTTCACGAAACAGAGTGAATTGTGGACACTGTGGGAAATTGAGGGATGTGAGGGCAATGGCAGAAACCACTCAGTATTCACTATACTCTCAAATGCTTAGGAAACATTAAAAACATAATGGATTTCATTGATGTCAACAAAAGGATTTCACGCATATATGGGATAATGTATTCAACTGAATGTAATAGAGGTGCTCCTAAAAATAATCTTTACTCATGAGCTATACTTCAAGTACTAATATACTTTTCTATTTATAGCACATGCTGTGTTCTTGTATGTGTACTATGACCAAAAAGGTGGGGGTAGGGTTGTTCCTCACTAAGTGTGCCTTTATGGGGGCACCTGGGTGGGTCAGTCAGTTAAACGTCAGACTTCAGCTCCAGTCATGATCTCACAGTTTGTGAGCTTGGGCCCCGTGTCAGGCTCAGTGCTGACAGCTTGGAGCCTGGAGCCTGCTTTGGACCTGTGTCTCCATCTCTCTCTGTCCCTCTCTCCCTCCTTCTCTCTCTCTCTTCTCTCTGTCTCTGTCTCTCTTCTCTCTCTCTCTCTTTCAAAGATAAACATTAATTTTTTAAAAATTTTAAGTCAACCTTTAAAAATCAGGTAATTTCATATTAAAGGCCACACTTACAGTATTTCTTGAAAAAAATAATCAGAAAATCTGGCAACACTCTGCAAGCTTCCTGGTATGATGAAAATCTATTTACTAGAGTTGGGTAACTTTCCACAGTCATTTGACACTCAGTCATTCAACAGACATTTTTAAAAGTGCCTAGTATGTGCCAGTCAGTTACAAGTCTCTAAGGCTAAAAAGTAAGCACAGTCTAGTCCTACTTTGTAGGCCTTTGCTGCTGCTCAGAGTGGTCCGTGGATCAGTAGTATCAGCATCATATGAGAACTTGCTAGAAATGCAGAATCTCATACCCCACCCTAGATCCACTGAATTAGAATCTGAATTTTAATTTAATTCTCAAGTCATCTGTATTCATATTAAAGTTTGAGAGCACTCTCAGCAGATACTTGTCATGGACACCAGAGAAGGTATTATTAAAAATGCAGGTCCTCGTCCAGACTTACTGAGTCAGAATCTTGGGGTGTTGTGTTCTTTTAGTCTGTTTTAATCATATTCTTCAACACAACTCAAGGGTGGATCATAGAAACCTAACGCTACAGAGAAAGTCAAGCACTACCCTGAGCACCATCTAAAAATAGCAGGGAGGAAAAGCTCTCTGTGGGAAGATCAAGGCCAAGCTGCCTTTCTGAAGTGGACTGTGTGTGTGTGTGTGTGTGCGCGCGCGCGTGCGCGCCTGCACGTGCACACACGCACACATATGTAACATCCTAGCATTCCAGTACCCCTTAGCACACCACAGAAACTGAATCAAGTACTGAGTGAGAAAGCAGATTGTCTGGTTTTTAGGAAATAACCAAACCTTTGCCACAAGGCTTTGGGACAGGTTAGAATCCAGTCTTGGAGGCATGTTGCCTGGAGTAGGTCACTAGAGCCCAGAGTACAAACCTTGTGAGAAGTATGGCGGCAGGGAGGCACTCTGTGGAAAGCCAGTGTTACTGCGGAGACAGAAAAGAACTGAGTTGAGTTGGGCTGGGTTGAAGGGGCCGATGGGGAGGCTGGGCTAGGGAAACGCGCGGAGAATGCTGCTTCATCCTTGACTACTGCCAGCCCTCCCTGATGCTGCAGCTGCTGAGCAAAGAGGAGGGGCTGTTGGGGCACATGTCACTGCTGTCCCAAATTCTAACAGATGCCGCAAGCTGAGACAATATAACCTGTAAAGGGTACTGGAAGGTTGTTTTAAAGGTTGGCTGCAGCGTAAGGCTTTTGAGTTTGGAGAAAGGCAGACATCCTCTGGGGAGAGGACTTCTCTTTTGGTTAGGAAGATATATGAATGAGCGTGTGGTTTGGGAACAGTGGATTCCAGGGCCTGAAGGGCAGGTGGCTGGGTGAAACACCCAGGGAGGGCCAGGTGGCACTGCAGCAGCATCTTCAGGGTCTGGATGGGGGGAGACACCGGTGGGGGCTCCAAAATGCTTCCTGCTCTGTGCAGAGAAGTCATTCCCCCGCCCACTAGTCCAAACCTGTAAAAGTCAGCGCCACTCAGCGATGTCACTGAGTAGTATTCAGCAGAAGGAAGGACAGGGCTTGGCCCAGTGTGGGATGAAGCAGAATGGGAAAATGGCAGAAGAAAACCAGCTAAAAGAATGAGAAGAAATAGCAGAAAATCAGAGCAAGAGGCACCCATGGAAAATGAAAAACATTTGAGAAACTTTCCAGATATCTGGCAGGGATGGTGAGGTCCTCCTGGTGGTTAAGTTTTCTCCCATATTTAAGGTGGGGACCCTTTTTCCTTCGCAAAATAAAGGAGGGAATAAACTCAAAAGTCTGGTGGCTCTGGGGACACCAGGGAGCAGCTCTGGGCTTGGTTAGGGAGGAACAGCTCCAGTCTTTCTCCTGTCAGTGCCTCTGCCTCTGGACAGCCTCATCATGGGCCCTGAGAAACACTGTTGCTATTGAGAAAGTGGGCCTGCTAGGGACAGAGCCTGTGCAGTGAATCTGCACATCAGCTAGGTCCTGGCATCCAAAATCTGGATAAACTCCAAGTACCTAAATTAATTGGGTTTCTCGAGTGTTTGTTTTAATTCACAAAGTGAAAACATTCCCTTGAATCCCTGCCCAACGGTCCATTCTGCCTCCGTGACCATGGGGTAGTCAATTCTATATGCCTCCAACCCCAAGCACAGAGACCCCAATAATAACAGTGGATTAACACGTGTGGGTCTTTATGTTCAGCTTGATTTTGTTTCTGAAGACCCAAAGTGTTCAGGCCTGACCACCACTGGCTCATTTCTTTCTTTCCCAACCCACCAGTCATTAGTTCTTTTCAGCGGACCTGAGGGTGATGTTAAGTTAGCACTGAATGACGTTACCACAGACCTTTCAGAGAATGCTCCGGGCATGTGAGGTGATGGGAGGGTGTGCTTGGGCGATGGCTTGGTGGATCTGGAAGGGAAAGTGTTGGAGCTCATGGAGAGCATTGTGGGCTGAGGCAAAGGTCTTTGATGCGCTGTGGGGGAAAAGGAAAATAAAACAGATTGTCAGCATCTAGGTGTCACAGAACATTCCAGAGCTGCTCCCCAGTTAGCAACAGGTGGTCTACAGGGAGATAGAAAAATCCAAAGGACCAAACATAATTATGAAGCGGTATAATGGAATCCCACCTCACGGTTTTTCTAGATGACTTACTACCTTAGAATGCTTTAAAATGTTGTCATTCTATATCATTCTCTATAATATGCATTTGTTTTATTTTTTCATTTTTGAAACACTATCTTGGCAGAAAATTGTCAGTTGGAAACCATATGAAGTTAGAAATGATTCACAAGTTTTGTTTTATGTAAGCCAAATTTTATGCTATCTCATTTATCTGCAGTTAGTGCTCCTTTCCTGTGTTAGAACGCATAAACATTAGACATTTTTCTACCAAACCATATATGCAATTTTTAATTTTGCTGCATATTAAGTCATTTGCACCGTTACTTACGAAAGTAACAGTTCTCTTTGGGAACCCAGACAATTCCATTTTATTATAGTTATGAAGTATACCAAATGATCTTTGTTTACTTAACACTAATCTGTTATAATTATGTCTGTGGGGCTTCTGTACTAAATAATTCCATGTAAATTCTTGAGCAGGAAAATGAAGGAATGAGTTACAAGTTATATGAAAGCTTTTCTGAACATACCATCATCTTCATCCTGGTAAAGAGAAGGGAAAAAAAGGTATTAACCTTTCATCAAAACACAATTCCTAAAAGAACTGCATTTCTCAATCACATAAATGTCTGTTTCTTTCTTTAGCAGTTGTATGTCTCCATAATATATTGTGGAGAACAGTAGAACTTGCTAAGTGGTTCATAATTTCTTAATACAAACAATCATTAAGGACACTCTACTCTGAGACTCTCCTTACATAATTAATATAAAATAGGTTCTGAGGTGTCCAAGAGGGCCTAAGGACACAATAATAATGGCAGTATCTACTATTATTTATACACGGTATCTCATCCAATTCTCCTAGCAACCCCTTAAAAATTTAACGTCCTCTTTTTACAAATGGAAACACGGAACTCAGAAAGGAGTCCTAATGGTTGCCAAGGGTTACAGAAATGGATTGGACCCCTGATTTGTCTAGGCCAAGGCCAGCCTTCTTCGGTCACTCCCCTTAAAAGCAACTCCACCTTATATATCATGTGGCTTACAAGGTGTGTCTACATTGCTTAGCATTTATCTTCAGGCAGCCTTCGAGAAACAGGCAAGGGAGGAGCTATATGATACACTCCTCAGATAAGAAATGCTGTTTGGAGAGGCGAAACGATTTTGCCATTGACAAGCAGACCACAGCTGTCAACTTGGGCTTGTTTTGGTAGGCCAGCACACTGGTAAAGAAAGACCACCTTATTCAAAGTGTTGCTGCAAGTATTACGTTCGTTATGACATGTTCCTGGTATATGTGGAGTACTCAGTAAACGTGCACTATCATTAGTCCTGCCATTGAGACAAGACAAGAAGGATCATAGCTATAATCACTGATCCTAGGTGGCCAGCCGGGCGTCCCAGCAAAGGGCCGCATGGTTAAACACACCTGGGCTCAGGGAACGATGAAATCCCTCTTTAACACCATTGCAACCGTGTCATGTTTCTCTCTGCACCTCTCAGATTCTCATGACATGAGCATCAACCCCTCCCAACCCTGGGAACCTCAGGAATATAAAGTTACCTTCACTTACGGTTTGTCTCCTTTTTGTCCCTTTGTCCCTTGGCTCTGCAGCCAAGCTGCTGTCCTTGCTGTCCCCACAGGGTCAACAGGTATTGTCACCCACCTGCCTTTGCTCAGGACATTCCTGAGGCTGGAATGCGCCTGGGCTTTCTCTTAGGATGATTCTATTCTGTGCTCTCCCCATCATCCAATGACACCATAAATCTCACCTCTAACAAATCACTTCTGACTCCTCAAGCCCCATGGATCACTTTCTTCCCTCTGCCTCTGGAGCTCATCCCATGATCGCATGCTATTGCGTGGGGGTCTGTTGTGTGTTGTGTGTGGGTCCGCATGTCCCTCATATCTTTGCACTTTATCCGAACCAGCAGAGCATCTAGCACAGAGGCACTTGTGGGCTGAGTCCTTGAATCGTGTCAGGGATGTGATCACCTTCTCAGGGCTTATAGCACAGAGGAGACCAGACAGACCTGGATGCCAGTCCTGCCTACTTACTAGCTGTGCAACTTGTGATGAATATCTTACCCCTTCTGAGCTTCGATTTCCTCTTAGTAAAAAAGAAATAATGATTCTTCATTCTTCTTCTTATTCATGTCATTAAATGCAAACCGTGTGTAAAGCTGGGATGACCAACTGCTCCAGTCCCAGTCTGTGTGAGACTGATGGGGTTTCTGGGACATAAGATGTTCATTCAAGTGGACATTAAACTTCCATTGCTGTTTCCAAGGCAAACAGCTTCCCCAAAAGTAAATAGCTTGCCAACATGCACTTAGCGGGGATTAAATAACTGCTGTTACCTCTCTTGTTCAGGCCATGGATTTATTAAAAGGGAAAACAGAGACCTTGTCAATTTTGCTGTGCAGCCCAGACTCTTGGGCACCCTTCCTTTTGTCCTTCCTTCAACCATTACTTTACCTTGTGAATTTCTACCTGATGATGGGACTGCAATGAACCCAGCCACCTTGGAAGCTCTCAGAGGAACAAGAGCTAAGCAGTGCGCACTGTGGGTGGGTGGAAGAGGTGGAGGCCCCACAGGCACCAGTATTTAAGAGCCTACTGCGTGCAGGCCTTGATCCCTGTGCTGGGCTTCAGTGAAGTCTGAGACTGGCATGGCCCCCAAATTCCACAGAGCCTGCACTGATCTTCCCGTGCCAAGCATTCACCAAGTAACATTCTGTACTTACATTTTCTCTTCTGTCTGGTCCCCATCCGTGCCTGAAATGAATTAGGGCAAAGAAGAAGAACTGAGCATGAAGAGTTTCAGCGAGCCGGCCTCAGAATATAGATGGTTTCACTTACTCTAATAATGAGAAATCAAACCCACTGAGCTGTGATAAAACAGGAAGAAACCCCCCCAGCAGAAAAGCAGGGGAGCAGAAGTGGAGGGAAGGCTTGGTGACTCAATGTTCTGTCACTATTGCGAGCTGAGCTAGGCAAACCTTTATTCTTTTAGCTACTGCAGCAAATAATTACATAGATATAAAAAAGGTTTAGTCAGCAAACTAACTCTTTAGTAGCTATTAAATTTTACTGAGTAGATGTTTCTCCAAGCAAATGAAAACATCTTAGGTAATATTCTCCTTTGCTGATGTTTTAAAACAGCCATCTCAGGGCTCACCCTTCGGGTAAAGGGAAGACAGTTGGAAAGTGCTAGTGCTGTGGGACTTCTCCCAGTTGCACGAGCCAGTCAGACAAATGTGGTGACCGCTGCCTTAGAGCTATGGCAGGCAGCTCTATGCCTGGGCCCTCATCGTGTTCCCCTTAGAGAGAGGGGTGATCATCTCCTATCTGGCAGATGCTTCACATGTCATCATCCCATCATGTGTTCATTTGAAATTTTGATATTTTGTTCATTGTTGATATTTTTTACATTCATTGACATTTTTAAAGGGGCACCTGGGTGGCTCAGTTGGTTAAGCCTCTGACTTTGGCTCAGGTCATGATCTTGCAGTCTGAGTTTGAACCCCACACCTGGCTCTGCTGACAGCTCAGAGCCTGGAACCTGCTTCAGATTCTGTGTCTCCCTCTCTTTCTACCCCTTCCCTGCTTAAACTCTGTCTCTCTCTTTCTCTCAAAAATAAATAAACATTAAACATTAAAAAAATATTTTTTCCATTAGGGGCACCTGGATGGCTCAGTCTCTTAAGCATCTGACTCTTGATTTCAGCTCAGGTCATGATCTCACCTTTTGTGAGATCAGCCTCGCATTGGGCTCTGTGCTGGTAGTACGGAGCCTGCCCGGATTCTCTCTCTGCCTCTCTCGCCAATTTGCGCTCTCTCTCGCTCTCTCTCTCCCTCTCCCTCTTCCTCTTCCTCTCTCTCAAATAAACTTTTAAAAAATTCCATTAAAAATATTCCATTAACGGGGCGCCTGGGTAGCACACTCAGCTGAACGTCTAACTTCAGCTCAGGTCATGATCTCACGATTTGTGGGTTCAAGCCCCGTGTTGGGCTCTGTGCTGACAGCTCAGAGCTTGGAGCCTGCTTCAGATTCTGTGTCTCCTTCTCTGCCTCTCCCCTGCTCGCATTCTGTTTCTCTCTCTATATATCTTAAAAATAAAATAAACCTTAAAAACTTAAAAAAATAAAAATAAATAAAATTATTCCTAACATTAAAATGTTAACTTGATAACTGAGGGTTTTTTGGTATACTTTAGTCCTGGCTCTGATTTAATCATCACGCTAGCCAAGCAACAGCAATAGTTTGAATCCTGATGGATTCCTGATGGGAAAATCAGAAGCCTGGGCTCTGCCCTTAGTCAGTAATAAGGTTAGACCTGACACCAGATACATTTATGCCATTTGGTACGTAGGCCCCAAAAGACTTTACAATAAATTTAGAAATATTTGAGCAGACTTCAGCATTCTGCCATTATAAAATGTGGTTTAATAGTGAGGAAGCCACAGCGACCTAAAAACTTCTCCCACTTATTTCCTATCTGCTGCCTGTCTTGAAAAATAAAGTGGAAGCTGCAGTTCCCATGTACTGAGATGGAAGGAAAACACAAGCACACGTTTACGACCAGCTGAGGATGAGTTCTCCACCAACAGTGATCATTCCTCTCCTCCTGACGGAGAACCTCTCCAGTTCTTTCTTTGCTAGGTCACTATCATCTGTCTTCAGAGGGACTCAGAACTTGACATCCAACCTGAAAAGCCAGAATTCCTCAAGCCATAGCAGCAAACAGTCCACTCCTCGCCGGGAACACCCCTGACGTTCAGTTCTGTTGTAGGCTAATGCCAGGCAAATTATTGACGTCACTGCTCTCTGAATGACAGACTCAGGCAACAGAAGACAATTACCTTGGCACAGGTGGCTTCTTCCCTGGCAGGGGGCTACTTCTGTCATGCCTTTCGGCGGCTGGCAGTAAAGGAGGCTTTTGCATCTTGGGTAAATGCTCCCCGAGAGGCCTGCAGAGTTGAGAGAAAGGCGGTGTGGGGAAGAAACTGAACTGTGTTTCTACAGCATATACCGTGTACCCTCGCACGGATGCATCAAGGCACCTTACCTTCCCACTGGGGCCGAGGGCTGTAAGACAGGAGGGAAGACATGTGAGTGTCCTAGCACTTCTCAGAATAAAGACAAGATAGAAAATAAAATCAAAACAAAACAAAATAGGGCAACATCTTACCTTGTCAGGAAACGCCGGCTTCTTTCCTGTAAATGACAAATAGCAGGCAGGCTTTGAATACCTTATCAGCTCAGAATGAAATATTAAAACCTAGTGTGGGGGGGCGCCTGGATGGCTCAGTTGGTTAAGCGTCCAACTTCAGCTCACTCCATGATCTCATGGTTCGTAGGTTCAAGCCCCACATCAGGCTCTGCACTGACAGCACAGAGCCTGCTTCAGATTCTCTGTCTCCCTCTCTCTGCCCCTCCCTCGCTCATGCTCTCTCTCTCTGGAAGATCCCAATGTAGAGCACCTAATTTTACAGGCTCAGAGAAATGAAGTGACTTGCCCAAGATCATACAGAGTTGTGTACATAGAAACAGGATTCTGTATTCTGTGATTCTTTTCAACATTTTATTTTATGTGACTGATGGTAAGAAGGATTAATGTCCCTTGGGGATTTTATGCCTCTTTTACTGACTATAGCCTAAGTTTATTTCTGAAGTAAACCCATTTGCCATGGAGGGGTTAATTTTTCTCCAATCCTGTGGTACACTTGACATCATATAAAGTGTTGCACTTATTTTCTGGGAAAACATTTAATTTGGAGAAGAGCATTTCAGGAGATTGTCCTGATAGAAAGCAAATCATTTTGTTTTAATTGTGTTGGGTTTTGGGGTTTTTTTTCCTTTTACTTTTTTTTTCTCTTAGAAGAGCTGACCTGCAGGCTTCAGGCTTCCTGAAGAAACGCTAGGTGTACCTGAGAACTCAGCATTGCAGAGCTATTCAAAGCACTTTGTTTTTATTCTGTCTGAAGTCCCTTGGAGTAGATTATGTCCTATGTCTTCAGTACAGTAGAAGTACCACTTAACTGTATTCAGCCAGGTCTACCAGCAAATTCTGTACACCTTGAACAAGTTCCTTAAAGTCTCTGAGTCTCTAGTTTCTCACCTGTAAAATCAGGATTATAGGTCTAAAATGCATAGGTTTGTTGTAAAGATCAGGTGACAATTTATATGCAGTGTCAGGCACATGATACATGGGTGCTGAAAGCTGCTAGGTATTTCTCTCTTTCCCTCCCTCCTAGACCTCTGTACAGTTAACACCCGATGGTGAATGATGATATGATTTTCACAACATGAGGTACAGCCCACACCATTAAGAAGTCCCAAGAATTTTGTCCTACTGTGAAGAATTCACTGCCCAGGAGTAGACCATTTTGGTGGTATAAGAAATGTATATTATTCACAAAACTTTGGCTTAGGATAAAAACTCAACTTTGAAGGGTTACCCAGAAAACTTATGTTTATATTCTTAGGCTTACATAGATTTTCTTCAAAATTTTTTTTTTCTGATTTATACAGATTCTTTGGGCACTCTGTTAAGAGTCTTTGTTAAGAATCAGAGCTCTGTTAGAGGTTAGTTCTCTCAAAACATCACAGACAAGGAAGTAATTCAGTTGTAGGTATTGTCAAGAGAGGGTGTATTTCAATTTTTTAAAAAGAATCCTTTTCAAAGATAACCTTTGTTCAGGAGGTGACTCTGAAGGGTTTGATGTCAGTATCCCACTCTCCTGACACTTTGACTTGTGGGCGTAAGCACACGTGGAGTCTGAAGTTGAGTCTGTCCGCCTTCCTTTTCACATAACTTGAATAGCCCTCTGCAGCAGACCACTCTAATCTCAAGGAACCCACACAGCTTTGCGTGTCATCAGAGCTGTGGTGCAGGTCAGGGAAAAGCAGCAAGCAGGAGCCTCAAATCCAAGAACTGAAATTCATTTGCAGAGAGGAACCTTAGGTCACAAAAGCCTAAATGCCTTGCTCAGGGTACAGGCCAGGAAGGTTGGGTGGGGCTGGGTCTCTGGGCTCCTTGTCCCTCAATGTTTGTAGCTCCCTCCCCAGGACCCTCTACCCCATATCAAGGAAAATCCAGGGTCTCCCAACCGCAGCACGATGTGGTAGAAAAGAGCACCCACATCAAAGTCAGAAAGACATGGCTTCAAATCCTGCACCTAGTTATGTAAATTTGGAAAAATTATTCAACTTCTCATTGTCTACAAAATGGGGGTAATAATACACTTCCTTTGTTGGGTTGGAGTAAGGATAATGTAGGTAAATTATTTGGGGTAGGTAAAGCACTTGCCCCATAGTAGGTGCTCAATAAGTGGTAGCTATGTTTTAGAATTGAATTGGAAATAGCTTTATATAGAGATAGCTGTAATCCAAGAACATTGTGGGTCAATTCTGGGAGGAAAGGACTGTAGGATACCCCCGGTTTGATAATTGCACGTGTACAACCATAAACAATCCTCACACTTGAATAGCACCTTAGAGTTTCATAAAGCATTTCTACTTAGAGAACAGCCACCTTACAAAGGTGACAACTGAAAACCTACGGTCCCTGTGGTCAGTAAGCTGCTAGGTAGCAGCCAGGGCAGCTGACAGTAGCTCTCCCGGACCGTCTGTCTTCTGCACTACGACGCCCCCTGCACCGTCTGTCAGGAGGACAATGAGATGTGGGTACACATCACAGCCATGAAGAAGCAGGCCTCGCACAGGCGAACAGCGGGAGCTCTGCAGTCAGTCTGATCTCCACTTGGGTCTCTACACCATCACTTGGTAGCTTAGTGATCTGGGAAAGTTATCTCTTTGTGCCTCAGTTGCCCCATATGCGAAATGAGGACGATTCTAATAGTCTCGCTTTATAGTATCATTATGATTGTGGGCATACATGTGTAAATCATGCCATAAGCACTCTATACATACTGGACATTGTTACAATGCATCATATAGAGCGATACCAACCTAGTGTGAAGGGCTCTCTGTCAAACGGGGCTAACGAACGATCGAGGGGAGGTTTCGTGCTTCTGTCTATGGAAGGAGCAGGGACTGGAAGGGAAAAAGACTGAAGTCAATTAAAAGAAGAAGGCAGTTGGCTGGGGGTGAGGGGATGGGTACGCTGGTGGGCAAGAGAGGGAAGCCCCCGTACTTACGCTTTGCTGGTTTATGGTTTCTACTTCTGCTAGGCTCTTCGTGGTTGGCCTGGGGTGGGGGGGGTGGCTGTTTAAAAAAGAGCCACACGTTAGGTAGCACCTCATGATGACACATCCACAAGTCCTGGTGACCGTATCCCCCCAAATCTCACTCTGTTCACTTTCTTCATCTCCGTTTTTCACCTGGATAGTAGCCTGTTACCTGAGCTTCCCATCCCAAACTCTTTCATCCAAGGTAGTGAGCATGTCACTCCCCTGCCAAGCCCTCGGGAGGCCCCTATCACATTGGGAACACAATAACAACTGGTCGTGTGCCCACCCTTCTGACTCCCTCTTAGACTCCTCTCTCCAGTGCACACTGGGCTCCCACTCTAAATGTCTTCTTGCAGTTCCTGCAAAATCTCAAGCTCATGCCCTCTTTCTCATCTTGGTATTTGTGCTTTCCTCTGCCTAGAATGCTCTTTCCCCAGCTCTTGCCACAACTGGCTCATTCTGTCCCCCTCAGTGTTACCTCCTTACCCATCATCATGTTTTCTTGCCTCCCCCCAGCCAAAGTTGAACCTTTATGAAAGCAGGGACCTTATTTGCCTTGTTCATGCTCTATTCCCAGCAGCTAGAACACTGCTTGGCACACACTAGTGGCTAATCTGTTGACTGAATGAGTGAATTCTGCATCCCAATACTGAAGGTGGATGCCTTCAGATTTCAAAGCAAAATATGTTTGTAGATCAATTCAGCCCTGAGTCCCCTTTGCAAGAAAACTGCACAAGCAGGAGGAAGCCATCTATGCTTGAATGAAAGGCCCAACGGCGGTGTGGTCTGCATTTTGAGCTTGTTGGAAAATACATTCTCTTCCTCCTACTAGCCCTGAACACTTTGGCATTTGCCACCGCTGTTTAAGTGCTCAGATCCCTTATGAAAAGAACACATTTCCAGCTATTGACACATTAACCTGAACTTCTCTGGGTCTCTCTTAATTTAACCTACAGGACCTGGCACTGTAAGCTTGAAGAAAGAGGAAAGGGGATTTGCTGCCTCTCTCTTTACTACTGAGTTCACTGCGTTGTAAACCTTGGTGGCTCAACCCACTTGCCGGTGGAATTTCCACCTCTGGCCAGCAGGTGGCGCACGTCTCTTAGGCGAGAGAAGGCACCAGGGACCCAGGCAGTAGCAGTAGGGGACATAGACTCACCTAGATCCTTCAGAGTTTATTTCACAGTTTATATTTATTTCAAAGGTGGAAAATAATAGCACAATGAATAGTATAATGAGACCTTTTATTATACAAGTAGTTTAAATTGTTTGTGATAAAAAGAGAATGCCGATGATAGGCACTATGACATGAATAAAAATCACTGTGAGTTCTGGGGTTTGCATGTACCCAGCCTGTATATACTCCTTTCTTACTGGCCAGAATTGGGTGAAGATACGTATACTCTTCACTTCTGTCTGACAAAGGAGGGATCAGAGTGGACACAGCACCAGAGGAGAAAGGAAAGAGGCCTACCGCGTGACTCCGGCCAGCAGGTGGAGGAGGGAGCACGGCCATCGGTCTCTGCGGGGGCACTGGCGGCTGCTGCGGGACTTTGCTGGAGGGTGGCCTGTCTGCGGAAGGGCAAGGGCGGTAGGGCAGTGAGGTGAAAGCAGAAATGCCACAGTAAGGTGGGTGCGGATTGCCCTGGAGCAGCCCGCCCGGTGCCCTGCTCTGAGCACCTCTGCCTTCCGGGGGCCCCATCCCGCAGACCCCCACCAGCGCCAATGCGGCCCGCCTGGGTCGTTCACACACACGCACACACACACACACACACACACACACACACACAGGGGCGCCCCATCCCGCAGACCCCCACCAGCGCCAATGCCGGCCCACCTGGGTCGGGTCGTTCAGCAACATTCTCTCTCTCTCTCTCTCTCTCTCTCTCTCTCACACACACACACACACACACACACACACACACACGGGGCGCCCCATCCCGCAGACCCCCACCAGCGCCAATGCCGGCCTGCCTGGGTCGTTCACACACACACACACACACAGGGGCGCCCCATCCTGCAGGCCTCCACCAGCGCCAACGCCAGCCGGCCTGGATCTCTCTCTCTCTGTCTCTCTCTCCCTCACACACACACACACACACACACACACACACACAGCTGCCAAGACAGGGTTAAGTCGGCTGGTGGCTCATGGGGATCCTATCTTGGGTCCCCTCCTTCCCCTCACAAATGCTCTGAGCTGACCTCCCCCTCCCACTTCCTCCTTTTACTCATCTCTTCCCTTAAAGGGAGGGGCTGGCCACCAACTCCTTTTATGGAATCACAGACTCTTTTTTTTGATACAATTTCATTTTTAATTTATCTCTACACTCAACATAGGGCTCCAGTTTGTAAACCAGCGATCAAGAATCATAGGCACCACCGATGCAGCCAGCCAGGTGCCCCCTAATCTCAGACTCTAAACTGGTTACTTAGCTTGCTTTGGACAGGAACCCACAGTATTCTCTGATCCCACTGAAGTATCCCTAGGCCAAGTTGATAAGCTGGCAATGCCCCTCCCCTTTGGCGAAGGAAAGGCCAGGCCAGGAGTGTGACTGAGGTCCTCCTTACACTTTGTGCCCCGGGTGCCTCTGCTGCCTCCCCGCAGTCCCAGCTTTGGAGAAGTATTGCTCTTCCACAGAGAGTGTGGCTCTGAACTTGGACAGGCCTGATCTCATCTCACGCCACTCTACTCACACTGGCCAGCTCTCAGCTCCTCTGACATGCCACGCTCCTTTGAGCTCAGAGCCTCTGCATGGCCATTCCTACTGTTGAAAATATCCACCCTCACTTCTCCTGTCTGCTAATATCAGCCACCACAGGCAATGGTTTGTCTGCAATATTTATAATCCTCACACCAAAGGTCTGTGGTCTCTGTATGGTTATTATCCTATTTCACAGAAGAGGAAATTGAGGCCCAGAGAGGTGGAGTCACTTGCCCAAAGCCACACAGCCGGTAAGGAACTGAGCTGAGGTTAGCGGGCACCTTGTGCTGCAGGGTGAGGCAGGCTGCCAGGGCCTTACCGATGTACATGGAGTTAGAGTTGGAGAACGGCTTGGCAGGCAGGATGGAGTTCTGCAAGGCCTCCTCGTCGTTGGAGGGCGGTGGCTCGTAATCCGCATCGTCTTCCACGGGCGCTCCTTGCTCCTCCTCGTTGGGGGACTCATAGTCACCGTCGTCCTCCTCCTCCTGATCGTCATTGGGGCTTTCATAGTCATCTTCTTCCTACCAACACAGTGATGGAGGCGGCCCAGTTTGTAGGGGCTCCGTGGCACCCGTGTGCCTGCATCGACTCTCTCTCTGCCAGCACTAGGATGGTCACTCCCATTTTACAGATGAGGACACTGAGGTTGGGGAGTACAAGTCATAGGGCTAGCAGGTTGTGGACTTGGGGTCTCTGTCAAGGCCTTAGGACCACAAGGCGAGTGCATTTCCCTCTGCACCTTTTTGCACAAGAGAGAAAAGCAAAAGAAATGAGGACACTGGAAGAGAGGGGCGAAAGAGCCGCCTCTGTTTTGAGTAAACATGTTTTTTATTCCAGGCATCACCAAGAGGAAGACTAAATGCCTGGAGCATTTGTGGTGCCGCTAGTTAATTGTCAGTTCTGTTCTTAGTGTGCCTGTGCTCAAAGCACTTCTTCTCATTATAATCTAGTGCGGTGTTGAGGCCATGCTAATGGGGAAACCAGATAACCAAAGCCTGTTAATTAGAAGGCAGATTGAATTGTGTCTGAGAGAGGGGAGTCAGGGCTGTGCTATTCTTCTTGCCGAGAGCGGAACGTATAGAAACAACAGCTTATTATTCATGACACCTGACACTGAGTTTAAAGCTGCTTTTTCGGAAGAGACTCTCTTTCTAAATGTTAAGCGTTCTGTTGTATTTTATATGTGCTCGAAAGTGAGCCCTGGGGACTGCATGATTGCCTTTGAGGGAGCTCATGAAAGTGGACAGTCACAGTAGTGATTTCCCAAGCAGGGGCGGCTCCGTCAGCCGAGCCGAGCGGCATGTGCCTTATCATTCTCGTGCCAAAGTCAGGTGGGTAACAAACGAGCCCAGGGCAGTTCTCTAAGGTCAAGGGCAGTATGGAAAGAAGCGGCAGGAAGTTGCATCTTGATGAGGAAAGAGGTGAACCAATACCCTAGAGGTCTTCACAGCTTTACTGGGTGATTTACGAAAGACAGTCTACATTGTTCTATTGAAAGATTGCTGTGTTCATGTTTGATCGAGGAATAGTGTTTAAAATAGTGGAAGGCAAAGTGAGGCTGAGTGTCTGCATGAACTCTCAGAGTCTTCAGCCCATCTTCTGCGCTCCTGTAGCTCGAGAGCAGGCAACGGAACCGCAGAGTTGGGGAACTGGGAGTAGTGGCCTCCACCCCTGTCCAGGCCCTACCGTGGCCCGGCTGACAGAGGAGTCCCTGGACTGTATAGCCTGCACGTCTCAGCCTCACTGCCTCTGCCTGCTACCAGCCTTTACCCTGGAGGTCTTTCTCAGCTGCAGACTCTTCCTCTCCACTTTGGAACAGTGGGTTTCCCCCGTGATTTGTCTCCTAAATGTGCGAGCATGGGTTTGTTCCTAATCATGCTGTGCCATATGTGTGTGTGATCTGTGCTGTCTAGTGCTCACAGGAGTGGGTTCCCTGTCTCTACCCCGCCCACCCGGTGCCCTGTGCAGGCCTGGGAGTGGACTGGAACGCATGAGCGTGAGGCAGCACTAGTGGAACAACCTCTGTTCAGGAAGAGGGTGAAGGACACGAGCCACAGGCCGAGCTCCCGCCCAGGAGGGGCCACAGGGCAAGCAGTGGCCAAGATGCAGCTTCTGTACAAAAATGTAAATAGTCGAGTGAATCTCTGGGCTACTTTCCCTTTTGTACAACATAAATCTGCCCAATTCCTTTGTCTTCTTGTAGAAGGCACCAACTTAGCTGGCGTTTTTCAAATTCAGTGCTTCCTTTTGCCAGAATCCCAATAGGACAAGGAATGTTTTACCTGCTTCCTAAAGGCACTGAGGTAGCTGCTTACCAGAAAGACCCCTAGACTGAGGGTCAGGCCACCTGGGTCCCAGGGCTGCCTGTAATTAGCTGTGTGGCTCTACATAAGTCCCATTGTCCACTGGGCTCGGCCGCTGCATCTGTAGAATGAACACAGTGGGCTATGGGCCATAATAGAATTCTTAGCCAGAGCCCAGCTTCACGCAGTGACAGTGGATGCAGTCTTCTGGGGAGAGGACATGCAGCCTTCCTCAGACTCTCCAAGGGCTCACTGTGACCCCTCAAACATAAAACCTACTTGGTTTAAACCTTCCCTGAAATCTTTTGGGGGCTAATAATTGATTCTGAAATCCCTTTCCCTCTGTTTCACCAGTGGGAACTTAAGACTATAGGAAAAGCTATTTTTTAAAAGTTTTAATGTTTGTTTATTTTGAGGGAGACAGAGACAGAGAGAGAGAGTGAGCAGGGAAGGGGCAGAGAGAGGGAGACAGAGGATCCCAAGCAAGCTTTGCACGTCAATGCAGAGCCCTGTGCGGGGCTCGGACCCACAAACTGTGAGATCAGAACCTGAGCCAAAATCAGGACCTTAGCCAACTGAGCCACCGAGGTGCCCCTGTAAGAAAAGCTATTTTAAAGCTACTTTAGTATAGACCATCTAGGGGAGGGAGTTGGGGAAGGCCCTGCTGTGAGGGTGATAATAGTGAATAATGGTATGATCTGCAAACTGCAGTCCAGGGGCCAAGTTCGGCCCTCCATCTGTTTTTGCAAATAAAGATTTGTTGGCACACAGCCACGCACAGCTGTTCAGATGTCATCTATGGCTTTCGTTGTGCTACAAGAGCACAGGTGAGTGGGTGAGCTGGAGGTCATGTGGACGGCAAAGTTGGAAATATTTACTCTCTGGCCTTTATAGAACGTATCTTATGCCCTGCCCACACCAGGGGGGATGCTGGCATCTTGTTAGAGGCCTCGCTCCTCTTGGCGCTGTGTTAGTTCCTTATTACAAAGGTGCTCTGGAAACTGCCGTCAGGGTGGAAGGAGAGCCCACAATGTACTCACAAAGGATGACCAGCCCCCGTTGTCTTCTTCATGGCTTTCTGTGGAAGGAGATAACACCATCATCAGTACCAGAGGAGGCCTCTAGAAAGAAAGTCAGAGCAGCACCCCTTCTGATGTACTCTCACACCACTGTCCAGCCCAGGCTTTCATCCTACCTTCGACATACCTGGGGGTTAGTTTAGTATCAGCTCTAGTTTCTACCTGAGCAGCTCGTTCTACCAGAAGGAAGAAGTTGTTTCTCAACCTTTTACTGTATAACAGTCACTGGAGTCCTATCCCTAAATTTCAGCAGAACTTGATGGGGCACAGGGATCTGCCCTGTAACACGGTGCAGTTTAACAGTTGAAAACTGCTTTAAGGGCCCAGAAGCAGGGGCACTGGCTTCACCCAGGTGCTCAGTCAGATCCTGGGTCCTCCTGTGCCTCGCAGAATTCCTCATTTTAGACCTGCAGAGGGTCCCAGCTGGGCAGGGGCCGTACACCCAGGTGCCTGGCACGGTAACATTGCTCCTGCTCTCAGTTTGGACCCCAACCTCTTTTTGGCTAAGAACTGCCTGGGAGGTAAATGAATAAGGCCGCCTGCACCATACCCAAGTAGCCCCAGGGACCAGCAGACAGAAGAAGTGAAGTATCTGTCACCTCCCATTGCATCCCTCTTACCCCTGACACCTTTACCTGTCTCTTCAGGAAACCGCTGGACTTGGGGTCTGCAAGGGAAAAGGCATTGCGTTAACGGTGCTCCTGACTTAGGGGCACCTCCCTCTTTCCTCAGTCCTGCCCTGCAAGTGGAGACCCCAGCAGGGTCCCCAACTGGTGTCCTTGTTGCTTAGCCACCCAGGCCACGCTATCAAATGATCAGAGTCACACTGGTGGTGTAACTGGGAGCATGTGACTTCAACTTTCAAGGGGAAGTTCCCCCGGAGTGCCAGACCCAGGGGCAAGATGCAGGGCAGAGAAAGGACACTGTCTCTCCCCTCCTTGGCACCAGCTTCAGGCCCCTGGGACTGAAGGAGCGCCGCAGAGCAAACATTCGGGCAAAACCTGTCCTGTGCCTCCCACTTAAGGCTCAGCTTGGGTTTGGAAACTCTTTGGGTTTCGTCACAGTGACACCAGGCCTTGGCTTCCCCCTCACTTGCGTGTGAAGATGCTCCTTCTTTCTTCATTCTTGTTGATCTCTTGACTTAGCTTACTGAGAATCCTGTGAGAGGAATGACAGATCAGGTGACTAACACATTGTCTGTCGCCCCAGCCAAAACTCCCGCGACTGTGTAACCTCGGACGTTCTGGCCAAGCATGACCAGTCTCCTCCTCTGGCCTCCAGCCAGCCCCCTCCGCGGGGGCCTGTGCTCCTCACTTCCTCCCAGAACTTGCCAACTTCACCCCTTGCAGTCGCTGCTCCTGTGCAGGAGGCCCCTGTGCCGCTCACCCCCTCAGTGGGGCTCAGAGGCCCTCTGTGAAGACCCCCAGCCCTCGCCTGGCTCCCCTTCTCTCAGATCCTGCCTTACCACCTGGACACAACTACTTGTACTTGATTGTCTTACTGCTCCTGGGGCCAAGGTCCCCTGGCTCTTGCCTTAACATCCTTGTGGTGATGGCCAGCCTCCAGGAACCCTCGAAGCAGCTCTGAAACCTGGAGGAGCCAGCTGCTTGTCACAGAGCTGATGGGAACCTGTATCTCCTTTTATTCTCCCCTCTCTGACTCCTTGGTGACATGGATTTTTATAAAATTTGGAGAAGCGTTCCCAGTCAGGGCACAGAGTGGGAGACTCCTTATTCATCCATGTCCAGGACGTGGCCTCGGCCAGGACCCTCGGAGATACTCTAAGTCCTTGGGTATTGTGAGCTAGCACATCCTCGAACTCCAGAGCAGAGAGGGCCTTCACAAACAGGACTGCACCTCCTGCACACCCTAGCAGTAGGTGTCCAGTCCACGGGGTCTCTCAAATCTCCAGTACAGGGCACTCCAGCCTCCCTGAGCACCCACCACTGAGACCAAGAAGGCCCTCGTTAGTAAACAGGCTCAGTACTTCCGAGAGATTTGGGGGCAGCTGGGAGGAGCCTCAGAGATGATCGCATCTCATTTTATAGATGAGGCCACCGGGGCACCTGGGGGGCTCAGTCAGTTGAGCGTCTGACTTCGGTTCAGGTCATGATCTCGTGGCCCATGAGTTCGAGTCCCTCATCAGGCTCTGTGTTGACAGCTCCGAGACTGGAGTCTGCTTCAGATTCTGTGTCTGTCTCTCTCTCTGCCCCTCCCCTGCTATGCTCTGTCTCTCTCTCTCTCTCTCTCTGTCTCTCTCTCTCTCTCTCAAAAACAAACATTTAAAAAAAAATTTATGGATGAGGCCACAGAAGCTCAGACAGAGGAAGGGATTGGCCCATGGAGTGGGTTAGTGATGGAAGCCACCCCCTCCCCACAAAACACACCTGCCCCTGAGGCCAGGCTCCCTAATTACCAGCAGCATATTTTCAACACACCACAGCCTTGTGTTAATTTTCATTATGCTACAAGCTTTCCCAGAGCTGACACGACTGAGCCTGTGGCCCATCTGAGAGTGAGCCTGTATCCACATTCCTTCTGCTAAGTGCCCAGCACAAGGTAACTGGTTTGGCCTAAAACAAAGTAGCTAAGTTGGCAAAGGTGCTCCTTAGTATCTGCTACTTCCTGCTTCCCTCATCGCACCCCCAAGGGCTCAATCCCCCACTTCTCCATGGTCCCAAGGCACTGCCGCTCACAGCCCTTCTCCCTCACTGGAATACCAGGGTAGATTCTGTAAACACACTGGGGACTTAGGAGGACGGAGAAGGGGAGAGGGCAAGGTTTCGTCCTCCACTGTAATGTCACTGTTGGGATTTCACGCTGTCCACACCAGGGAGATGCTTTAAAGCAGGGCTGGGGACATCACAGTGGCCTCTTGATCCCACCACCAGAGCGCTTGGGACACTCTTGTTTCCTTTAAGCGATTATTTTGAGAAGCTGATGGGAGTCCCTCTCCTCCCTTCTCTGACATGTGGGATGGAATGGCTCCCACAGCCACAAAGGAGGGCTTGCTGGTGCCCTGCCTCCTGGCCAGGTCAGGCAGTGGTGGCCGTGGCAGCCACTCCCACACAGGCACGCCTTCATTCCACAATAACGCACTGAGGGCCTGCAAAGTGCTGGCAAGTCTGCTGAGAGCTCAAGAAGCCTCAATGAATAAAGTGAAGGCCCATGATCTCAAAGAGCTTACGTGCTAGTGAAGAGGGACAGATAAACAATGAACATTTAAGGAAGTGAAATTCTAAGTATTATGTGTATGTGTGTGTATGTGTGTGGTGTGTGTGTGTGTGTGTGTGTGTATACCTGCAAGGTAGGTGGGGGCTGGGGGAGGGGGACAGGAATATGCAGGTAGGGTGGGGTTGCAACTGAAAATGAGCCGGCCTCCCCACAGAGGTGACATTTCAGCAATGACCTGAAGAAGGGGGGCTGGGCTGCCCCTCAAAGTGCCCATCCAACAGAGCTCATGAGGCTCTGACCAGCCCACACGGCTGCTTTGGTCCTGAAAAGACGGCCTGCTCTCTGCGGTGTCTCGTCTTACCAGTATCTTTAGCAGCCAGGCTAGAGGCTTCTGGGGCTCTAACTGGCGAAGGAAGGAAATGTCAAACCGCAGGCCCTGACAGAAGAGCAGCAAAGAGGTGACAGCGAGCAGAGCAGGGCCCTGCTTGCAGCAAAACACAGGCCGCCGGCACCCTCCAGGCCGCAGAGGACACCTTCCAAGCCAGCTGGGACCACTACTGAGGGGCGTGTGGGCAGGTGGCTGTGCTGATGGACAAGGCAGCGGCGCGGTTGCTGTGTGTGGGCTTCAAAGTTGTCCCCACTCTCACACCCTCAGAGAACCATGTGACCATGAACGGCCGGAGGTGACTCATTCCTCCTCCTCCCCACAAACGCCAGACCTCACTCAGCACCAGGGCTGGGGAGCAGGTAGGCATAATTCTCTCTGCTTTGCCTTGTTTTAGGGATAAACTGGCTGCTTAATTGGGGCTGAACAGTCTGACAGGAAGTCAAGTCACTGTAGCAAGGTCCTTCCAGCACCGGGGCATCCCTGGCTTGCTGATGATGGGGGCCAGTCTTTGACTTCTCAGCCACGGGCCTGTCACAGAGTGCGGGTCCTTGTCCGGAGTCTGACTGCAACATCCTGTCCCGTAAGCAGTGCTTACCATCTGTCCCCAGCAAGACATCTGTCCTCCCTGTGCTCCAGGTCCTCACCAGCCAAGTAAGAGGGCGAGCCCTGGCTAGGCAGTCCCTGACCAGCCTGACCGTCAGGTTTCCATGGCTACACCCATTATAAGCACAGACTGCTAGGCTCACTGTAGACTGAAGCTAATCAGAACCCAGACGGGGGAGGCCTGGGAGCAGTAACGCCAAGTTTCCTGGGTGATTCCCAGAGTCTAAAAAGGTTGTGAAATCAATCTTGTTATTCTTTGTATTCTTGGAATTATGTTTTAATTTTAAGGAGCAGGAGAAGGATGAGGGTAAGGAAGAAAAGAGGATGAAGAAGTGGAGAAGGAGGAGGAGGAGTTGCAGGGAGAGGAGATGGGGAGGAGGAGGGGAGGGGGAGGGGGAGGTGAAGGAGGAGGGGGAGGAGGAGAAGGAGGAGGAGGGGTTGCAGGGAGAGGAGATGGGGAGGAGGAGGGGGAGGGGGAGACCAAGGACAAGTGGAGGCCCACTCTGGGCTTTGAAGTCAACTTTGCTGGTCACAGGGAAGAAGGACANGTGGAGTTCACGGGCTTATAATGTAAATGCGTCTGTTCGCCTCAGCCCTCCCAGGAAGAACTCGAGAGCTTTCCTTCCGCCTCTCTTCCAGGCCCTCCCACGGTGAAGAGCCCGCTCCCTTGACTCTGATTCCAGAGGGCGCGCTGGTGCCTCCCAGCTGAACACACCCCGAGGCCCAGGACAGGGGGACCATTTTGCTCAGCTCTGTCGTGTCGGGCAGCCTCATCTCCAGCTCCCCACCCACCTCGCTGCCTGCCTGTCCTCCGTCCCCACGCCAGCCCCTCCCCAGGGCGCCCAGCACACACTCGCACTCTCCCTCCGGCTCCTGCTCCACATTTCATCCCTCTTTAAAGGGTATTCCACCTCTGAGGTTCACCCTCCTTGAACCGAGAGCCAGACCTCTGCAAGGTCTGTCCTTGTCACGTGAGAAGCCAGGTGTGGGTCCTGGGGCTCAGGGAGGCGCCCTTCGCCACCATCTCAGGCCTCAGGGGAGAACCACGGGCGGGTGGGAGGCAAGAGTTGGAGGGCCTCGTCCGGTCTCCCCGCTTCTCAGCCTCAGACCCCCCGATAATTTGACATGTAGTATTTTACCTGAGCTTCACAATTGTTTTGCAAAATTAAATCATTATTTTTTAATATTATTATTTTGGCAAATGAGATTATTCCCATTTTTACCACCCAAGAAAATGAGGCACTGAGAGAGGGACTTGTCAAGGTCTCATGTGAGCAGTTTTACTGTGGGGCTGATCTAGGAAGTCAAGTTTCTGTACTTGCTTTCAGGGAGAAGGAGGAGGCCCTTCTCCTGTGGGGAGGACTGGCTGCCTGGTCAGGGATTAGCCAATGAATGTGGGAGGGAAGGAGCAGGGCACACAGGCCTGTCACCCTGGCAGTTCAGCTGAGGCTTGGTCACATTCTTTAAGGAGCACAAGTAGGTCTGTTTACGGCTGGCTCCCTGCCTCTGGCCTTCCTCCGTCCTCCTCCCCTCCCCGCTATATCTCAGGTGTGCTGTCCCTGCTGTTAGGAGACCCACAGCATCATCAGAGGGATGGATGAATAAACAGATATCACCGCATCATCCCTCTGATGGGGTCTTAGCTTTCCCCCAACCTAATTCCACTATCGGTAATGGGTACAATGGGAACTCATGATACAAAGACACTCATCCAACACCTATGTGTTGCCTGCACCGCCACCCCATCACTCCCTTCTCCTGATTTTTTAAGGCTATGCTATGGGTTTAATATAAACTTCATAACATTTTAAAAATAAACTCCAAATAGGCATCAACAGATTTTAACATGTATTCTTCTGATTTAACCAGATAGTGCTCAGCTATACCATGGATTTTAAGCCCATCCCTATGAGGGAAGCTTTGTTGTTTTATTTAAAAGCTCTCCTTCATTACGGTATTCAGGAGTCTCTGGGAGAGAGTAGCTGGTAGCCGTACTTGCAGACAAAGCCTTCCTCCCCAGAATCTGCCTTCTTACAAATCTATTTAATAGAGTTTTGTTTTTGTTTTTAAGCATGGAAGAAGAAAATCAAGATATTCAGAGGAGCATAATCTTGTTTTGGTCTGCTGTGCATAAACACAATCTCTTCCCCATAGCCCTTTAGGGTAATGATTATGGCAAATGAACTTATGTACCAGGGAATGAAACAAATCAGTATTGAGTATCTATATGCAGCAAGGGCACCAGCGGGCAGCTTACACGGGCTGCCTCCTTTATAACCCAGCAGTTCTCGAGAGTTAGTCCATTTCCCTTCTACAGAGGAAGAGACAGGCACAGAGGCTGATGGGACTTCTCCCAGTTCCCATGGCTGGTGGGAGGCAGAGTCTGCTTTGGAACTAGGCTCTCCCTTGCTTCAAAGCCCATGCCTTTCTAGTCTTTAATCCTCTCCCTTTTGCAGGATAGAATGATTCGTAAAAACAGAATTGTACTCCTTGAGATTTTCCATAAAATAACAGGAATAGCTAACACTTCTTCAGTGCACATTATTATTTCCTCTAACCTTCCCACTAACTCTTTGAGGTAGGTTTTATTATCATCCTCATTTTACAGATGAGGAAGCTGAGGCTCAGGGAACTCAGATAACTTGTCCACAGACTCACAGCTGGTGAACGGAAGAATTGGCTCTCAAGTAGTCAGACGTCAGAGCCTGCACTTTTACTCACTAAGCTCTTCTGTCTGCTTGTTCATACCTAAAATTATAACCTTTAAAAGAGTGAGCCCCCACAGTCACATTCCTTCAGTTTACAGCCTGGGAAACTGTGAGGAGACTAGGGACTCATCCCAAGCACAGAGCTCATTAGAAAGTAGAGCTGGGATTGGTGCCTTTTATACACACCTGCCAAGAGGGACAGTCAAGCTTAGAGTCACCTAATCAGGGCAGCCCGGATCTTCCCTAGATGGCTCCCACACTACTCCCCGTTCACCTTCATGTTCCACGGGCAGGTTCATAGCTTGTCTGGGGCACACATGCACTCATTGGAGACGGATTTCGTTTCAGTTTTCAAATTGCTGAAGAAGTACCCCAGCCCTACTGCACCCACAACACGAGTGTTTACTTCCACACTACCCTGCAACCACTTCTCACCCCGCCTCCTTCTCCAGGCACTCAGGCATAGCTCCAGACGTCAACTGAGCTCAGCCTTAAGATAAAAAAGGATCTTCCAAGCTGAAAGTGGCTTCCTTATCTTTTTCCTTCCACTACTCTGATTTAAATCCCCTCCACCCTGCACCCTGCATCTTTAGGGCCACAGCCCTCACTGAGGCTCCCATCTCGTTAGCAGGTCATGTCTATCACCTCCTAGCTGGATGTCATGCCGGATGCTGGGCCCTCCCCTGTCATCTTCCACACTGCCCTGGAGAAAGCTGAGACACCAGGTTTACCTTTGTGTTCTCCCTGTTGCACTCACCTCTGCAACCCCTTAGGACAGCTCATAGGACCCTTCTAACCTGTGACTAGTTCTTGCAGCCTCTATGTTTTGTGCACCCTACACACATGCCCCAGTTGCTCTGACCCTCTTGTAGTTCCATTAAACTCCCTGGTGCCCGTGCTGTTGCAATACAGTCCCCATTCCTAGAACGTCCTTCAACCCATTCTTTATCTGACCATTCCTGGCATATGTCAAGATCCAGCTTAGCTTCCCTGCCTTCCCAAAATCTTCCCTGAATGCCAAGGGGAAAATGACTCCTGCCTCCCTATTCCCGCTGAACATGTCCATGCATGTGCCACACGGCACCATTAACCATGCATCAAAATGCTTTGTATATCTAACCCTCCCACTAGAATGTAAGTGTCCTGTGGTGGGGATTCTGTCCCTTATATAGCTGCAGCCTGAGTAATTAACAAGGGCCTGACATTATATTGGCATCTAGTAGCAGTTCATTAAATAAATGAAGTATTTGTATTGTATGGGGACCAGGAGGTGCAAACCCAAATGCTTTCAAGGACCTGGTATACATATATTGCATAAATATATTTTATTACATATGTTAGTATGTATACTAAGAATATATTACAGGGGCGCCTGGGTGGCTTAGTCGGTTGAGCGTCCGACTTTCGCTTGGGTCATGATCTCGCGGTTCGTGGGTTCGTGCCCCGCATCGGGCTCTGTGCTGACTGCCAGCTCAGAGCCTGGAGCCTGTTTCAGTCTGTCACTCCCTCTCTCTCTGACCCTCCCCTGCTCACGCTGTCTCTCTCTCTCTCCTAGAAATAAAAAAAAAAAAGAATATATTAACATAAAACTGATATTTCTAGTGCCTTTTGATAAGTTCAAAGATTGGGCACCATCAGGTCCATACAGACTGGCATGGAGTAGCTGCAGCTCTCTTGGGATGGAAAATATTCTGATTTGTCACAATCTCCACCACTCCATGTTTCTTCACTGACAATGAGGTTTAATGTTGATGACTTCTTTTACCATCATAATTATGCTATTATTTTTCTGATAATGGAGAAATATTTCTTCACACCCATATTCTATTCAAAGGTGGTAAAATGAAAGAGAAATTGATAGGACTTTGTGTGGTTCAACCTGGCCCATTGTACACATTTGTATCACCCACGTGGCTCGGGTAAAATTTTTGAGTCCGGGAGACCTTTGCTAGAGGTATGAAAACACACAGCACAAAGCACATGATGTGTCTTCTCATACCCACACCCCTGCCAGACCTCAGTGATGGATTGCACCCCCTTCCTCAGGATTCTCCTCAGCACAGTGCCCCTGGCAGCCATTCCCAAGCAAGCAGTAGTGACAGACAGAATGATGGCCATTGTCCCTCTTCATCTCGTCCAACTCTCTCATTGTAGAGCTGGAAACTGGGGTCCAGAAAGCTTAAGCAATCACTGATCTGGTGATGATACCTTCACGAAACGGGTCTTGTGATGCTGGTGCCCAAGCCACCCCACTGGAGAGAGGAAATGAAAGCATGGTCCACAGTTAGGCTTGTCTTTGGCAAGAGAGGCCAACACACCCACTGGGCTGGATCTGTTACTTCTCTTTCCCACACCCTGCGCTCTACCCTTCCTGTTCTCTTTCCTAGTTCAGACCAACAGTGATAGACTGCCTGACTCGGCTGTCCCTGGGCTACTTCCCATTCCAGCCTCTGTTCCCCCCAAACACTCTGGGACTCAGGGGGAGTACTTACGGCACCCGGAGCTTAGGGAACTTCTGGATGTCATTTTCTGTCAGGTTCTGAAACGAAGACATGGGCAGGTTACAACCCTCAGGAGGCGCCTTGGGGCGGGTGAGGAGCGGGAGGCGCCGACAGGGAGGGAGCCGTGGGGCCTGTGGTAAACTGGAGTACACCTCTCCTTGTACCCAAAGTCGTAGCTTCTAGATGCATAAAAGCCCATGGGCCTGGTGTTGCCAGATCTATGTTTTCAAAGGGAACCCCCAAATCTGGATTTTATGTGAAAGTTCTTCAGTTCCAAATATTGACAGATAACTTTAAAGTAAGCAAACAAGCACGCACCAGGAGAGCTAACCCGTGAAACCAAACCACTTGTCTTGTGGGCTGAGTTTGGTCATGCTGTGACCTCTTGCCTAGGCCCTTACCCCTGACTTCAGGGTCCCTCTCAGTTTCCATATGCAGGAGCTGTGGGAAGCCAGCCCGGAGAAGGAATCTGTGCTCTGATACCACCATCACACCCAAAAGCCTCTTTCATCAGGGTCATTGGTAGGATTCTCTAGATGTGGGGATGCAGTAAAGAGGCTTGCCTGAGAGAACAGACAGGGGAAAGCAGAAAGGAACCCATGTTTGTGAAGAACCAACTCTGGGGGTCGCCTGGGGGGCTCAGTCGGATGAGCGTCCGACTTAAGCTCAANAAATTAAAAAAAAAAAAAAAAAAAAACCGACTCTGGGCCTCTGCCTTACTAGCACCTTGATTAATCCTCACATCAATCCTGTGATTTAGGAACTATCAGCATTCCCACTTTATGGATGAGAAAGCTGAAGCACTGGGATGTTAAGGGAATTTTAGCTTGTAGGTAATGGAGCTGCAACTGGAATGCTGCTCTGTGATATCTGTGATCAATTTTCTTTCTACAAATTTCTCTCTTCTCACATCTGATCCCTTGGAGGGACCCGGTGACCCATGCTGGAGGAGAGGGGTGGGGGAAGGGTAAGAGGAGAAGGTGCTTTGGAGGGAGGAAGAGAGTCAGGGTGCCAGACAGAAGAGAGGTTGAGCACACTTTCCATGGAATGAATGCTGAGCCAGAGAAGGGGATCCACAGATATTCTAAGTGAGGCTAGAAAACCGGGCGGTTAGGGTGGAGGCTCTGGAGTCAGGCTGCGTTTGCATCTTGGTTCATCCATTTAACAGCTGTCTGATTTGGGGCATGCACTTGGGCTCATTGAGCCTCAGTTTCTTTATCCGTAAAATAGGTATCATTATACTAATAAAAGCGACCTTTCAGGGGTTGTGAGCACTGAATGAGATGATACGTGTCATGTGCTTGGCTCAGGGCTTGACACACCCCATATGAATAATAAACCTTATGTGAATAATTAATGTGAAAATAAACAATAATAAGCTGGGGTCTGGCTGGCTTTTGGAGGTTTTTGCTTCTTCTGCTCTGGTCTGGGAGCCTGGCAGGCTGTTTGCTGCCTACGGGTAAGAGCTAGGCACACTCCCCTTGGAGCCCAGGGGCACAGGGCTGGGGCCATCTTAGCTATGTTTGTTGGGCTCATCAGCTCCGGCTCTCGGGAGCAGTGTCCGACGCAGCCCCCTTAGTAGACCTGGCAGCGGGTTGGGGCGGGAGTTCACCTAGAGTCTTGAGATAATCCGGCTTCTTTTTTCTTTTCAAGTTTTTATTTAAATTCTAGTTTGTTAACATATATGGTAAAATTGGTTTCAGGTATAGAATTTAGTGATTCCTCACTTACATACAACACCTAGTGCTCATCACCCTTAATACCCATCACTCATCTAGTCCATGCCCCACCTCCCTCCCTCCATCAACCTTGTTTGTTCTCTATCATTGAGTCTCTTACAGTTTGCTTCCCTCTTTCTTTTGTCCTTTCCCCGAGGTTCATCTGTTTTCTTTCTTAAATGCCACATATGAGTGAAGTCATACGGTATTCGCCTTTCTCTCACTTACTTTGCTTAGCATAATACACTCTAGCTCTATCCACAGAGTTGTAAATGGCAAGATTTCATTCTTTTTCATGGCTGAGTAATATTCCATCACGCATGCGTGTGCACGTGCGCACATGTGCATGTGTGTGTGTGTGTGTGTATGTATCACAAATTCTTTATCAATTCATTACTCAATGGACATTGGGGCTCTTTCCATAGTTTGGCTATTGTTGATAATGCTACTATAAACATCGAGGTGCATGTGCCCTTTCGAATGTATTTTTGTATGCTTTGGGTAAATATGGAGTAGTGCAATTGCTGGGGCATAGGGTAGTTCTATTTTTAACTTTTTGAGGAAACCCCATACTATTTTCCAGAGTGGCTGCACCATTTTGACAATCAGGCTTTTGATTAAGCTTCTTAACTTCTCTCTTTTTTAAATTTTAATATCCTATGGGTACCTGAGTAGTTCAGTTGGTTAAGCCTCTGACTTTGGCTCAGGTCATGATCTCACGGTTCGTGGGTTTGAGCCCCACATTGCACTATGTGCTGACAGCTTAGAGCCTGGAGCCTGCTTCAGATTCTATGTCTCCCCCTCTCTCTGCCACCTTCCCCTCATGCTCTCTCAAAAATGAATGAACTTAAAAATTTTTTTTCATTTAAATTTTAACATCCCTATGCAGTGGCTTCTCCTCCCTCTCAGGGATGCACCAAGACTCATGTTCAGAGTGGCATGCAGAGTGCAGGACTTCCTGGGGGCCTCCAGAGAGCTGGGGGCTGACCACTGACTGCTTGGCCAAGGTGATGATGTAAGCTGAGGGAATCTGAGGAAAAGTGTGAATGAGAAAGTGATTGTGAGCAGGGCTGGAGACACAGAGGAGCAGAATGTTGGGAAAGAGAAAGGCCTTTAGAACAAGGACAGAAACTGGGTGGAAAGATGAGAGATGTTTAAATAGGATTTTCAGAGAGCTCTGCGGTGTGATGTAACCCCTCCTCTACCTCCTTCTGAAACCTCCAGCAAGTCTGGGTTACCTGTATGATCACTTGTGCCCTTGCAGGAGTGTTATTATATGGCGAGTGTGTTCTCGAGATGGCTCCCACCTGGGGAGGCCGTGTGTGGACACTGCTGCTGCCCAGCCAGTATCCCCTCTCTCTTGCTCCCTTACTGACTGGACCTGGATTTTGTTTGGGGCAGTAAATGTGCCGAGTCTAAAATATTTAATACCCCACAGTTCTTTGGAGATGGCGGAGGTGATAGGACTCATTTGTGGCAAGTGAGATATAACCTGAAATCTATGGGGTGGAACTTCCGGAAAAGTTACTACTTTCCTGAAAACAAGGGGAGGCGTTCCCCATGTACGTTTCTGCCTTCTATTCTTTGCCCTTCCCCCTCTGTCCTGCCTGGAATGTGGATGTCAAGTCTAGAGGTGGCACAGCCAACTTACAACCAGTAGGACAGAAGCCACAAGCTTTTTCCATGACTAGACGGGGCCTGTGTTCTGGGTGACTTCTTTCAGCAACTCACCAGCCCCTACAGCCTACTCTAGATTCTTTATCACTTGAGAAAGATAAAGCCCTGTTTGGTTAAGCCACTGTGGTCAGGTTTCTGTTACAGGCAGTCACACGCCTTCCAAACTGACACGGGTTCCGAACACATTTCATCCTCTTCTTCAAACTTCTGAACGTGTGGCACCCCTTCCTCACCAGACAAGGTCCTACTCTTCTCACTGGGAAACCAAAATGGCAGCACAACAGATTCAAGGGACCCTAGCTCCAACAATGAAGAGAGAGACAGAGAGACTATGGCCTTCCGCTTCTGCCTTCAGTAGCAGAATGGTCCTGGATATTATAAAACCAGGAGTGATAGATGAGAAATTCGAGCTCAGATCAGAGCTCACACTATACCCAGAGCACCTGGGGTGGAGGGTGGGTATCAGCAGAAGCTGTCTTTAAATACCCCAGTTGTGGGGTCAGACACCAAGTTCTGCTCCCCTGCTCTCCTGGTCCCCTTCTTTCCACTTCCTTCTGCTCACACAATAAATAAAAGAGCAGTCTCCAGGGACTGACAGGTCCTAGGTATGAGAGCAGAGGAGACATCACTGCTCAGACAGCATCTCTCAGCCGCAGAAACAACCCTGTGCTAGTAGGCCTGCAGTTCACACAGGGAGGGTTGCGGGGACTGGAAGGGACTGTCACCCACTGCAACCCAATCCGAAGTGCTTGTGCGCAAGAGGAGAGGAGAGAGGCTCACAAAAGTCAAGTGCTTGCTCAGGGTGACCCAGAGCATCAGGGCTATCAGGAGGACCATCCTCAAAGATGTCTTACTCCCCGTCCACTCAGCACTGATAAGTCTCAATCTCAGTCCTCAGTGCTGAAGGCACCAGAAGGAAACACGTTGAGTACTAATGTGCAAAAGCAACAACAGAACTCAAGGTGTTTCATAGACTCAAGGCTCAGTATGAGGAAATAACATTGTTAAAAATTCATGCAGTATTGGGGCACCTGGGTGGCTCAGTTGTTTAAGCATCCAACTTTGGCTCAGGTCATGATCTCACTGTTTGTGGGTTGGAGCCTCATGTCAGGCTCTGTGCTGACAGCTTAGAGCCTGGAGCCTGCTTTAGATTCAGTGTCTCCCTCTCTCTCTGCTCCTCCCCTGCTTGCACTCTGTTTCTCAAAAATGAATAAACATTTAAAAAACTTAAAAAAAAACCCTCATATAATGTTAGAGTACATCAAGTGTGTGCTTTAGTCCAATTACTAGGTATGTGACTTAGAAAGTTCATATCACACCTCAATACACATTCACATCACACCTCCTTATTCATTTCCTCCCTTGCAAAGGGGGTGGTTAGAGCCTTCCAAAAGTACTTTTTTGCTATAAAACCAGCTTCTGGATGGAAGAAATCACATCTTAGCCACCTCTATATTCTCAGGACATGGCATGGTCTAGTATGTAAAGAAAGCCCAAGAAAATGCATGTGAAGTGAATGAACGGGTGAATGCATGTATGATTTAGGTGAAGCAGTGCATAAATGTGTCTTAAATGACACATGAAAGCAAAACTCAGACCAACAGGGCACAGTTTGGTCTCAGCATGAAACTTAAGAGATGCCTAGAAAGGGGCAGATGACTATGTGTGGTAGTGAGCTCACCATCACTAAAAGAATTCAAGAAGATATTAGTGGCAGGGAGACTATATAAGAAACGGATTAGAGTGCTGGGTGGAAAGCCAGAGCACGTGACCTCTCTGGCCCCTTTTAACCCTGAAGTCTCATGGCCCAGTTCCCTCACTGCTACTGACCATGCCTTGCAGAGAAACACAACTTATCTTGCCCTTCTCACTCCAAATCCAAATTGGGACCACCTACCCATCAGACCTTTGAAGTCTTGTTCCCACTCCTTTTTGAAGGATGAGGAAACATGAGTTGGGAAGGGCTGGATTGCTACAGTCAGTTTCTATCTTGCCTATAGGCAAAGGTGCTTTTTCAGGGGAAATGCTCAGACCACCTCCCAGCCACTCACTAATGGTCAGAGGTGCATCCCTTTCTATTTAATGGCTTAGTGCCCCATGTAGAGCTTCATGTTAGTCTTACCCTTTGCAATACAATGGAGTAGAGAGAATGAATGTGTGTTGCATTGGCAAAAACCCAACTATGTGAATTTGGTACGGAGAAAGAGGGATGGAATGAAATAACGAGGGTGCTTTCACACTTTATTTCACTCAGTGAGTATGTACTCCAGAATGAGATAAGAAAAAAGAATCTCTTCTTCTCCCTTATGGTCTTTTTTCCCCTTAGACTTCTCTAAGTATGGATGGCATTTGAATAGATTTTCAAGATTTGGGGTAAGGACTATACTTGGATTCCTCCTTCTATTTTGACTATAGAAGGTACCTTGGTATCAGTGAAACACTGGGAGGTATCCTGAATAGTAGGAACCTGAGAAGTGATGACAGCAGGGGACATATAAAACCTCAGAAGAAGGCAAAGGGCTGTGTAGGGGTCCTGAAGACAGGCATTGACCCTGGGCATCCCCAGGAAGAGGGTAGACCAGCTGGCCCTGCTATAATTAGTTAACCTATGAAACAGCTTTGGTCTCAATGTGTCAGATTGGACAGCACTTACCAAAAACCGCTGCCCGTCGATGTGGTGCTTTTTCACTGCCTTTTCACAGTCCTTGTAGTTCAGCTGCAAAGAGAGGGGAAGGTGCTATCAGTAGCAGGCAGGCACAGGCCATTGGTTCCCCTCGTTTGCCTGCCCCAGAAGCTTAGCAATTTGTGGTACTTGTGGCTAGCCAGACCCCCCTCCCACCCTTCCCCCCACTATCTCACAGAGGGGCCCCAACCTTACCTCAACCCTGCTTTCACTTGCCCCTTGGGACTCTCTGAAATGGAGAAACTGTCTCAGTCTAAGGTTTGGGGCCCAGCCCTTAGAGAAAGGGAGTGGCTTCAAGCCTATACAGGTTGCGGCCACATGTTCCTCAGGCAGGTAGAGAAGAGGTGAGAAAGAATATAAATAGCATCCATTTTCTTGTCACCCAAAGACAACCTTGGCAAACATTACAATGTGTTTCCTACAATGCTTTATTCTTTTTTAGGTGTTTATTTATTAATTTTTGAGAGAGAGAGAATGAGACAGAGAGAGAGAGAGAGAGGGAGAGAGAGAGAGAATCCCAAGCAGGCTCCACGCTATCAGCACAGAGCCCAATGGGTTAAGTTCATAACCCTTGAGATAATGACCTGAGCCGAAATCAAGAGTTGGAAGCTTAACCCGCTGATCCACCCAGGCACCCCATAATGCTTTATTCTAAACATATTTCTAGATGTAACTGAGGTTATAATTCATATTTAATCTTATTATCTTGGCTTTTTTCTCTTAAAATTGCCTCAAAGTGATTAATATCGGCACTGCCTCATGTTATTGCAAACTTATTTTAAACAATTATTTTCCTAAATTGCTCCCTTAATGCTGATCATTTAGGTTGCTTACCAAACTGCTGTTCCAATAATGGTAATAGAAGCCGCTAGTAATTATTGAGTGCTTGCTACGTGGCAGGCACTCTTCTATGTATTTAAACCAGCCTTAAGTCTTTAACCCTCACATCTTCCAGACGGAGAGTAACTTGCAGGAGGTCCATAGGTTGCAGGTGGCAGAGGGGACAGTTGGGCTTCAGAACAAGGCTTTAATGTCTCTGTTAGGAATGTTCTCCTTTTTGTTAGTAGCAGTATAACTTATAGCCAGTGAATAGATTTTAGTGTATCTTAATACACCATCCAGATCAAACTGTAGACTATCATGGATATCCTTTTGCACACCTCTATTTAAGATAAATTAAGCTGGATTCTCAGAGTAGACTCTAAGATCAACAGGAATTCTCTTGGTTGCTTTCCCAAAGAGTCACATTAATTGACAATCTTATCAGTTTTCTGTTTCACCTTGTCTTCAACAGCATAAGAATTTGCATTTGAAGTATCTCCAAATGTGATATTTCAGGCTGGAGTATTTAAGGTTAAATGTTTGTCCTAGAGATTCTTCTGTTCTCAGCACAATTGTGAGGCTCACAATTTGTGGTGGCCTTCTTTTGGGGGCAAATCATGGTCTTTTTTTTATGGTCAACCAGTCTAAAGCGTGAATATAATTGTTGTAGTCTCTTGGCTTGAAAGGATGGAATAAATGTTAGAAAGCTCAGCAAAAGCTGATTTAGAGGTCAGCAAGGAACACAGGCAGCCTCGGAGGCACCCTGAGCGTCCTTTCTATTTTCATGCAGAGGAGAAGGGTAGTTCTTATAACATTCAGCTGCCTTTAATTCGTCATTGTTGCTGTCATTGTTATCAGATAAGCTCTGATTTTGCAGTCTGCTGACTTTGACTCTGTGTAGACAGACAGCCCTGAAGACTGGGGCCTCCCTAGAAGTTTGATTCTGATCCAGTAATACCTGGGCTTGGGAGCTAGAATCTGTATTTTTAGCAGGCACTCCGAAGATTCTTATGAGCACCCGGCTTTGGTAGGCAGTGGTCTAGAGCAGGTATCTTGTGTTGTAGATGGGACAGCTGAGGCCCAGAGAGGGGAAGGGATTGGCCTAAGGTCCCACAGTGGGTTGGGAGCACAGCTGGGATTAGAATTCATGGCTCTGAGCCAGTGCCTCTCCACTGCATTGCCAAGGGATGCTTTCCTGCCAATTCCAAAGAAATTGGAGGGGTTCAAAAAACCCAAAGCATGACCTCTGTCCTCAGGGTCTTATATTCCAGACAGAGGATGAACTACACATATCTAACACATAAGACACAAAGGCCCACCAATCCGCATGGGCCTCCCCAGCCAGGGTCCAGTAAACAGAGCAGGGAAAAGTGAATATCAAACATGAATTGGCCCCTCAATCTGTGGAATGCTTCACATGCTGTATTTCCTTTAATTCTTTCAATAATCCCTTGAGGGTAGTTATTGTTAGTATCTCTATTTTACTGAGGAGAAAGCTGAGGCACAGAGAGGTAGAGTAACCTAGGGCAAGGACACCAAGCTAACAGGTGGTAGCGCCAGGATTCAAACCAAACCGTCTGACTCCAGAGCTGGCTGGGAGGTGTCTCCAGTGGGGCCTGGCCCCTCTGCTTCGTTAGAAATTGCACCTGCTCATCGATCCTCTGGATAGGATATCTGATGACTAAGATCCATCCCCAAATGTCTCTATGGTCATTTCACTTGAAATTTTCTCTCCAGGGGAACTGAGGTGCTCAGGATTCGAAGGGTGTCCATCTGAGTCTGAGGCTGGGATTTCCTGGATCACAGAATCCCTGCCATCTCCTCATCCTATCATCACTTTTTGCTTTTTGTTTTACGTCAGGAGAAGGGATGTGCCCCAGTGCTGCAGACATGTCCCCTAGCTCTCTCTCATCCCCTAGCTCCAGCAGATGGCCATCTTCCTGAATCACCCTGATCTGTTTTCCGTCTCCCTGCACTAAGGAAAGATTTGTCCGTGGATCCAGCTGTTGCCCAACCAGGGTCTGTAGTTCTCCCCCCACGGAAGATGGGGCCTGTCTGTGCATCTTGGTATGTTTCCAGGATCCTCTCACTAATTCTCAAGTATTTTCCCCTTTCTTCAGTTGAGCTAACATGCCACTTTATAGCATCTTGGCAGGTTTCACCTTCTTGCCCTAATTTATTTGTTCTACATTTATGAAAAATGTTTAGAAAAATCCTTCAAAAGTCATTTGTCCCAATCATCTTTGCGTCCACAGTGCTGAACACCTAAGTTTATTGTGACCTTTCAGAGAAAAGAAGAACAAAAATGCAATGCACACAAAACAGCAAGTAACAGGATCTGTGGGCTGTGCCTTTCTCATGCCACACCCGATTCTATATCTTCACATCTTTCTTCTTTAGGCTGAGAAGGAACAGTTACCTACTATATAGACTGCATGTGTCTTGTGTCCCAGGGAGCCCCATTCCAACCCCCAGGGAAAACAGAAAGTTGACTTAAATGAACTCTAAAGTCTTGACTTTAAAATCTCATCTTTACGACCGTCTAGAGTGTCAACTGAATCCATCCCAGGGATGGGGGTGTTAGAAGCTCAGATGTCCCTTGCCAGACTTCTTATCCCTTGAAACGGGGTAGGGAGTCCCCGAGTTGGGTGGCTTCGGATCTGCCCCGGCAGATGTGTGACCTGTGGTCCCCCCAGCAGATGACCAAGCACCGGGGTCCTTGAGCAGCTCCTCCAAGGCTGGAAGGCAGGACAGCAACGATCAAGTCCCAGGCCTGCCGCAAGCTTGGTGTCTGACCCTGCTGGCAAAACTCTTCCTCTCGGGCCTCAGTTTCCCTAGCTATCTCAACCAGTCACAGCTGGAGCTCATAGCAGTTTTTCCACCTGCTTCACAAGACCCTCCTAAAGCTCCAAAGAGATTCTGTTCTCTGTAAGGGTTTGAGGAGCCCTCGTTCAGGTCATGAGCAATGACTGCCCAGACACCCTCTCTGGCGTTGTTCATCCTACCTCGTCCATCCCCCCTGCCCTGCCGTTTCTTCCTCCCAGGCCCAGGGCTCCATTCACCCCTTTCTAGTAAGCAGCCTTGATCTCATTAGTGGTTACAGTAGTTCTGAGTCTCTGAGCATGGACGTTGAAGCCAGGCAGGTGTGACCGGAATCCTACCTCTGTTCCATGCAGTCCCTGGGGCTTTGGGTTATCTAACCTCCCAGAGCCTATTTTGCAGCTGAGCCAGAAGGATAGCAGCACTGGGGAGTGTTAAATGGGACAGTGCCTACAGCACACAAACATGAGCCCTGGCACTTAGTAGGTACACAGCCATCTGAGGGCCCCCGTTCTCCCCAGAACTTGTTGCCAGGGCACTCAGTGGTGTACATAAATCTACACAGCGCCCGCTCAATTAGGAAGACTGCCATGGGGCTGCAAGTTCCTCTGCTATATTTTGTCACTTTCACGTTCTGGCTCCTTCTTCAAGCTCTGCCCAGCCCACCACATCCAGCCAGCCTCACCACCAACAAAAGAGCAAGGCTCACCTTCCTGAAATAGTCCGCAAGGTTGTCGGAGTCCCAGGCCAGGACGTCTGAGCGAAAGGGCACATTCCTCAATGCCATGGCTGCTCTCCCAGGACAGAAGTCACGAGCTGAGCACGAGTGCTGCACCCATGGACAGAGAATCCCACATCCAGAGCGTGGAGGGGTCCTTGGCTCTTCCAACTTTCAGGTACCGTCTGGAACACCCTTGTTGGAGCAGATCTCTTTTCTGCTGTAACCAGATCCCAGAAAGCAACGGCTTCCTCTGAGAACAAATATGGTCTCTTCTCAGAAAACGACTCAGCAAGTTTCCTTTACCACTTCCTCTGCTAGGCTCTAAATAAGTAAACAAGGAAGCCTAGCTCTGGGGGCTGGAGAGGTAGAGAGAGCGACAGGGTTGGTAATCTAGCCCAGGTCTTGGCCACCCCAGCCCCGTGGGAGGGGCAGTGAAAAGCACTTAGACTCCAGTGTGAGTCCAAGAGTGTTTCCATTAGAACCCCCGGCCCCCAGATGTTTATACCACAGTCCTGCGTGGCTGGGTCTTTGCAGATGAAAATCTATTTTGACGGTTGACCTAACATGTAGATAATCTCCCATATCAGCAAACTGCCGGGGGAAGGAGCATGGCCTCTTAGTGCTTTCCAACCATCCCCGAGTCTCTGCCGAAAGGATAATGCTGACTGACATCCCTTTAGCCACCTCCTTACAGTTACTAGAGGATTCTCGGTGAGAGAGTTGGCCACCCAGGCTTAACTCCTGATGCGGTTGTTTCCCACTCTGTGCAACTCACACAAGGGCTTACCAATCTAGGAATCTCAGTCTTCTGTATCTGTAAAACAGAGAAAGCGTTTCCTATACACATAAACCTTAGATACAGGTAACTAGACAACATTTAAGGAAAAAAACTAAGAGCAAAAAATAATGGTCGCTGTTGATGCTGCCATAGATTCTGTTCTCTACTATTTCCACCATAGATTGTAGTCACCATTGAGTCCTCCATATCTTCTACCCAAAGAGTACATTCGCTGGAGTAGCCCTGTGACAGGACAGAGGAATCTGCTGCTTTCTTAGCTGGTCTCAGACTTTGTGCTCTTCTCATCGTATGAGTATGTCATCAGCAGAGGGTGAATCCGGTGTATAAAAGCAAATATATTTGTGCAACATCACAGTCTTTAAATACAGGTTCCCCACTTCAGCCAATGCTCCATGCGCGTGCACACACACACACACACACACACACAGCCATCAGTTCTGATGCTTGAGGAAAGGATCAAGCTCTGTTGCACTTAACTGGGTAACACTGTGTTGGTGCCTGAGGAGGTAACTTCTTGAAGACTATTTTGAGGGTAGCTTTGGCCATGCACAGTTCTTGTCTTCCACACAATCTAAAGAGTCCCATTGTCACTGCACCAGCCTCTCCGGGTCATTGTGAGCTTAGAGGGGATCCACATTTCATTCTAGGACTGGCACCTGAGAAGCGGCCTGTAACATGGGCTGCCGGGGGTGCTGGGGTCGTCAGTCATCAACCAAGGCAGCCCGGCCAGTGTTCTGCACCAGGGCCTGGCACCTGAGATCTCTCAACAACTAACTGCTCTACAGGGTACGGCCTTGCTATTCAAAAGCTCTGTGTTGGTGGGAGAGGTCACTTGGTGTTTCAGATCACCAGAATAGAGGCAAATGACAAAGCTATTTTAAAAGAGAGAGAGACAGAGCGGGAGGGAGGGAGAGAAGGAGGGAGAAATCACTTCCAGGTAGAGTAGTCAAGGAATGCCATGGAATTAGCTGGAATTTAAAGCAGACCCTTGGAAGATGGAGCAGAGAGTGTTGTGTGTGTTGGTGTGTTTCATGAGTAAACAGAACACATGGCACCTGTGGAAAGGAATATCTAAGATCATCCTTACAAATAGAAGCATTTTCAAAACATGTTCACTCCCACTCAGGAGAATAAATATCTACAGAAACACAGCAAATGATTTAGGGTCTAGCTGAACATTAGGCTCCTTTGAAAGAGATATCCACTAAATGTGGTCAAGATGGACAGTCCATGGAGCCCATTTAGAAGAGAGGAACAGCAGGTAAGAAACGTGGATGACAGTGATGATGACAATAAGAAGCCAGGGAGTAGGATAAGACTTGCCACTAACTGTCTTATTTAAATATTGGCACTAATTTTTTTAAACGTTTATTTATTTATTTTGGGAGAAAGAGAGCATGCACGTGAATAGGAGAGGGGCAGAGAATCCTGAGAGATTCTGACAAGGGGCTTGATCTTATGAACCGTGAGATTATGACCTGAGCTGATATCAAGAGTTAGATGCTTAACTGACTGGGCCACCCAGGTATCCCGGCACTATTATCTCTTCTATTTTATGGAACAGAAAACTGAGGCTCAGAGAGGTAAAGCTACTTGCTGCCTTACACCCAGCAAGTCGGTTGTACAGCCGGATCTCAGCTGGGACCCTCTCTGGGTCCAGAGCCCCGGTCTTTACCTCTCTGCCACCTCAAGGCTCTGAGATATTACATAAATCACCCAGGGGGAGTAGGGATTTAAATTCAGCTCTGTCTCCAGAGCCTGTGCTTTGTCCTACTCTATCGGTCTCCTTTCCATAAAGAAGAGCAAGGAGGTGGCCAATCTGGACGAGTCAGAAAGAGGATCCAGCCACTGGCTTCTGGAGGCAGGCCTTTGGTGACCCCTCCCTCTAGAACCACAGCCCCTTCCTCACAAAGGCAGCTGGGCCGGCCAGAGCAGGTGACATGAGGGGAAGCAAGTTGCCTCGGGCCTGACGACTTTCCTCTTCCTCAGCCCTCGGTGATTTCTCAACACTCCCGAATTTCACATCTCTTGTCTCTGGCAGAGGATTCCAGAAGCTCAGGGGACAGGGCCAGTTAGTCCCCAAGAGAGGCTCAGGATGCCAGGAAGACCATAGTGATCCCGTGCAGGCTGGCTCACTTGGCCCAGCCTCAGCCTCCTTGCCTGTGAAATGGGCAGGCATCATAGCAGCCTCTGGGTGCAGCTCACAGCAGAGGGGACAGTGTGGTGAAGGCCAGGCCAGCTCATGCCGACCCTCTAACGGACATCAGTCCTGGCTTCAAGCACGAAGCAGAGCAGAGAGAGGGGCAGGTAAGGCGCAGTGATTAAAGCCAGGGCCTGGGTGGGAATGCCCTCTCCCCTCTCTCCCTCTCCCTCAACCAGGTGGAGAAACCCAGGACTCATGAAGGAGCAAATGGGAAGTTTAGCAGAGGCCTCTTAAAGCTTTACGATATTATCTCCAGACCAGGAAGGGGGCAAACGGCCTCACAGCACAACACAGTAAGAATGACACGCTGATATAGGGGAACACGGGCTCATGGAATAGGGATTTTAAATGTGTGATCAATGAGCTTGTGGACAAGAGAGCAATACTTGTAGGCAGCGGTGTGTCAGATTTCTGACCTTAGGGACAAAAAGCAGATATATGACCCTCATACCACAACCCAGAGTGGGNCCCATCCGGACTTGAAGCACCCCCCGCCACTAACCCACAGCAGAATCAGGTGGGGAAGATCACTATCTTCTTCACAGCTAATTTTAGGGGTGAGAAAGATTAGCAACTTGTTAGAAGAGACTTGGGAGCTACACTTCCCTCATGTAGAGCAGGTGCAGGGGTCTGGGCAGCTGTCATTAGACACCAGGAGAGAATGGAAGGTAGGGACTTTGGAGCGAAGAGTGTGTTGACCTGCCTAGGAGAGGTCTCTGAGACATTAGATGGTGGGTAGGAGGATGTGCTTATTTGGATTTGATTCGTACAGAGGCTTGGCTGGGAGAGAGAAAATGGTGGTGGCATGTGGCCCAGAGAGGGTGACGACATGAAGCACTGTGGGCAGTGGAGACAATGCCCTCACGTGGCTTCACCCCGGCCTCACCTCCACCAACGTTTTATGGCTCCATGTACCACCTGACGTGAGGTACAGCTAAAGCGAACTGTTGTTGAACTTTCTTTAGGGCCTGGGCGGGTTTGCCTGGAAGGGGAACACGGCTACAGCCATCACCTTCACAAGGAGGGGACAGCTTTTCCCTGCATTGTCAGAGGCTGGTGGTGAAAGCCTCGTCTGTGTGGAATCCTCCCTCCTGTGTGGAGGGGGAGCAGGAAAGCCAGGAAGGGGCCCTGACCACCTCCCTGGGCAGGGCAGCTCCACACACCCAGTGGCCACACACGAAGGCACCGAATCCTGTCCCAGGAGGGACGGGCCTGCCATGCAACCTCCGGGGATGCACGTACCTGAGCTCCCCAGTGCTCCCACAGGCTGCAGGGTGGGGAAGGTGGGCAGAGACTGGTGCCAGCGCACCACAGCCCTTCTCCAGGTCATGCTGTGCTCTGTCTGGACAGCCCCCGGTCTCTCCTCTCTCCCACCCCTCGCTGGATACCGTCGTCACCTCCCCCATTCCGGGAGATGCTGAGGAAAGCAGGAATCAGCTGCTGCATGAGAGACAGTGAGAAGCAATATTTTCCACTTCCTCAGAGCTGACAATTTCATTCTTTTCAGAAAGAATACATGTATTTTTTTTCATCCTCTCTATCTCTTTCTCCACTGTTTTCACTGAGGTACCTCAGAAATTTGAAAGTGGGTGGGAGGAAGTGCTTATTTGGACTTCCTGTCAAGCCTCCCTTCTTCATCTGCCCTATTTTTGACTTCAGCAGCCTATCCTCAGATAGCTCCCCCACCAAGGGAAACTCCCCAAGCGCCCACAGGGGTGGGTGGGATGTGGGCATGGGCAGGAGAGGGGAAGGCAGGCTTCTCATCTCGATAAAAGAGAAAAGGTGTTGCCCCCCCTCATCGGGCATGCTGTAGACGGGCGGAGTTGGGGGAAGGGCAGCTTTTTTGATCCTCACAAAAGTCCTATGACTAGAAGGCAGTGCTCCCATTTTACAGATGTTGAGAGACCAAAATTCACTTTCCCACATCCCCATAGCTAGTAAATGTGGGGCAGGAATGCCAACTCAGGACTGGGTGGATTTCCTTTTATTCTTCTACATTTATAATTTGTCCCTTCAGTCTTGGGCAAGTCACTTAGCTGTTGACTTACTTTCAGTCTGGATTTTCCTGCTTCACCTGCGGCCTTGGTGCTTGTGGCTCCCTTGCTATTTCTAGAGCTGCTGGTGTTGCCTGCATTACCTGCCTTGAAAATATCAGTGCCCTGGCCACCAGCTTCTATCCAACCTTCCAGAGTTTTGACTCAGGCAGAATGCACCTTCCAATACACTGTCGTAGGAGGGCCACTTTGGTAGTCCTTATCAGTCCTTTACTCCTTACTTCGTGTGAGTGTCCGAGCCTCCCGGTGAGCACATTCCTGGAATAGCCAGTGTGTCCCTCAGAAGAAGTGGGTTAGGAGTCTGGGGAGAAGAAGACCTAGAAAATACATACTACATCTACCCAACTCTTCCATGAGACCTCAAGGGTTTAGAGAAAGGAATGCTAGAATCGTACACGTATGTGATGCTTTTGGGAAAGGGAGACGGAGAATATATACCCCTTTTACAGATGGCAGAGAAAGATTTGCAGAGAACAGGTTCCTGTCTGTGGCCTCACAGATAATCAGAAGTGGAATCTTGGATTTGAAAGCAGATCTGTTGATACTAAGACTCTTTCCTCTGAAAGATACAGTTTCCAAGGATGGAAAATTTATTAGGTGAATAATTAGTATTTACCCAGCACAGGTCATGCCAACTATATTTATTAGGCTATGCAAGAGAGATTATTCTCTATTTCAGTTCTCCTAAAATCATGGATCTTGATATGTGTATGTTTTTCTCTGTTAAAAAAAAAATACAGCCTTGGTAATTCTAAGGCTTACCGAATCCCTTAAACATACCCTGAAAGTAGGGAGACATGACATGGGGCCACAGCTCAGCTGGGTGGGGCTGAGTGGGGGATGGGTAGGGGTGCGCTAATCCCATTCAGGAGAGCTCCACCCTCATGACCTAAGCACCTCTGAAAGGCCCTGCCTTCTAATACCATCGTATTGGGCATCAGGATTTTAACATATGAAGTTGACACAAACATTCAGGTCATAGCACAATAAAAAATCCATAACTCTCTCAGGATACATGAACCTCTTTAATTTGTCCAAAGAAATGTCAAGAGGAGGAAAATGCTATGTCCTGGGGTAAGGATGAGAGCTTTGGGCTTGGAGGTGGGGAGGTCCCAGGCTTGGATTCTAATCACAGTACTGCCATCAACCAGGTGTCTGACCCTGAGTCCTTCTTACAGCTTCCTCATCTTTAAAAGAGGCTAATAATACTTAACATTCCTCTTGGCAATTTTGTGAGCAATGAAGTTGCTCATGTACGTGCCTGAACTGTGTCTGGCCTATAATAGAGATGCTGTATGCTTGTTTCGTTTCCCCATACATTTTCTAGAGCTTCTTCACAGCTCTAACTTTCTACGATACTTCTCTGTAGCTGATTAATTTCCTTTCCATTTTCTCTTTGGAGACAGAAACAAAGAAGACACCAATAACCTGATACAGAGGATTTATTTTGTAAAGCCTTCACAGAGGATCATCAGAGGATGATCATCTATAGTATCAGCTAAACTGGGACTTTTTGAAAGTGGAAGGGACACTATAAAACTATTTCAGGGGTTCCTGAGTGGTTCAGTTGGCTAAGCGTCCGCCCAACTTTGGCTCAGGTCATGATCTCACAGTCCGTGAGTTCAAGCCCAGCATCGGGCTCTGTGCTGACAGCTCAGAGCCTGGAGCCTGCTTTGGATTCTGTGTCTCCCTCTCTCTGCTCCCCACTCACTCACGCTCTGTCTCTCTGTGTTTCAAAAATGAATAAACATTAAAGAAAAACAACTATTCCAGGACAGGAGGCATCCATCACTGGCAGCCATCCTGCACATGGGCATCCTATTCAGTTATCGCAGTTATACTGGTGCCTTGGCCAGTCTTCTGCAAAGTGTCATCTGCCCTGGTCAAACAGAATCTCCTATGTCTTACTTGTCCTGGCAAATGGAGACTGTGTTTGCATTTAGCAAGAAGTCAGAGTCCCATGTGCCACAGGCAGAAGCCTCAAATGTAACCTAGGTTGAGGTATGTTCAAGCATATGGCCATGAACCTCGTGGCTGTTACTGCCCAGCTGTTCAATGGGGCCTCCTCAGAGCACTCCCTTAACCTGGAGGGGCCACTCTATTTTCAAATCCGGGAAACTATACAGGCTCACAGCTCTAATTTTAGTGGAGTGAAAAACTAACCAGAAGTGCTAGATTCTCACAACAAGCTTCCCTCCTCCCTCCCTGGCCCTATCTGTTCCCTGTTAAACTGTTACAGAGTTCCCTCCCTCTCACAGGCCTTTCGTACCCCCATACCACTGGGCTTATGATTTAGGAAGTCTTCACCAAGGCAACTTGAGGCCACAATTTCCCCGAGCTGCAGCATCCCCTGACAGAGGATGTCCTGAGTGAATGTGAGATAAGTCCGTTCTGGGGACCTGCTGGCACGCTCCCTGTGGTCCAGCCTCTCCTCAAGTCTAGGCCCTCAAAAGCTTGACGCCACATGCAATTCTCTCTCTCTCAACTGACAGAAGCTATGGGAGTCAAGACTCAGATTCTGGAGTCAGAATAACACGTCTGAAGCCCAACACCTACTCTCCCGCTGTGTGACGTTGGGCAACTTACTTAACTTCTCCATGCCACAGCTGTCACAAGGGGAGAGGGAAAGCTAAATAATAACACCCACCTCGTGAGCGATCGGGAGCATTCAGCAAAAGGATGTCACAGGCACAGAGTGCGGTCCCTGGCACACTGTGGATGCTGGTCCTTGCCGGCATTGTCCAGTGTTGGGAACTCACATGACTCAACTCATCCCTTCCCCAGCGCCGGCCCAGAGGGGCGGTTAGCTCTCCTTTGCCGTGAGTTCCCCAGGTTGCATGTAACACCAAGCCCCCCTTATCACATGTCAGCAGGGATGAACTGCATATATTACTCTGTAATACTTCTGATGGAGATAGATAGCAAAAGTGACAGAGTTGAGCTTTCCTAATAATTAAGAAGAGGTGCTGCAAGTTCACGGGCTGATATGGGCAGGGGGACATGCAAGTGAGTAATAAAAGCTTGGTAGGAAAAACAGTAACAAAAGCTTGGTAGGCAACTTACTCTGGACATTAGTCAGAAAAATGATAAGGAGGGGTGAAGTCTAGGGCAAAGAGGGAGCAGCTTGGTGCAAGCTAATTGTTGCCCTGTTGCAATGAGGGCCTGATGGTGCAAGATGGGGCCCAGTGTCACCAGTCACCAGATAGTTTACATAGGAAAAGCTAGAAAACTTGATTTTATGTCAAAAAAAAAAAGGAGATGCAGTCTGGGGGTGCCTGGGTGGCTAAGTCTGACTTCAGCTCAGGTCATGATCTCATGAGTCATGAGTTCAAGCCCCGCATTGGGCTCTTTGCTGACAGCTCAGAGCCTGGAGTCTGCTTAGGAGTCTGTGTCTCCCTTTCTTTCTGTTCCCCTCATGCTTGTACTCTGTCTCTCTCTCTCTCTCGCTCTCAAAAATAAATAAAGATTTAAAAAAAAAAAAAGGAAATTCAGTCAATGTGCTAATCTTGGAATCTGTGAATATATTCAGTTACATGGCAAAGAGGAATTCATTCAGATTGCTAATCTACTGACATTTAAATGGGGAGATTATCCCACAACATCCGGGTGGGCCCAATGTATCACTAGAGTCCTTGACAATGGCATAGGGAGGGAGAAGAAGAGAGTCCATGGAGATGTGACTGTGGAAGAAAGGCACAGAGAGATGTGATGCTCTGGTTCTGAAAATGGAGGAAGGAGGCCACAAGCCACGGGACATGAGTGATAGCGGGGAAAGGCAGCGGAAGAGACTGATTCTCTTCTAGACCCATCGGGAAGGAACACAGCCCTCTTTTTAGCCTAGTAAGACCTATGTCAGAGTTTTTATTTCCAGAAGTGTAAGATAATGAATTTGTATTGATTTGAGTCACTAAAGTTGTGATAATTTGTCATAGCAGCAATAGAAAACTAATATATCAACTAACTTTTAAAAAACCACGTGGGCCAAACAAACCACACATGTTGAAGGCAGAGTACCTGCAAGCAACTTCTGACTTAGAATCTGAATGATATATTTATTGCTTTTTATGTTGGACGTGCCTGCTGACCTAATTCGTATCTGAGAGGTGCCCAGGGTCACATGGTAGTGACTCACACTAGGAATGCTCATTTTTAGGATAGCATTCGGGTGTGTCCTATGTACTTATGCCTTCCATAAACACAACTATACGTGGCTGGTAGAGAGAAAGAAATGGCGATTCAAATGGTGGAGGCCATTTTGCCGACTGTTCTGTTCAACAACAACAATGAAATGAATGTCCCCATGAGCTCAAGAAGGCCGATTACAGGCACTGTTTTCAGATCTCAGATCCTGTCCCAAAAAAGACTTCTTTCTAGACACAGGGCATTGTGCTGAATCTTTTTCTTGTCATTGCTGTCAACTCAGCTGCCATTTCCCAGAATGATGTTCCTGTTTTGCAGGCCATTCACATTTCTTTCTTTCTTTCTTTCTTTCTTTCTTTCTTTCTTTCTTTCTTTCTTTCTTCCTTCCTTCCTTCCTTCCTTCCTTCCTTCCTTCCTTCCTTCCTTCCTTTTCTTCCTTCCTCCCTCCATTCCTTCCTTCTTTCTTTCCAACCACATGTAATTTCTGAGACAACCTTCATGAACAAATATGTCTTCATTCAGAACCATCTCTGGTGTTGGTTTTCTGAGCCCTGGGTCCAGGATTGCTTTATATACAAAGAAAGAATGCCTCAAGACTGGAATGTCTAGAGTGGAATCTTGGGGGAAGGGAACTGGACACTTATATTACAGAGCAGCAAAGTCCCCCAAAGTGGCAGCTCATGTGTGCCTTTTAGCTATGGGTGTCCTGAAGGGACCACAGTGCTCCCTGCTGTCCCCGTCCCCAGAAAATGATCTTGAAAGCATGTTCTTTTCAGTTTGCCATAGTCCCCAGTCCTCCCCCACTATCTTAGATCATCCCTCTTCACTCATTTACATTCCCTGCCTAGACAGAAAATGTAATAAAATTGTGTAATATATGTATTCATAACAGGCTCACAACAGTCCTATATAGTATTTTTACCACTGTAAAATAGGGAAACTGAGGCACAGAGAAGTTCCTTCCTTATGTGGGAAGTAGACATTAACAAAAGAACAAATAAGAGGCTCTAAGGCTCCACTATCCAATGGTAGCCACCAGCTACATGTGGCTATTTAAATTAAAAATTAAAATGAAATAGAATTAAAATTTCAATTCCTTGGTTACACACAATTCAAGCACTCAACAGGCACTTATAACCAGTGGCTACCATTATGGGCACAGGACTGTTTCCATCATCACAGAGTTATTTCGGGTAGTGCTGGTCTAGCGTGTCATGGCTAATGGAAGCTCCAGGGTTTGAATTTTTCCTGACACTCTCCAGCTGGGAGCCTTGAGCAAATTTCTTAACCTCTCTGTATCTCAGGTTATTGATCTAGAAAATGTAGTTAATAATAACGCCATCTTCAGGGAGAAGTTAAATTAATTCTTGGATGTTTAGAACAATGTTCAGCACTCAGTAGCCATCTGATCAATCACAGCTATTACTAGGAACATAAAAAATTATCGATAGAGTGATAAATGCCATAAAACAGACAAAGCGCAGTGAGGGACGGCTGCCTGTGTGGGCAGGTTGGTGAAGGTGGCTCTCTGAAGAAGGTGGCATCTGCATAAAGTCAGAGGCCATGGGCAAAGTCCCTAAGGCTGTAGCTGCTTGATGTGTTCCAGAAACAGCAGCCTGGCTAGAGTAGCCGGGAAGAAGTGAACCAAGGAAAGAGGAGAGAGCCAGGCTCAGGAGAGAGTGAAGGACCATCATCTGCTCTGAATGTGGTAGGAGCCCCTGGCCAGTTTTGAGCAGAAAAGTGATGGGGTCTGACTTCCTTTCTGAAGGGTCACCCTAGTCATGGGCAGAGGCAAGGAGGCCCCAAAGGAGGCTGCTGTAGACAACAAACCAGCTAGTAACAGTGAAAGAAATGACGATGAGAGAGTTTCACATTCAAGGCATCCCTGCCCACTGCCTGTCCCCTCTGCGTGGTACCCACTTTGCCCAGGTGACATCCTGCCTCCCTTACTTCCTTAGGTCTTGACACCCTAGACTGAAGTAAGTCACCCTTTCAGAAGAGGCTCCCTGCCCCCCTTCCCTACTTTTTTCCCCATTATCACCTACCCTAAACTAAGATACGGCATATTTTCCTGGTTTTCTTTACTGTGAGGGGTAAATGTGAGCTTGGGAATTTTTGTCAGCTTCGCTCATTACTGAATCCCCAGTGCTTACAGCAGTCCCGGCACAAACTGGGTACTTGGGAAGTATTTGTGAATCAGTGAATGAATGATAAAGGTAAGGAGTGAGAAACAGGTAATAACTGAGAAAACTCAAGCACAGAGAGGGGAAGCCACTGTTCTAAACCCACATAGCAGCTAAGGGCAGAGTCCCTATCAGAAACCCAGACTTCCCACACTGGTCCCATACTCTACCCTGCTCCCCACCACCTCATGCAAGTTTCCCTTTGTTCTCAGAGCTCTGGATGAGCATTTCTTCTCTCTGTGCTCAGCTGTCACTTTTCCCAATGACCCACCAGTGTCTTTCCTCACTTCCCCATTTTTTCCAGGCTGTATTCTTCTGTTTGGCTAAATTTTACTTTCTCTGCAGTCCTGGCTCAATGAAAGTATCTGAACAGTCAGATGCATCATGTGAAAGAAAGGGAACAAGACGCCAAGATGTCCAATTTGGTTTCTCTCTTGTGGCAGCCTATACAGGAAGGTGCACAGATAAGCCCCATGGCTGGGGCCTGATGGGGGCGTGTGGTGGGGGAGCCAAGCTGGCTCAGCACCCTCCCTTGAAATATTTATGCTTTGGAGCAATTATGGTGGGGCATGAGTTTGCCCTGGTACCCACCCAGGGATGTGCTAAGAAACCACACTCAATCTGCTCTTGAGAGCTGAGACACCGGGCAGCTCAGCCTTTCTTTCCCACTATGTGATGGCCTTAGAGCTGGCCATGCATCTTCCCCTTCCCACCTCCCCTTCCTGACCCATGCAGGGAGTGTGCCTCCCCAACTCACTGGCCATTCTGGACGCTTACCCATCCCTCCTCTGGTATAACAGCAAAATTCTCCTCCTCATTCTTTATCGTAGTAAAAAAATTAAACAGCTACCTTTTAGAACACTTATGCTATATTAGGCACTTTGCAAATCCACAATCCTTGCATGGCCAATTTTACAAACTGGGACCCTGGGTTTCAAGATTACCCCAGGGGTCGGTGATGGAGTTGAGTTCAGTCCTGGGCCTGTCCATGCCTGATCCTGGAGCTAGTTTTCTTTCCCCCAGATGCAATCACCACTCACTCATTTGTCATTCATTCATTCATTCATTCATTCAGCAATTCTGTATCAAGCCCTAGTATGTACCGGGCACTGTTCTAAGCTCTAGACTATGGTGATGAACGAGACAGACAGGGCCCTGCCCTCAGAGAACAGTGGGAGAGAAAACAATGAATGCAGCAAGAAGACCGTTTTGGGGAGGGATGAATGCTGTGGACACATGGAGACAGGTCAGTGTGTGAGAAAGCACAATGGCGGCATCTTCCCCATTGGGTGGTTGGGGAAGGTTACCTCATGCTGGTGGGTGCCAGAGACAGCAGGGGGAAGCAAGTCCCTGGGAGGCGGGGCCAGGCTGGGAAGCGGCTGTGGGTTGAGTCAGGCCATCTCGAGGGTGGGGCGGTGCATGGCCGACCTTGGGGAAATCACAGGGTGTTGCAGGGCTCCTTAACCACTGACATCGTAGGGGCATTGTTGCCTCTCATCGCCAGCCCTTCTTCGTTGAGTAGTGTATTCCATCTCCCCTGTTAGGCTTAACGTCAATCAGCTCTTCTTATATCCTTGTTCCTCTTTTCTCTGGTTGGGCTTCCTAACAGTTTTCTCCTACTGGCACCAGAGGTTGAGGAAGCTTAAAGCCGCAGTCACTGTGGAGAGAGCTGACAGCAATAGCTCCCTCGAGCTCCCCCTGGGGGCCTTCCTCCGAGCTGCTTGCCTCTTAGCCTCTGCTGCCCCCTCCCTCTTGTCCAGCCTCAGAGGCCTCCGTTCTCCCTCTCTGCCCCACCCCCTTCAGATCCAAGCTTAGTAGGTCCTGATGCCTGGCTTTGAGCTTGGTTGCCCTTCCCCTGCACCCCCAGACATACTGGTTCTTCTCAGCTCTTCTCTAATCACCTGGCCAGAGCTCTAGGGCCCCGTGACCAGACTTAGAGCCTCCCGAATCCACTTGTCTGGAAAGTACCTCCAGAATCACTCCGGAAGACTCAATGCAAATTAAGAACATTATCCTGTCCCTTCTATGAAATGTGTAAAGGGTCCCCTCCTAAGTCTCTTCCCTATCAATGCTGAGCATCACCTCCTTTGGAAGACTTCCTTGAGCCTCCGAATATGAGGTAGAGGTCTCTCCTAAATGCTTCCAGGGTGTGCTGCACCTACCCCTCATTAGTACCAACCAGAGTGGTCATCTGACTGCTCCTCTCTCCCACTAGAAGAGGGTCTCTGAGAAGGCAGGTCTCCATGGTGTCTTTAGGAGTGACAGGGTATTTGGCACACATAAGTGAACAAGCCTTATGAGGTCCAGCTGGCCCAAGTATGAGGCTGCCGCCAGCCTATCATCAGGGGCCATAGAAAACCAGAGTGCATGTTCATTTCCATTTCTTATTATCCAAGGTGTGAGAATCCCTCCAGAAGCTGACTTTTCAGCTTGCTTTCTCCTTGGCTTTTCCTAAAAGTGAAAAAACTGGGGGGATCTGTAGGCTTAGCCAGGGCTGTAGGGTCAGAAGCACACGTGTCGCAAGCACCTTGTGATACAAGCACGGAAGCCAGACTTCCTATGGCACAACCAACATGGCCTGTGGGGGTTTTGCACTTCCAGGAAGACTCTGAGTGCCCCTGTTTAGAATGTTGTGAATCCCTGGCACTGTCTGGGGTGCTGAGCCAGTCAGAAGGCAGAGGGCTGGGAGGTAGCCAGAGGGGCCCGTAGCGGGGCCAGTGCCTTTATACACATGTACCACCCAAATCCCTTCAAACTGCATGTTGCCCTCATGTTTTATTTTGTTTGAACAAAGTTATGACTTTTTCTATCTACATAGTTAAAACACAGTCATTATGGAAACAACAAAATACATGCAAGAAATAAAAATAATAAAAATTAAACGCTTAGAATTTATTGCCTTTTTAAAAAAATCACGCTGTGAAAACGGGATCACACTCTTCATACAATTCTTTATAATCTCTTTGGGTTTTTTTTTTAAATATATGCAACATATTGTGAGCAACTTTCCATATGGTTGAATATCATCCCAAAGCAGCTTTTCAAATGGCTGCAGCGTGTCCTGTGATATGCAGGTACTAGAATTTATTTCAATAATTTCCCATGGTTGGATACTTAGGTGGGTTCCAAATTTCACTATTATAATCAACTCAGAAGCAAACATTCTTTCAGCTAAACTGCTACACACAGCCGTAATTATTTCTTTGGGATCAATTGCTAGATGTACACTTGCTTAGGTGGAGGATATGAACTTTTATAATTTAGCTACACCTCACCCACTGATCTCTACTGAGAAAGTTTTCATTTTGGCTCCTGGCAGCAGGGGAGAGGGGTATGTATCATCATCTTATGCCATTTCCTCCTGCCAAGGCTGCCCTTGGTGTTCACTCAACCTGTTTTCAGTGGGATGGTGGATGGTGCCCCAGGGCCCACCTGGGAAAAGCCGCAGAGAAACATCAATCATCTGGTTTATGCCAAGGGTGGCTGGTGGGAATATCAGCACCACACTTAGAACAATGATTTTTAAAATGCCAGAGTGATACTATCAAACACGGCATAGAGGTTAACAGATTCTGGGGTTTGAATCTTGACTTTGACTTAAGCAAAACTGTACTGAGCCTCAGTTTTCTCAGCTGTGAAATGGAGTCATATCACATTATGTGATGATGCATTTAGTTGGGAATTAAATGCAATCCGGTGTTTAAAACCCATACTACAGAGTACCAAGTGAGGCTTTAGCACATAGTAGCTGGAACTATTATTAACTAGGCACAATGATTTGAACCAAAATAATAAATTGTTTAGTTGAGACCCTTAAGAAAGCTGTTAAACTGTTAAGAATGATTTCTAACTAATGTAGCAACTATTCTCATGGGAGGAGATAAGTTAATTTCCTTGAATATTTACTGTATTCTGTTGTGTAATTCAGTGTTCCTTAATATGCCCTATGAAATGTTATTTGACTTAACAGACTGTATTTTCATAAAGCTTGCCTTAGCAAGACTTCTCTATGGCAAAGGAAAAGCTCACTCAAGCTTGGCCACCAGGTCAAAGACTCCTTTGCAGGGTGTACTTGGGGAAACACAGATCCTGTGGTCTCAGTGAGGGCCCCAGCTCAGGTGTCCAGGTGGACCTCAGAGGTCGGCCTCATTAGCAGACTCCCAGGTAACTCTTAGAGCCAGCTGAGCCCCAGACTGCAAACTGGCATTGGAAATGCCAGAAGGTACCCATAAACTGGAAGTTTGGAAACTTGTAGAAAAAAGGATGCTATTTTTGTTTCATTCTGGCAAAAACACTTACCAAAATGTCATTTCTACTGTATCCAAAAGAGAACATGGTTTTGGGTCTTTTAACAAGGTCAGCCCTTAGTTGGTTTTTGTTTGTTTTTTGGATTTGTTGTTGTTGTTGTTTTAGTTTATTTACTTAGAGAGAGAGAGAGAGAGAGAGAGCATAGCAGGGGAGGGGTAGTGAGAGGGAGAGAGAATCCCAAACAGGCTCCATGCTGTCAGTGCAGAGCCTGACATGTGGTTTGAACCCATGAACTGTGAGATCATGACCTGAGCCAAGATCAAGAGTTGGATGCCCAACCGACCGAGCCACCCCAATGCCCCAGTCATCCCTTAGTTTTAAACCTTCTCTTCTGATGTTATATTTTTCTTTCTATCCTAGACCAGCCTCTCAGGAGGCCTGTGAAGCGTGCCTTCTGGTTCAGAGTGCTGGCTGAGCAGCATAGCCCAGCCCCCTTCCATCCCTGAGGACACAGGCATTCTGGAGTGCGTGCTGTTTTCCATTTAACTGTCCTTTGGCAATATCAATGCTGCCTCCAACTGGCTCTGTCTGCAGAAGCCTTGTGTTAGAAACCGCTGTTCATAACTGGTGGCTTGGTCTGGAAAAGACGGAATTTTTAAAAAATATTTATTTATTTTTGGGAGAGAGAGAGGAGACACACAGAGCTCTAGCATGGAAGAGGCAGAGAGAGAGGGAGATGCAGAATCTAAAGCAGGCTCCAGGCTCTGAGCTGTCAGCACAGAGCTCGATGCAGGTTGCAAACCCATGGACCATGAGAGCATTACCTGAGCAAAAGCTGGACCCTTTAACTGACTGAGCCAGCCCTCCAGGCGCCCCTGGAAAGGAGGGAGTTTTTAAGTGCAGTTCTACACTGGTTCTTTCACGTCCTTCCAAGAAGATAACTACTAATTTATTTTATTTTATTTTATGCTATTTTATTTTATGCTATTTTATGTTATGTTATGTTATGTTACTTTATTTTGTATTTTATTCCATATTCTATTCTATTCTATTCTATTCTATTCTATTCTATTCTATTCTATTCTATTCTATTCTATTCTATTCTATTCTATTCTATTCTAAAGAGTTCCTATCTTTACCTTTCATTACAGGTTTCCATATATCTTCCCAGGCCATAGAATGAATCATTTAGGTACTAGGCAGTCTGTTAGTCACTTTATATAAATTATTTTAAATTCTTGAAACAATTTAAACTGGTCAGTGTCTGTTGGTTGCCACTTTTTACTGTCCGGGGTCCCCTCCCTGCTTCCAATTCGTGCTTAGCACATCCCTCAGGGACCACTTCCATCAGGGCAGTCACAGTGGAAGGGGTATGTATTATGTTGTAGAATCTCAGGGGTCAATCTTCCCTATCCCTTTCCCCTACTGATGCGGCCCATCCTACGCTGTGTCCCGGGATTCTGAGCTCTGAGCTAGAGGCATGAAGAGAGACATAGCTTCCGCCGGACCATCTGGAGCACTATGCATGCATTGCCTGGCCTGGCTCACATCGCCTGGGCCTCTGAGATCCCACGGCGGCTGCCCACTTCCCAGCTTGTTCCCAGTCCCTTCAGTTCTTTGAGCCCCAGCGCCCCAAGCTCTTCAGTGCAAGTCATTTGTTCTTCATGCAGAGCCAGTATCTGCTGCTTATAACTAAAAACCTAATCTGATCTCCAGAGATCCTTCTTCTTCTTTTTATGAAATTTTATTTAATTTTTAAGTTTTTTTATTGATGTATAATTAACATTCAGTGTTGTATTAGTTTCTGGTGTATAATATAGTAATTCAACAATTGCATACATTACTCAGTGCTCATCACATTAAGTGTACTTAATCCCCTTTATCTATTTTCTCCAACCTCCTACCCACCTCCCCTCTGGCAACCACCAGTTTTTTCTCTGTATTTAAGAGTCTGGATTTTTTGAGGCACCTGGGTGGCTCAGTCTGCTAAGCATCTGACTTTGGCTCAGGTCATGATCTCTCGGTTCATGGTTCGAGCCTCGCATGGGTTCTGCAACTCAGAGCCTGGAGCCTGCTTCAGATTCTGTGCCTCCCTCTTTCCCTGCCCCTCCCCTACTCGTGCTCTGCCTCTGTCTCTCTCAACAATAAATAAACACTAAGGAAAGAAGAAGGATTTTTTTTTAATTCTGCATTTTTTGACCCCAGTTTCCGGATAAGGAAATGTAGCTCTGGGCTATAGTTCTTTAGCAGAAACTCCCCTCCTAGACAACTCACATATCAGGAAAAAGGTAGCACAGCCTGGGCTATACTGGGTCTGGAGCCCTGGCACCTAAACAGAGCGTGACTCTTTGGTTCAATTTCCCTACTGAGGCCTACACACCAGATTATTTCCTGAGTTGTGCAGTCAGGGTGGTCAAACCCGGGCACCCCCAGAATGGTGGCTTGGTATTGTGCAGAGGTCTACTGGCATGGCATACAAAGCACTGTGACTTAGGACGCAGATGAATATACGTGTTTGACAGATGTTAGTATTGTGCACAGTGCTCACACATGTACGGTCATTTGTTAGAAAAATACCGTGAGCTCACCTAACTCATGATTTCATGGATGTTGTTCAGAAAAAGGAGAAGATTTTTTAAAGTTAAAAAAATTAATTGTGTTAATATAAAATCATAAACAAATAAATAGAAGTAACTGTGGTTAATCTTAGAGAAAACAAAAACCATGATCGTAGATATGAGGATCTGAAATTCAAGACTCCAGTAGCATGGGAAGAACCTCGGGAAAGAGTCTAAGGCCAGATTCTCGTCCTGGATGTGAATCTTGGTACCTCTTCTTCACTTGTGATGGGTGATCTTTAAGTTTCCACTTGCTATTGGCCAAATAGCCTTTACCTGGAAGGATCATCCAAACCAAAGCTGGGCCAGAAAGATAGGTTTTTCTGTTGAGCTCTATCGAGCAAATGATAGAAGCAAGTTGGGGTTTTACTGTATGTAAAGGGAAGTTCTGAGAAGCCCATGAATTAGAAAATGAAAGGTTCCGCTGGCATTAACCCAAGGTCATGGATGAAGCTTATCCTCGCATTGGAGTTCAGACCTGAGCCACTTTCTGCTTGTTCATTGTTTTCTTGCAACATTCACTGAGAACTTTTTACCCGCTTCTCAGATGCCGGGCGCTGCGCTGTGTGCTGGCACTACAGAGTAGACTAGCCCCGAGTCCCTATCCTCCTGAGCAAGATAGGCAGGGAATCCATCCCTGTGGCTCACTGCTGTTGGTGCAGTGGCACTGGTTAGCATAGGCAAAGGAATTAAGGAGTGCTGACCTTTCTCTGTGTTGGGGGGGAGTGTGACAAAAGAGGTAAAGAGGGGTGGGGGAGGCCACGTTGAAGTCAAGCAAGTATTTACAAGTCTCTTCTATTTACTATTGATCTTTGGATGAATCATTTAATTTAACTGGGTCTTCGTCTCCTCATCTGTAAAATGGGAATAATAATATGCAAAGAGATTAAATTAGGTAACATATTAACAGAGAAAAGATGTGATAATATTTAATCATATGGCTATACCACATTTTCATTATCCATTCATCCATTGAGGGACATTTAGCTTGCTTCCACATTTTTGGCTATTGTTTTTTTTTTTAATTTTTAAACATTTTTATTTCTTTTTGAGAGATGGAGAGAGAGAGAGCATGAACAAGGCAGGGACAGAGAGAGGGAGACACAGAATCTGACGCAAGCTTGAGGCTCTGAGCTGTCAGCCAGAGTCCAACACAGGGCTTAAACTCACAAACAGTGAGATCATGACCTGAGCTGAAGTGGGACATTTAACTGACTGAGCCACCCAGGTGCCCCATACTGTAAGTAATGCCAGGGTAAACATGGGGGTGCACATGATTCACTCCTAAAAAAGAAGGAAATCCTGTCACATTATATAACAAAGATGACCCTTGAGGACATTAATCTAAATGAAATAAGCCATCCTCAGGGTAAATTACATTATTCCACTTACCTGAGGTATCGAAAGTAGTCAAGTACTACTTAGCAACAGAAAAAAGTAGAATGGTGGTTGTTGGGTCCGGAAGGGGCAGTGGAAGTTGCTGATCAGTGGGCCTGCAGTTTCTGTCCTGCAAGACGGAAAAGCTCCAGAGAACTTCTGTACAGCAAAGTTCATGTAGCTGACACCACTGTATGGTATGCATGAGCATTTGTTAATAGACTTCATGTTATGTTTTGTATCATAATAAAAGGGAAAGGGCTTGGGCATCTGGGTGGCTCAGACGGTTCAGCGTCTGACCTCAGCTCAGGTCATGATCTCACGGTCTGTGAGCAAGTCCCTCATTGGGCTCCGTACTGACAGCTCAGAGCCTGGAGCCTCCTTCAGATTCTGTGCCTCTTCTCTCTCTGCCCCTCCCCCTCTCTCACTCTGCTTTCAGAAATAAACATTAAAATTTTTTTTAAAAAAAGAGAAAGGTTTAAAGCAAACAATACCATATGCTCTTTATGAATATTTACATTTGTAGTAAGTGTATAAAAACATGGGAGGAGACTGCCTACCAATTTTTGGCAGGCAACTGTTTTTAGGAAGGGAGAGAGAAATGGGCTTGGGGAAGGGAGACTCCAATGTATTTGTAATGTTTTAATTTTTAAAACAAAAGGCTCTCAAGTGAAATGGGCAAAATGTTAATTAGTCAAATTGGAGTGAGGGGTACATTGGGATTTATCATCATGTATTGTGTTTGAAATATTTAACAATGATAAAAAGCAAGACAGTGCTCAGCTAAGTGCTTGCCAGAGAGATCTCAAAGAGTAGCAGTCAAATAATACAAATAATGCAAATACAAATCAAAACTCACAGTGCATGCAAAAGTCCAGAAGAAGTCCCGAAGCAAGAAGGAGTGCTCTGTGCTCCTGGGAGAGTGCAGGCGTCCATGAGGCGGGGGAAGGAGACCGGGCCAGGGCACTAAGTTCTCAAATGCGCAGACACACACTGCTAAGGCTGGCTTCGATCCTGGGGGCCTGCACTGCTCGTCTAGTAAGGGGCAAAACAAAGTCCCAGATCCAAAGCCTGCTCCATTATCAGAGACTGGCCAGCAAGGCAATTGGAACTGTCATACTGTTGGTGAGAATACAAAATGGTACAGCCACTCTGGAAAATAGTTTGGCCACTACTGATACAGCTAAATATTCCCTTACCATATGAACTAGCATTCCCATTCTTAGGTATTTGTCCTAGAGAAATGAAAACTTATGTTCACACAAAGCTGTACGTTAATGTTTATAACAGTTCTTTTTTTTTTTTAATTTTTTAAATTTATTTCTGAGAGAAAGAGAGAGAGAGACAGCATGAGCAGGGGAGGATCAGAGAGAGAGGGAGATACAGAATCTGAAGCAGGCTCCAGGCTCTGAGCTAGCTGTCAGCACAGAGCCCAACATGGGGCTCAAACCCACAAACTGTGAGATCATGACCTGAGCCAAAGTCGGATGCTTAACGGACTGAGCCACCTAGGTGCCCCAATGTTTATAACAGTTCTATTTATAATTGTCAAGAAATGTAAACAACCGAGATGTCTTTCAACTGGTGAATGGGTAGACAAATGGCGGTACATCTATACCAGGGGAGGCTAGTCTGCAGTGAACAAGTGAACCATTACTGAAAACTGCAACATTTCAAAGGAATTATTTGGAGTGAAAGAAGTCAGTCCCAAAAAATTATATACTATGAGATTCCATACATATGACATTCTCAAAAAGGCATAGCATAGTAATAGAGAACCATCAGTGATGACCAGGGTCTAGGGATGTGGGGGTGGGGTTGGGGGTAAGATTACAAAGGGGTAGCAGAAGGGCTTTTTCCAGGGTGTTAATACCTGTTCTATGTCCTTATTGTGGTGATTGTCACACACCTAGATATTAAAATTCATAGAACTATACACATATAAATGTCAGTATTACTGTGTGTTCATTTATGTAATTTGTTTTAAATCCTAGAAGCAACCATATACTTTGAAGGTTGTCAGCCATCACTACTAATACGTCTGAATTGAAGGAAGGAAGACCGAGTGGTATAAGCAAAAGATCAGGCATTTCTTAGAACATATTTAGAAATTACATTTATCCATCCAACCAGCAAATCATCTGAGGTTGTTCTGACCAGCACATGTCCAGTGCTCATGGGATATCATAGATGGAAGAGATGGCAAAGAGGACAAAGTGAGATGAGTCTCAACAGAGGAGTATAGTGATGGCTGACAGAAGAGATTCTGAAGTAGTTTCTGCTTAAGCAAGAATTTGGCCAAATTCATATCAAATCTGACAGCCTTCAATTATTCTTCCCATGGGGCTATTCCCATGCAGCTATTTGCACAATGGCACAAAATATCTAATTTGTCATATTTGCAAAATGTGTGGTAGTTATGTTCTGTTGTATATATCTTATTAAACACAACATATCTGTCTTCAAGCTCACTTCATGTGAAATGAAAATCTAATGCATGCATCTGTGTTGGGAATTGGGGAATTTCAGTTTCAGTGTGTGAATCTAGTGTCCCTCTCGATGGGGATAATTAGCAAAAGAGGAAATTAGGTCATAAGAATGAAACCAGAAAGAAGGTCAGCAGAGGCTTATGTATTCCTTTTACTTATTTCTCTTTATTTATTGCATTGAAGCCCTATAAGCAATGAAACAGGCCAGAGTCAGCGGGTGTGTAGAGTACTGCCCATGCATGCTGGGCAAGATGGTGCCGGGGCAGAGCAGAGACTGGCAATGGCCTTGAGAAACATCTACTTGGCATGAAAACAAATGCATTCAACAGTCTGTGCTTATTTGCTTTTCATGATTGACAGTATTTTGTGATTTAGGGATCCCAGTGGGACCCAGAAGGTGCATACAGTTGAAACTTCGGATAAGGACCAGACAGGGTGCAGAAACAATCATCTCTTCACATGCGCATCACCTGCAACAAAAGAAAATAAATTTGCAAATTTATTTTGAGGTATATTTTTTTAAAAAGAATATGGAATGACGGATGGAGGGGTGGCTAACTGGTGGATGAGAAAAAAAAAATATGAGCCCTCAATGAGATAGAGCCAGCTTCCACCTTTCCATCTGTGGGCTGCACTTAGTGACTTCCTTCCAATGGGGACACAGGAAAAGAGAGGGAAAAGAGTAAGTTTACAGTAGAGAAACCTGGCAAACACTAACTCAGTCAGGTGATCAAGACCAACACCCACAGTGATAGCTATGTTGATAGTGTGTGCCCTTGATATGACATGATGTGAATGGCATTTTCCCTCTGTGATCTTTCTTCCCAGAACCCAGAACCCCATTGTAATCATGGGGAAATTATCATATCAAGTGAGGTACAAAACAAGCTAGGGTCCATCGATAGACAAATAAATAAAGAAAATGTGGTATACACACACGAAAATTATTCAGCCATGGGAAAGAAGGAATTTCTGGGGCACCTGGGTGGCTCAGTTGGTTGTATCTGACTCTTGATTTTGGCTCAGGTCATGATCTTAGGGTTCCTAAGATCAAGCCCTGCGTCAGGCTCTGCACTTCAACACAGAGCCTACTTGGGATTCTCTCCCTTCTTCTCTCTCTGCCTCTCTCTCTCTCTCTCTGAAAATAAATAAGTAAACTTAAGAAAAAAAAGAAATAAGGAATTTCCACCATTTGTGATAACATGCAGGGCATTTTGGTAAGAGAGATAAGTCAGGCAGAGAAAGCCCATACTGTATGATCTCACTTGTATGTGGAATCTAAAAAAGTTGAATTCTGAGAAACAGAGTAGAATGGTGGTTGCTGGAATCTGGGGGATGGGGAAAATCAGGGAAATGTCAGTCATAGCTTGGTGGTAACAGTTAACAATACTATATTATATACATGAAAGTTACTAAGGAAGTATATCTTAAATGCTCTAACCATAAAAAAGAAATGCTAATTATATGAGATGCTGGGGTGTTAATTAAGTTACTGTGGTAATCATTTCACAGTATGTAAGTGTGTCAACCCAACACACTGTACACCTTCAGCACCCACAATGTTATATGTCAATTATATCTCAATAATGATAGAAAAATAAATTATTAATTAATGTTTTAAAAACGAAATTCATCAGACAAATCCCAAGTGAGGGACATTCTACAAAATATATGACCATTATCTCTCAAACTGTCAAGGTCATTAAAAGCAAGGAAAGCCTAAGAAAATGTCACAGTTGAAAGAAACCTAAGGAAACAGGACAATAGAATGTAATGTGGAGTCCTGGATGAGATCTTGGAATAGAAAATGGATATTAGGTAAAAACTAAGGAAGTCCGGAAAAAAAAAAAAACCTGTGGACTTTAGCTAATAATGATGCATCACTCTTAGTTTACGGATTGTGACAAATGTACTATATTATTGTATGATGTGAATGATGGAGGAAAGCGGTACATGGGATATGGGTACTCTGCACTATTCTTCACAGTTTTTCTGTAGATGCAACACTATCCTAAAATGAAAAGCTTATTTAAATAAACAAGCTTAGTAAAATGTTAATGGTAGAAGCATTGGTATGCACTATAAAATTCTTTCAACTTTGCTGTGTGTTTGAAATTATTCATAATTAACAAAATAAATTTGTAAGCATTTTGTTTAAACTGCAGGGTAGGGAGAGCCTTAAAAGCTTCAAGCAGGCAGCAAGCAAACAAAGGATTGTAAATTACAGAGAACCGCGCAGTACTAATAAAGATGTGCAAATTGCCTCTGAAGTTGTCTTCTCTTGGTATGCGGTGTTTACTGCTTTGTATTACTCGATATGAAATAATTTATAAGGACATTATTAATAGTTTCATCGTCAGCTTTGGTTCTTGCAGCCCTGGTTTCCCCCTTGAGATTTTACGTTTCTTAATCACAATTTCTCCTAAATGCCCTGCAGTTATCACAGAATAAAACTGAGGCCAACAGGCATAACCCCCCACTTCCTGTCCTCCTACATACACACTTATTTATAACTTCCCCACTCACCCCCCTTCCTTCTAGACTCAGAGAGCCATTCAGGGTTCAGCCTTCCCCTTGTCTTCGATCCTTCCAGGATCATTCACATTTCCCATCAATGATTTCGTTGTTTTCCTAAATTTCGAATCTTCTGACCCAGCTTTTCTTCGTAGCCTCCAAAGCCTGTGAGTTTCATCTTTAAATAACTTGTGTCCTCCAAAAACAAAAGCAACCAACCACTCCCAAAGTTCCCTCTCTCTCTCTCTCCCCTTCCCTCTGTTCTCTTTTTCCCATGACCAGGGTCCTCTGGAGGATGGTCTACACTTGCCATCTGCATGCACGTTCATTTCTCAGTGTCCACTCTGAATGTCTCTGACAAACTCAGCAGTGACTTCCCCAAACCCCACGCCAGAGCCTTGACGCTCAGCAGCGGGTGACACTCATGACCAAGTGCCTGCTGGACAGTCTCTCCTCCTCAGGCTTCCAGGACTCAGCCTTCCCCCCAACTCTCCCCCTTTGGCTGATCCTTGTCAGCTTCTCTTGCTGGTTCCTCTTCCTCTCACCCTGATAAACATCAGAGCTCTGTCCTCGGCCTTCTTATCATGCCCTAACACACACTCTTCCTGCATGATGCTTCCAGAGCTTCCATCACTCTGGTGACCCTCAGATCTGCACCGCCCCACCTAATACCAAGAGCTGACACATAGCTTGTAGGGAGGACCTAGGCACTGTTAAGCATTTTACATACATTATCTCACCTGATCTTTACAACAACCTCAGGAAGGTGCTACCGATAGTATTGTCCCACTTTACTGAGCACAGATAGATTCCCAAACACCTTGCAAAATTCACTCAGCTTGAAGCCAGGATCTGAATCCTGACCTCTAACCACCACACTATGCACCTTGCAGAACACCTCCACCTGGAGGCCTTTTGTCCATCTCAAACTCCACATGCTCCAGCTGAAATTTATAATCCCCCAAATTATCTCCATTATTTTTCCAGAAGAGGACCCAGGCTTGGTGAGGCTTGGAGCTTCTATAATTGGGTAGAGAAAGGCTCTTCGAGAAAACTAAAGCAATTAATACCAAATCAAGTTCAGGGTTTTTAAAGTGGCCCATGAAAGTGATGGATCCTGGGGCCCCTGGGTGGCTCAGTCGGTTAAGGGTCCGACTCCGGCTCAAGTCATGATCTCACCGTTTGTGGGTTCGAGCCCCATGTCGGGCTCTGTGCTGACAGCTAGCTCAGAGCCTGGAGCCTGCTTCAGATTTTGTCTCCCTCTCTCTCTGACCCTCCCCTGCNGCCCCCCCCCCCCCCCCCCTACACTGTGTATTTCAATGACCAGCATGTAGTCATCCTGGCTGGAGAATGGAGCCTTCCTCTCCTTCCATTCCCACCTCCTTCCCCTCCCTATCCATAAGGAATCAAGAATGAAATCCTGTAAAGTCTCTCTTCCTCACATCTCTGGGGCATCTCTCTACCTCCTCATCTAACCATCTTCTCATAGCTCAGTTCCTCAACCTCTCTCCTGGACCACCTCTCATCTCTCCTGGACCACCTCTCATCTCTCACTTGGACCACTACGATAGTCTACCTCCTTCCTGTTTCAGCACGGGCTTTCCCCAGCACACTTCCTGTGCTGCAGCGGGGTGAGTAGCTATCAGAAACCTACATCGTCTCAATCTTTATGTGACTTCCCATTGTCCTCCCGCTAAGGTCTAAATTCCTTAGTCTGGTCAGCCTTGCCATGCTTACTTCTCACTGTGCTCTCCTGTTGTTCCTCTCCTCAACAGATAATTTTTGAGCACCTATTCTTGAGTACTATTATCAAGTGCCAATAGTAGAGTAACTAACTAGATGCTGAGCACTGCAGTTGCGGCAGTGAACAACACAAGATCTTTCACACCCCATGTTTCACCACACCAAACAGCTTGCAGTTACTAGGCTACCTAAGACTGGGTTCAGCCTCTTTACCTTTTCCTGGTATAAAAAAAAAAAACTCTTAAACTTACTGATCACCTGGTTAATCGCCATTTTATCCTTCATGGCTGGAAGTGTCACCTCCCTATCATCCACCAGCAAGAATAGATCTCTTCCTCCTTTTTATCCCAGATATGTTTGTTTCTTCTCCCAGAACATCTACTCTACCTAGTCACATCTACCTGACTATGAGAAGATCTCCCTTACTTCACAGTCAACTCTTTAGTGGGAGAAACAGCATATTATTCATATCTACATCCCCATTGGGACCTGGTACCTAGTAGATACCATTTATCAATCCATTTATCTATTTATCAGTTCATCGCTTTATTTATTCATCCACCTATATACCCATCTGTCAAACTTTGTGTCCATCCATCCACCTATCCATCCAACAGATATTTCTGAATATCCTCCATGTATCAGCTTTTTTTCTAGGCTCTGTGGATATAGAGAGGAATAAGATGGATGAAGGCCTGCTCTCACTAACCCTAACTCTAGCGGGAGAGGTGCACAGAATATGGAAATAAGAGAAACAAAAAGCAAGGTAGGTGAGCGAGACTTACTAGAAAGTAAATTAACCAGAGTGGTGTCACAGGGATGTTGCTTTATAAGGAATGGGCAGGGCACCTTATAAGAAGGTGGCATTTGTAACGAGACCCAAATGGTAGTGAGAAAGCAGCACACAAAGACTGGCAGAAAGTTTGATATGGGAGTGAGCTTTGTGTGTTTGAGAGACAGAAAAGAGCAGAGTAAGCAGGTGGAGGGGAGGGAGGGGAGTCTGAAGAAGTCCACAGGGACAGGATCATGTAGCATCTTGCAGGCCATGGAAAGGAGTTTGGATTTCATTCTGAGTTAGAGGCATAGCTAATTTTTCAGTGAACAAAAGAGTAAGTGAATACATAAACACGGCACATGTGTGTTGTTTTGAATTTAGTTTGTCTGTAGCTTGTCGCTGCATTGAGCCGTCAGTGCCACCTTTAGCTGGTCCTCTCCTCTGACCACCTGTCTCCAGTGAGACCACCTTTGTCCTGAGCTCCACTCAGGTTGCTGCTGGACAAATTTTTGGCCCCGTCTCAGAACCAGAACAAGGGGACAGAGAGCAGCCTTGTCTAGAAGCATTCCAAGGCTAGCCCTTAGCTCCTGGTCCAGTGCTGTTTCTCTTGTAATTCTTCAGGATCCTGGGAGAAGGGTGATCATAGGCAAGGGGTGGGGATGAGGGGAAGACAGCCAGGGATGATGTGAGAACTTGGGAAACCAGGGATGATGTTTGGCAATAGTCAGCCCAGATTTTGAATCCTTTCTCTGGCATTTATCTCTAAAAGACCTTGGACAAGTCACTTCACCTCTCAGCTTCAGTGTGCCCACCATGGCATGGGGACGTAAGTACCTTTGTCATTGAGTCTGGGGGAAATATTAAATAAGATAGTTTGGTAAAATAATTTCAACAAACATCATTTGCTCTCCTTTTCTTGCCTTTAACAATGACCTTGTTGCCTAGAAGTTGTACCATTAGAAAGCACCTTCATTCTTCACTCCTGTTCTACAAGAGTGAGAAAATGGCAAAAATCATGCAGTGTGTCTCAGTTCCCCATTTTATATCCAAGTCAATTGATATTTCCCATTTGTGACAATAACAAAAGAAATGCAAACAGAAACTGAAACAGCTTCACTTCTTGTTCCCTCAAGATCCAGATGACAGTTCCCATGCCCTTGAAGCAGATCAGCCTGCCAAAACAAGTGGCAGAGGAAAGGAGGCAGTGTGGCCTCTTTCAGGGCTTTAGAGGCCCAGAAGGATGTGGGAGCTGGGATGACATCCCACGGAGCCTCCTCCGAGGGCCCTCGGAACCTGCCTTCTAAAGTGCCGTCCCCTCCCAACAGAATGGGAGCAGACAGCGTGGCTTCAAGACACTGAAGTAGTTTTTATTCTCATTCAGTTCTTGTTTTCTTCTTGCAAAAATGTCCCAAGAGACTTTGGGCCTCACCAGATCATTTTCCTAGGAGGCCAATTATGAACACACACACACACACACACACACACACACACACACACATCCTGGTCCCAGTTCCTCACAGCTCCCCCATCCTCCAACCAACCCCAGGAAGTAGGTTTCTCAACCAACAAGGCCAGATATGAGTCACAGGCAATTCCATTTTGTTTGGGGGCATCAGACCGCCCTCTTACTTTTGAGGCCAAGAGGAGTTGCTGAGAAGGAGAGGAGGTTCTGACCCACAGGGAAATTCCCACATCTGTGCCGTGGCTTGGAAAGACCGTGGTCCCTTTGCTCATCTCTCTCAAAGGGTAAGCATGCCCTTGTTCCTGGGTAAAGGTTCCATGTTCCCTAGGTCTGGGGTTGGTGCCACTGGGGTGGCATATGGACGGGGGCAGAGCATGGGAGAAGGGGCTGGTACAAACCGTGTGGACTCTTCCACGGGTGGTGAGGGGAGTCTGCACATGTATGTGCTTGCATTTAAGTGCAAAGGGAAGGCACGGGAATGAAAACTGAGGCCATGCATATCCGGCACCACAGCCGGTTACTGGTGCTTTCAAACTTTCCTTCAGGAGCTGCTCCCTTTGGGGAGACGATACATGAGAACACCATGGCATGCTCCCAGCCCTGCGTGCCGCCCCCTCCACCTAGTCCGCCCCCCACCCTCGGTGCGTGAGGGACCGTGGGGAGGTCTGTTGTGTTACAAAGCAGTGTTTTCTCCCCTCAGCTCAGCTCAGACTAATCAAAGAAGTGGGGCAGGGACCCTCTCTTCATAAAGCATCATGGTGGTAGGCGGGAAAGGGGCGTGCTGAGGAGGGGAACCCCAGAATCCATGAGGGATGTTTCCACAGCTCCTTAAGGATGGGGAAGATGAGTCTTCAGGAAGATTTGGATCAAGCATCTTCCTTTCTTTTCCTTTCTCTGGTGAAAATGATGCCCCCATGTTCTTCTGACTCACCTGCAGGCTCCCCTTTGTCCTTGACAGAGACAGAGAGGAGAGAGACAAACCAAGCAAAGCCAACAGACTCTGAAAACACCCCTAGCTCTGATGGTGAGCACTGCCCTGGGGACCAGCTCTGCCTGCAGCCCTTCCGTCCCAGGTCACTCGGAGGCTGCCACAGGGCTGTTCTGGTGACCCAAACCCAGCACTTGTCACAGGTCACAGAGGGCTTCTGAGGCTGAGGATGTTCGGGTGCCCCGCCATTCACCCCAGACAAGCAGTCAATGCAAAATGGCACTGTCCAGACAAATCACAGGAAGAAGGGAAATCCAGATAGTCATTCGGGAAACAGAAGACACCTCACTGAACCCAGAGATGGGGTAGATGCCTACACCTGACTTTCAGGAGAAAAAAGAACATGACAGACAGATATTGTTAGTGAAGGTTGATCAGAAAAGAAAACTTCTTACAGCACAAGAGCTGGGGAGGGAACATTGCAAGGCCATTCTGAGTTCTGGTCATTGTCTTCTCCAAGCCCAGTGCCAAGACTCCACGATGGCCAGGCAACGTCTCAAAGGTTCCTCCACTCACAACACGTGGGGCTCACAAGGGTTTCCTCTTAGATATTCTGAAACCCGAGAGATACGAGAGCCTATTCCCCGGGCCATGGTTTAGTGGAGATCTGATTGTGCCCGCCCCACGGAGATCTGATAGTGCTCACTCTGGCAGAGGGCAGAGCAGCACTCCTCTCTTCTCCCACCTCCCCCGCCACCACCCTGTCCACAGCTACAGGAAATGCTCTTTGGCCAAAATGTGGCCTTTCTCCAGGGGTCACAAGCTGCACGCCAGGTTAGCTCCTGAGCCCTGGGCTGGCCTGTGTGATGAAGATCCCAATGCTACTGCTTCGTGCATGCTGTTGACTGTGCCAGGAGAAGCACAGGAACGTCCAGGGGTCTGGATTCTCTCCCCTGGGGTTTCCCTCCATCACTTATATGGTGAGGTGTCTCCTGAACCCTGAATCAACACCCTTGCCCCTGTTAGATCCTGCCTGGTCACCATTTCCTGCGAAGATTGCTGCATCCTTGCACAACCTCTCAGCAAAGAGAGTCTGAGTGTTGTTCGCTGGGTGGATCCCCAAACTGAAAAGAACAAGAATCAACGGCAGTGTTTGCTCCCTAGGAAATGTGCTGTTTCTCTGGAAGACTGCGGAAGCCCCGGATGCGTTTGGCATGCAAAGCTAAATCAGCAGAACAGCAGGTCTAGACTAGGAGAGCCAGCTCCGTTCCGCTGGAAGAAAGAGGATGCAGAACGTGGTTTTTCAGTTCCTGGGGCCTCGGGAGCTCTGAAACTCCCTCTGTCCCTGCCTTGCTGCCCCGCTGTTAATTGTGGAGAAAACTCTGCCTTCTCCTGGTGTTGTGCTGAGGCTCCCGTGGCCTCAGTTTCCTCATCAGTGAAATGGAAAAGCTAATTTTAAATTCTTTATTTTTGATGCGAGAGAAATAGGGATGACTCTCTTGGGCCTTTCTGGAGCCTCCCCACCCCTTCATTGCCCTCTCTCCTTCCCTGCCTCGACTTACTCTTTCTTTGTTCCTCCCATTCTCTGGGTCCTCTGGCCTCTCTCCTCTATGCCCCCTCCAGGCAGGAAGACCAGAGTCTGCCTTTTTCTGGTTAAGAAGTCCTGCTTTGCAGAAGTGTAGCCAATTTATGACCCTGCCCTTCCCAGCTGGGAACGATGTTTATTTACATTTAGGAATATGAGGAGAGAGCTAAGCTGTGAGTTTCTGAGGCCGGGGAAAATTACAGCCATACATAAAAGGGTTTGCCTTCACCAAGGTGCTGAGCTGGTGCTGGGCCCAGGAGGCTGCTGGGCTTGGGGAGGGGAGTGTCAGAAAGGAGGAGGCCTGACGCTCCTTCTGATTTCAGGGACTAATTCACTCAGTGTCCCCAAGCCAAGAAACAAAGACAGAAGCAAAGAGGGAAAGTGGGAGGCAGCGTATGATAAAAACAGACAGAGAGAGAAAGACTAAAAATCAAAATGGTAAAGGGAAAGAAAAATGTTAGATAGTTCTTAAATATTTTTTTAAATCATAAATAAGTTTTGAAGAGAGCAGAATTTAAAGGAGGATTTGTCCTTATTTACTACTAAACAGAAAATCCTCGCAGCAGATCACTGGCGACCCAGGAAAGTTCCATAGGAACCAGGGCCAGTTAAGCAGCAGCAAGGGCCCCAGGGCCTTTGTTCCTGTCCTATAAGACGACTTATACCTTCTGCATTCTTCTGGGGTGCAAGGTGGTTGAGAACTATAGTAGACAAGACACAGAAGCTTGTCCTGGAGGCCAAGTTGTGGGTTGATCTGTCTGGGGCACCTCAGGTCCCCTGGTCCCTGCATATCCCTGCCCCACTGTTGTCCCCAAGCTGGAGATGATGTCAAGGAAGGGGGACATGATCATACAGCCCCCAGTCGGAACCCAGATATGTGTCTGAACCAAATCACCTAATCTTTCCGAGCCTTGTTTTCCCATCTGGAAAATGGAGATATTAATATCTCACAGCCTTATTATAGGAATTGTGAATAATATTAAACAAGGAAACAGCTAATGGTTTCTGTACCCAACTGCCATGTATTCAGCACTGCCCTGAGTCTGAGCTTTACATCCATCATCCCAGTGGTCCTCACATCATCTCCACCAGGTGAGGACCACAAAACCCCTTCACTGTTTACACGACACATAGAAAGTCACAGCCAAAAGCTACTGTTGACAGGATGGCTCCCAAAGCCCTTCTCATTAGCAGCTAGCACATGACCAAGAAATGTGAGCTTCCTTTCCTTGCCCTGCCTGTCACCTGTTCGGGTTTCTGTTTGGACAGGCCCATTGCCTGCCACCAGAGCCCAGCCCTGCACAGCTACAGAGCCCTGGAGAAGCGTCTCGGCCCTGGTAGGGGCCAGGCAGCACCCAATCCCGACTCCATTGGCCAGTAGCTAATGGTTAAAGCATCTTGGGCAAAGTCATTTCATCTTGCTGTGCTCTCTGATTCCCTCATTTCCAAACTAGAGATGGAGGTAGCAGGATGGGTCGTCCTGCTCAAAGAGGCTGTTTCAAGGACCCAGTGTTACTAGTCCAGGGAGAAACTGCAACTCACTGGACAGACAAAATTCCTCTCCTCTGTCTCAGCCCCTCCAGGAGCCTGGCTTTGACTTGAGCCCAGGGGCACAAGGGAGAAGCCAGGCTGTGGCTGCATCCAGGCTTTGGTGGGGGAAGAAGAGGGACCATGCAACCTGGAATTGGAATTTACTAGAATTTGGAATTTAGGCCAACACTCCACTGGGAAAGCGGCCAAATTTCAGGGTAGGTGCATAGGCTAAGGGCTCAGATGCATGGGACTTCAAGTCCTTGTTCTGTCCCTTAATAGCTGTGTAACCTTGGGCAAGTCATTATCTCTCTAAGCTTTGGTTTCTTCACCTGTAAAACGGGAATAAAATTAATGATACCTCCAAGGTTGGATATAACAAAGCTTGGAAAGACACCTGGCCCAGCCTCCTGCACACAGCAAATTTGTCCCCATGCTGCTGGTGCTGCTCCCATGCCTTTGCAAAGAGCCAAGGGGCTCCCTAGCTCCCAGCCCCCACCTGATCTGGGGCCTCCCTGCCCCATGCCCACAACCAAGTGCAAGTGGCACTTACAAGGTACAAGAAACAGCATTTGAAAAATGAAAGTTCTGTGCTGCTCATGGATTTTCTATTTAAATTTACTGATTCCCTAATTATAATCTCAGCAAGAAAGAAGACCAAGGACCAGCGGGGGTTGTCGAGGAGCAATTACTTGGCAATTTTCTTTTTTCCAATGGAAGCAAAGGGAGGTGGAAGAGCAGGACAGAGGGTGGAGCTCAGATTTCCCACTCTGTCCCTTCATCTGGGCTTAATGTTCTCTGCCTGTTGGTAGGGCTGGGTGGCTGCCTTGGAGGTGACTCAGCACTTCCCCTGGAGGGTGGGCCGTGGGAATGGCGCTTGGGCGGTGTTGGGGGACGGGGCTGGCAGTGATGGGGGCAGGAGGAACTATCCATAGACTAACATCTCTTTGGCATTTCCCTCTTTCTTGAAAAGCCAAAACAAGCCTGCTCATTCCTTCCCTTCTGAGTACATACCCATTTAGTAGATCTTTTTTTTTTTTCCAGATTTCCCAAAGTAGAAAGAACACTGGCTCAGAATTACCCGGGGTGCTTGTCAAAGATTCAGGCTCCAAAGTCTACCTACAGAATCAGCGTCTGCCAGCTGGGCGTGGGCACTGGCATCCTCACTTGACATCCTGGGAGATTCTGATGGATGCCCAAAGCTGAAAGCCCCTAGAGTCGGCAATAAACTCCTTGAGCCCATCTTGTCTCCACTCAGCAGCAAGATGCAAGGCTGGGTCCCATGTCTGACACTTAGTGATTGATCATCTCGTCCTTGGGCAACCCAATTCATCAGCTCTTGGGTGCCTGTGGTCACAGGCTTTAGAAGTGTCAGGTGCAGGAAAGGACGGCTAGAGACTTGCCTTGTCCCCTGCACAAAATAACCCAAAAACTACATCATTGTTTACAGAATGCCAGATCCAGAAGGACTTGAAGCAAGCAATTTCTAAGTGTGAGAGCAAGCTGTGGAGTCAGACTTGCTCAGCTTAGAAATCTTCTTCCACCACCACTTACCGGCAGAAGAACTTTGGACGCACACAGCCCCGCTCTATGCCTCAGCTTCCTCAACTGTAAAGGTAAGATAATAATAGAACCATTCTTCTGGGAGGACAACATGAGATTGTGTGCACACACAAAAGCACGTGTACACCCATGAAGGCCACACAGGCACACACAGGACCTCAGAGAGTGGCCGGCACATATGAACTGCTAGTCACTGCCATTTATTGTTAGAGGCTTACTAGATACTACACACATACTCATGGGTCCTCATCACCACCTGTCTGGTTAGTATGTTTTTGTCTCGCTTTACAGAAGGAGAAACTGAGGCTCAAAGAAATGAGGTAGCTGGCACAAGGTTAAAGAAGCAGGAAGGTCAGAGCCACTGGTTTATTCATAAAATATCGACTGCTTTCTGTGTGCCAGACTCTATTCCAGGCATCGGGGATTTTGTGGTCCATGAGCTAGACAATGTTCCTAGCCTCTTGGCAATCAAGTCTAGTTGGGGGAAATTTGGAAGCAAAATCGTCTGCCTCCAGAGCCCATGGGTCTGGCCACCAAGTTGCCTCCTTGACAGGTGATAGGTTGTATCACTGTTGTCAAGCACACAGCCGAGCCCCTCCCATCCCCCATCCTGTGTTAGGGTTTCTGGGATTCTGTGCTTGGTGGGACTTGCTAAGAAGAGCTCTGATCCAGGGATGGGGGAACAGGCTTAGGGTAAGGCCACAAGGTTCAGTGTGGGGTCCTAAGTTCTCGCCAACTTTGAGGAGAAACTGCATTCATTTTGTAGTCAAACCTAGCCTTTGCCGCCCGTGCTTCCTGAAAACATTTTCCAGTTGGCTGCGACCTCCCCAATACAAGAGGGAGAGCTGCCCAGACCCACATCCTCTCTGGGGTAGAAGGGAGGCCACACCCAACCTGGTGGGTGGCAGGTGAGGAGTGGGAACTTGGGCTCCCTCTACCGAGCCACTGGGGCAGTGCAGAAAACACCAGCATCCTAGGCACAAAGCAACCCCCACAGAACTTCCTTCCCATCAAGATGATGCAGCTGAGTGAGTCCTGGTCAAAAATGGCACCTCCTGTGGCTGTCAAGGACAGCAACAAATCTGCAGTGGAGCTGTCGGGAATGCTCACTCTTCTGTGGTACTTGCCTCTGACTGAACCTGAACTTTCCCCAGCTGTACATATACGGATCCCTGGGTCTAGCCACGTGAAGCTCAACCCCCAGGCCTCCGCTGGAGGTGGCCTCCTCACCTTCCTCTTTGCCACACCAGACACATACTCCTTCTTCTTCTGGGGTCTTTGACCCTAGCCTGTCCACCACCACCACCACTACCACCCCTGAGCTCGGGGCAGGGGTGCATGGATCATGACAAAGATTGGTCCTGACTCCCATTTCCAGGCTCAGCTTTGCCTCCTGGAAGCCACCACCCAGTATTTTTGGAGCCATTTAGCATCCTAATGATTAGCAAACTATTGCGACCAGATGCCTAGGCTCTGCTGAGTCAACAGAGGTCCCAACAGCAGCGAGGAGCAGACCCTGGCCAGGGTACCTGGGAACGAGTCACATGACCTTTCAGGGCTGCGGTCTCCTTGTCTAAAAATTGAAAGGATGGAGGTTAAAAGAGACAAATTATGGGAAAGCATTCTGGGAAGATAATACACTAGCAGCTGTTGGTGTTCCTATTATGTCTGAAACAGAGAAGTCAGCTCAGATGCCTTATCCTTCAAGACTCAAATGGGCTTTGCCTGAATGTCCCTCCACCAAGTAATAGACCCCTTCTCCTCTCAGCCTCTCTGATATTATGCAGAGGTGGGGGGTTATGGGTAGGGTAGAGTTTTGCCCAGTCACCTGGACCTCAGAGCACCTGCTTCCACTTAATTAAGCCAGATTAGGGACCTGCTTGGTCTCCTATGTGCCCTGGACCTATTTTATGTCAAATCTATCTGAATTTGTAATATAGCCCCTTCTCCTAATTTTCATTAAAAGTCTGACAAGTGCCTTGGGTGTAGCCAACTTCATAAGAGACAGAGGAAGTTTACCTCAGAGCCGCCCAGACGACCGGGAGCTGAATGTCAGACGTGATTCTTCCAAGACTTCCTCTGGCTACTTCTGGTACCTTCAGGTCAGCCTCCCTCTTCTCATTCCTAATCCCTCATCAATCAGTTCTCTCCCATCCCAATTCCTGCTTGTTCCTATAACAGAGAAGTTTAAACACTTCTTTCTGTGTCTTCTGTCAACTTTTGATTATCAGGGAGATATTCAGGACCCAGACCCCAACGAAGACAAGTCCTTCCTTTAAAGGAGTTTAGGTGCCAGCTGATGGGATAATGACTTCTTTCTCTCTGCTACATTTTTATTTCTCTCTGGGCTCCCCATTCATGTGGACCGGAGAGAGGAGACAATGAAGGCTGGAGGGACATGAGAGGAGAGGAGATGTGGAAGGCCCCAGAGATGGGCTCCATTGCCTCTCCTTGGTCCACTGCACAGTTATTTTTGAGGGGTCTCTGCTCCCCATCTGAAAGTCGGAGAATCAAACTCAAGCATTTTTCCATCTACAGGGCAGCATCTTCTTAAAGGAGTACCCTGTGAAGACATAGTTCACTGATACTTTATGGATGCAGGACCCATACCTTTTCCAACCTAAGTTGAAGTCACATAAGGAAGGGGACCCAGGAAACTCACCTTACGTCCAGTCCTTTGTCCACTTGCTCTGGAACTCGGAAGGCCAAGGACACCTAGCTCTCAGTCTCCTGGCCAGAGAGAGAGAGAAAGACAAGAGCTGTGAGTAGTAAGGAGGCAAGACTTCTAATAATTGAAGATTCCAGATAATTCCATGTGGGATCAGAACACCCCATACAGGCCAGTTATGGGTCTCAGTTTCTTCATCTCTATAGTGTGCTCTCTGGTTAGCATCACAACAATAATGACAACAGTGACTGCAGATAATAATAGTTGCCATTATTTGAGCACTTATTATGTGCCAGATCCTACCCACATTTTTCACTAGATACAATAACCATATGATGTCAATACTGTTATTACCCTCATTTTACAGATGGGGAAATTGAGGTCTAAATGGTTTCCTTTATCTAAAGTCACATAAATTGGAGATGTAGAAGGTGGGCACTACCTCTTAAGCACTACGCCTTCTAATGCTTGTGTACAATTTGCAATTTAGAAATGAAATTCTCACGCATTATTTCATTTATCCTCATTTGGATACACCCAACCTGGAAGGTATTTCACAACCATACCACAGACAAGAAACTGAGGCTGAAACAGACACAGGGGTCTGCCTGCCTTTCTTTTGCTTAGAGGAGCATGAGGGTGATGCAAAAGTAAGGGGTATTGATTCTGCAGTAGGGAGATTGACTGAGGACCGGGATGGCGGAGGGTGTGTGTAAAACAAGTGACAGACACCTTCCCTAGCATGAGGAAGCTTATAGGCTGGATGGAGAAAAATGACACAAACCACCCAAGGAGGCTTAGAGTCACCTCCGGCAGCTACTGCCTCTTGCCCTTCCCGGAACACACCAGCTTGGCACTGGCTTGAATTCTTCTAACAGTTGAGTTGGTTTTGCTGTCTGAGGCACTGGGCACAGTGACAAGGGGCGGTCATCCCGGATCCGCAGTGAGCATCGCACAAGAGTATGGGAAATAGCCCCTCCTTGGGACCCCACTACGTGCCCTATGCGAATGCCCCCCTGTCTCCCGCCTGCCCATTAGCCACCCAGGACTCTGCCAGCCCCTCTGGACGCTGACGTAATTACCAATAAGAAGATGAATATTTAAAGGGACTGTTATTTAACCGGCAAATGCTTCCTCTCCAATTCCCTCCATCACTGTCTCTGGATGGATTCTAGAAAGATTGTTCTGACTTCGACCAGGAGCTGCCTGTGGTTTGGCCTTGTTGAATGGTCATGTGACCATTCTCTCCACTGTCTAGGTGTGGGGCCTTAAAGGTAGAGGGGACCTGTGGCCAGACATTCTGGCCTGGCTGTGAACATTAAGGCCAGCCCCCGCCCCCCCACCCACCACCATTCTGCAGGGGACCTGGCCAGATAAAACCTGACTTGTGGGGGAAGGGGGGAAAGAATCACAAAAACAAAAGGGACCAGGCACCATGACTGATTTCCCCTTTGCTATTATTGACACCTCACCTCAATGCCACAAAGGCATTGACAGTTTCTCCCCAAAGCCAACCCTTAATCTCAGACTTCTGGCCTCCAGAACTGTGAGAGGTGAGCTTCCTGCTGTTTTAAGCTTCTCAGCATGAGGTGATTTGTTACAGCGGACACGGCACACTGATGCAGGGAGGTAGGGGATGAGGTCTGAGAGTTGAGAATGATTCCCAGTGTCACGGCCCAGCTGTCCCAGAGGCTGGCGATGTGGTCTGTTGAGCTGGAGAATGATGGAAAAGCCTTGTGGGCTATTTGCAAAGAGCGGGACCCTGACTACCAGGAACACGGGACAGGTATACGTTGACGAGAAAGTAGGAGAACAGAAGCGTCCAGGACCCATCTAGGAGTTGGGTCCCGAGCTCTAATCTCTGCACTTTGAGGGGCTGCTCTCAGTGACTCTGGGGCACAGTGGGGAAGCAGCCCTGAGACCTAAATTGGCCTGTCTCAGGGGGCTCTCTGTTGGTCAGCCTGGAGCAAACACAGCCCACACCTGTGGCCTTCGGTATCCGGTTACAACTGATTGTTCTCTTTCCATGATTACAAAATAAAGGGGTCCCCATGGGGTTCCAGGACCGAGTCCAGTGGTGAGCGTAGTGTACTGTGGGAGCAGAAGACAACAATGGGCAGGACATGCCCGTGGGCAGCCACAGGGCAGCAACTGGGGACACAGAGGGAGAAGCGGTGGCTTCAGGGACCAACTAGGTCTCTTCTCCGTTTTTACCTGCAAGAAGCACACCGTTCCTTGCCTGTTCTGTAGAAAACTGGCTCCCGCACCCCACAGCCGGGCCCTGTAGATCTGCTGACACAATGAGTGCAGAGGGCATCGGACCCAGACGCCAGCTGCCCTGCCCTCCACGCAAATGAGCCCGAGGATGCCCAGCCAGCAGCATCGATGAATTTCCATTGGCCCTCAGGCATCATTTTCTCATAATTACAGCAGGGTCCACAGAGAACATGGGGCTGGCATGCCCCGAGAGCAAGGCGAGCCCCTCACTCTCTGAGGGTCCACGGAAGCAGAAGGGAATTTTTTTCCTGAGAATTAAAGGAAAAATAAAATCTGATTTAATTCTTAGGAAATTGCCTTTTTACCCACCTGCATAAGCCCGTATTTAAATGCTAATATGTTTGGCCTGCTGGGATAACACATTTATTATTTTTTTTTTCCTGAGCAGCAACAACAAAAAAATCATTTATTTATGAGAATTATAGACTCCCGGCCCTCTCTCCTGACTTCCTCCTCACTTTCATTTTCACCTACCATCTGGATGTGTCTCTCCCCAACACATGTGAAATCTGTAATCATCGCCCTCCCCAGACCTGATCCTCTTTATATCTTTCCTGGTTTTGTTTCCATAACTACTGGTGGCTTTTGACCCCATCCTGTTCTCCAGACTTCCCTCTGATCAGTCACCAGTCCTACTGACTCAACCTCCTCCCTTGGGGTAAATTACCAAATCTGACGGAGCCTCTACTTCTTCATCTGTAAAATGGGTGTAATAAATAATATTGACCTCAAGTGCTTGTTGTAATGCCCAGGTAATCCAAATACAACACCCAGCACAGCGTCTGGTAACAGACTAGCAAATCATGGTGATTATTTTTATAATGGCCATGACCCCCCTTGGAATCTGCCCTTTTCATCTTAATGGTTATTCTATCAAGAACTGTTCAGTGAGCTCTGAGAGGACTCTATCCTGCTCATTAGCAAATACAGACTGTCACCATTTGCTTCAAATATTTGCATGCTCTGAAATCCTTTACCTTATACGTTTGATTGCTTGTTTATAGTCTGAGCACTCCTATCCCACTCCACCCCTAAAATGAAATTTCCACCAGGGAAGGGATGTTGCCTTATTGACAGGTGTATCCTCAGTACCTGGCACAAGGTGGGATTCTACACATTTGGAAGGGAAGGCACCGAGACTGAGCTGGTTAAGCTACTGACCTGCAGCTTCAAGGGCTCCCTTCTCGGTCCTGCTCACTGACGCCTGGTTGGGACCCTGCAAGCCACATTCGTGCTGTGCCAGCAGCCCCAAGGTAGGCTCTGCCAGCAGGGGAACAAGGTGGCTGCAGGCTGGAGGAGAGACCCATGTTCCTTCCAGGAGGCTTCCTGCTTCCGCCCATGTCCCCAGTGCAACTAGCAGTGGTATCAGTTTCCGGTGCCAGAAACTGGTTCATTTCTGATATGTATTTTTTAAACTCCCAGAATCAACCTCATAATTCCGCTTCAGAGACACCAGCACCAGCCAGCCAGCACCCCATCCTCGGAGGAACGGGTCTTGGCCGCACGGAGCCCCTCCCCCAGGCTTCTAGGGTCTGAGAATCCCAGTTCTTTTCCTTGTCTGTCCCCTGCCCAGGGCTACACCTGGCAGCTGCTTCCTCTAGTCACCACCTCTGTGATTTCTCAGTGTCCCCTTCTGTCTTGTCAGTCCTCCAATACCCGTATAAAGGCTTTATGTGAAATTCTTGTTGTCAAACTAGCTGGTGTGGCTGTGTCTCCTGGCTGCGTGTGACTGTGTCTGTGCCTGGGACACCCCTCTCCACCTCTCCACCCACCCCCACAGCCATGGCTGGGGACAGAATTCCTCCCTGGACCTTTGTCTCAACTCACTCCATCATGCTTCCAGAAACAGGGAGCTTATGATTACAATAGCTGCTTGTTTCTTTCAAATCAAGGCAAAATACATCTTCCTCAAGCTGCCAGTTGCTTTAATTTTGAGACCTGGTGAGATAGGAAGTAAATTTCCATGAATATTAAACTTTTTTTAATGTTTATTTATTTATTTTTGAAAGAGACAAACAGATAGAGTGTGAGTGAGGTAGGGGAGAGAGAGAGAGGGAGACACAGAATCTGAAGCCAACTCCAGGCTCTGAGCTATCTGCACAGAGCCTGACATGGAGCTTGAACCCGGGAAACACAAGATCATGACCTGAGTTGAAGTCAAATACTTAACCCACTGAGTCACTCCGGGGGCCCTAAATTTCCATGAATTTTAGAATCAAATGTCAAGTGGTCTTAGATTCAAATTCTGCCTTAGCTGTGTGGCCGTCAACAAGTTCCTTTCCCTCTCTGGACCCGTCTCCCATGACAGCATGGTGGCATGATAATACTTTGCTCACAGTGTTGTAAGGATTACATATGTGAAGATAACTCCACACATAAGACTGTCGGTGAACACTACTGTCACTCTCCTCCTCGTGAGGACAGTCTTCCAACCTTCTAAAGGACAGCACGTCTGTCCTCTCTAGCCTTGCTCTCAGACGGGTCAGCGCACTCCTGGGGGCACGGACGGCATCTGGAGCCCCCATCTGCCTCTCCTCCTTCCCCCTGGAAGTGCCGTGTGAGGATTCCTGTAAACACTATCAGGCAGGGCAATAACTCTGTCTTCCCAAGTTCCTTCTGCTAATGCACAGCTGTGACAGGGAGCCTGACTAATTACACACCTGCTGATGATCTAATTTCCCTGGTGCCACCTGAATGCTCCATTACTGTGTGGCCTTTTCTGTTCCTTATTTGCAGAATAGTGTGTTCCTTGGGCAGAGAACGATTCCTTCCTATACTCTTCTATCATGAATTTAATACTGATGCAACTGGCCTTCCTTTGCGGGGAATATTCTTAGCACACTAAACACCTTGCCCACATTTCTGGGGGTTCTGCCATGTGACAGTTTGGGGGCCGCTGACCCCTTCTGGGCCTGCGTCGTTTCTCTCACGCTGAGAGTTCAAATACTTGATCCTTGCTGAGATCAGAGGAGAATCTGAAATGCTTAGTGTTTGAGTTACTATGAGGGGAAATTAAAACTTGGAGCCTGGCTCTCAGATTTTTGGTAATCCAAAGCTTTATGTATATGGTCTCTACTTTTATGGACTTGTTTTAGGGGCTGGGGGCAGGGGTGGGGACAGCACCATAAGAGTGGCCACAATAGACACAGTAATAATGACCTCGGCCACTGACAGAGTGGCTTACTCTGCCAGACACTCTATTAAGCACATTGATTTCATTGTAGCCTCCCCAAATGAGATAAGGGTTATTATTCCCATTTTCCAGAAGGAACAACTGAGGCCCTTAGATCGCAGAACTTAGAATTTCACGCCTGTCACTGGCCTTTGTACTTGCTGTTCTTTCAGATGGAAGAGTGATTACTCTGTGGGCTTTGTGGCTGGTTCGGGATCTCTGCTTAAATGTCATTTAGTGGAGCAAAGCTTTTCTCAATGACTCTGTAAGCTAGAAGCTCCTGTCCGTTTCCACCCACTCAATAAGCTCTCTTTTCCTTCACAGCACAGTCTTTTATGCAGACACAATGTCCTTCCGCCACAAGAATGTGACCCCAGTAAGCCCAGGGACTTTGTTTCCTTCCTCACTGTGTGCTCAGTGCCTGGGGCAGAAGTCAAGGTGGTGAGTCTTCAACATTCATAGCGTGGAACCCCGTGTTTCAATGCCTGGGGCAAAGGGCGGTGCTCTTAACCATTACCTGTCTTACCTGGAGGGAATGAGGTAGGGGTTCTTGGGATTTGCCAGCTCCCTCAGACAAACAGTGCTGTTGTTTTATTCCCCGCTACGTTTCAAATTCTGGGATTCCAGAATTTGGAGCTGGAGCCCAAAAGCAAATCCCCCCCCACCACACACACACACATCTCCTGTCATTCAGTAACAGATGCACCGCATGGCCTTTTTTTTTTTAGAAACTTTTTTTAAATGTTTTATTTTTATTTATTTATTTCTAGGAGAGAGAGAGAGAGAGAGAGACAGCGTGAGCAGGGGAGGGTCAGAGAGAGAGGGAGTCACAGACTCTGAAACAGGCTCCAGGCTCTGAGCTGGCAGTCAGCACAGAGCCCGACGCGGGGCTCGAACCCACGAACCGCGAGATCATGACCTAAGCGAAAGTCGGATGCTTAACCGACTAAGCCACCCAGGCGCCCCATGGCCTTCTGGGAGTCTCTCCTCCCGCAGATTGCTGGCCAGGTTTGAGGCCGAAGACAGAGTCTTGGGTCAGCTCATGCCATTAAAGTCATAGGCACTTTTCTTCTGGCTTCTCAGTCTTTGGCATCCCTGCCTCATGTGGGATGGGAGAGAGAAGCACGAGGATCTAGCCGGGAGCTCTGTCCTCCGAAGTTCAGAGGGTAGTACTTTCCTCGGCAAGTGACCAGGTAGCTACCACCGCCTTCCTCCGTCTTTCTCTAAACTCTCTCCTCCTCCCTGGTGGAGGTAGCATGGCTCTTTGCCTGCTCCTTGCCCACCAGGTGTGTTCTGTGATCTAGTTCTTCCCTTCTCGTTTTTTAAATTTTTTTAAAACATTTTTTATTTATTTTTGAGAGGACAGAGACAGAGCATGAGCCAGGGAGAGGCAGAGAGAGAGGGAGACACAGAATCGGAAGCAGGCTCCAGGCTCTGAGCTGTCAGCACAGAACGCGACTCAGGACTCAGACCCACAAACCGTGAGATCATGACCTGAGCCGAAGTTGGATGCTTAACCGACTGAGCCACCCAGGCGCCCCTCCTTCTCCTTCACACCTACCTGCCCTGTGTCTCTATTCCACTAAGATTCTGCAAAGTGGACAAAGTTAATCAGACAAACGGATTCTTGACAAGGGTTTGGGGCCTGATGATGAATCCACTGTAAGGTGGGGAGGGCACTGACTTTGTGTGTCCCCTTGGCCTGGCTTGGTGTTTTCTACATCCTGGGAGCTTGGTAAATAATGGATACATGAAGAAGTGAACAAAAGACATTAAGACTCCCAAATACCATGTGCATTTTAACTGGGACCTTCAATACCTTAAGGCAAAGAGTGAATAATGTGGCAATTTCAAGCCCTGAGACATCAAGCACAATAGGGTATTTTCTGTCACAATGCCTTTCTCTGTATATGTTGTGACTCATACCATGCTGGTGAGTCAGAGCACGCAGGCCACTTTGAGGCTCTGTGCTGTGGGCTGTCTCCAGGGCCTGATCTTAGAGCTGACTTTGGATGGTGACCCCCTCCACCCCCCAAGGCTGAAGTTTGCTTCAAGATTCACCTCCACGAGACTCATGTTAAGATGGAAGAACCCAGGCATGGAGCATGAATTCCACTTATCTGGCATTTTTTCAACTGGTGGCCCGTTCTCTGGCTCTTAAGCAATCTGTTCTTCTCTCAGCATCCCAGAGAAGCAGGTGACAGGGAGACAAGAGAGGGAGAGAAGGACCGATGGAGAGAAGAGAAAGGCTTTCCAAGGGCATAGCCTAGTTCAGCTGAAAGTAGATTTCCTGTCTGCTGTTGGCGTGGCCACCGTGCATTCACGGTGCCCATGCTGATGGCCCAGAAGGACCTTCCGGGTCCCCAAGGAAAGTAAAGTGTGAATGTCATGGGGGAGGTTGTGCCCGGTACTTGGGGTGGGATGAGACCTCCGCCAAGGTCCCTTCTGACCTACACAGTCTGTGGGACTGAACAGCAGCCAGACTTTTTATTAAGCACATTTGCACACTGGGCTTGATATTTGCACATGGCCTTGCAGTTTTACTTCTCAGAGTATTATACTGTAATCAAATCCTGTTCCCCTGTGGCCTTTCATTATCAAGGAAAGCCCTGATTGCACTCCTGTCCTAACGAGAGCGCACAGACTCTGGCCTGCTGTGCGGGGCTGCGAGCTGGCTTGGAGCAGTCGACTTTGAGTCGGGGCACCTGGAGCCAGAAGCCGTTGGAGGCATTGGCCTTCTGAGTCACGGAGGCAGACGACCCCTGCTGCTGGTGCCCAGGGAACTGCACAGGCCACCACCATCCCCCACCCCCCCGTGGCTCCTCACTCAGCCTGACTTCATGATGCAAACTGGGCTCCTCCGCTGCCGCCTGCAAACTTTCCACTGAGTGCCGAGCCTCGGCTTTCGGCTCTGTGGGGAGTTCTCCCACATCCCGATCGAGGCAGGGAGAATTGATCTATTAGATTAACCAGGAAGGAAAGAGCGGGAGAGCGAGCAGGAGCTGCTGAGCGGAGTGTTTTTGCGTAGCTGTCCCCTCCCTTCTGACTCGAGTATTAATTGCTACATTACCACTGCCATGTAAGAAAGACAGCAAAGCCAGGGAGAGCTCCAACTCCTCCCGCCGGCTCCGCTCAGCCTCACTCCTCCTCGGTGCCCTCGGAGCGCCCTGTGCCCTGGCAGTGCGTCCTGCTCCCAGCCCTGGCATCCCGGGGTCCTCCCCTGGTGAGGACTTGAGTGGACAGCGCGGGGGGAGGGGGGGTGGCGGGAGGGAGGGAGGAAGGGAGCACACATCGTGCCCTGCAGGCTTTCTGGATGCAGAAGCCGGACTCACTGCAGAGGCGGCTCTTCCGTTCCCAGAGCTTCTGGGATCCATCCGTCTCTCAGGGGTTGCCTAGGCAGGCTCCAAGTTCCAGGACCGCGCAAGGTGGGTGCCTCCCCTCCTGGGCGCTGACAGCAGAGCCTGCCTTCCCTCTGCCACCATGAGCGGCTGCTCCAAAAGATGCAAGCTTGGGTTCGTGAAATTTGCCCAGACCATCTTTAAGCTCATCACTGGGACCCTCAGCAAAGGTAGGGAGCCTGGCCTTGACCCTCATCTTCTGTCTTAATGTGGTGGCTGGCCAAAGTGGCAAGTGCCGTCGTGTGGTGACTGTGGTTGTTCTGGTGTGCTGGGGTCTCAGAGGAAGGTGGGGGGTAATGGGTGGCTGGGATGTGGGGGCGCTGACAACCTGGGTCCTGGCTCTGAGCAGGCAGGCACCACGCCAGGGAGCTCAGCCGGCTGTAATTGCCTGGAACTTTGGGAATGGATTTGGTGGTGTGTGGCTGATTGGGTGCAGGCGAGCAGAAGGACAGAACCGTTCCCCGAGCACTGGAAGCTGCTTGGCGTGACTAGAGTTTCAAGAAGTTATCCAGGGAGGGTTGCGTCTTGTTGATAAAGGAGAGATTTGACGCTGTGGGCCGTGAGTAATTCTGCAGCGCAGAGGCGCTTGAGGAGGCCAGCCGGGGGCGGCAGCGGGGCTGGGACCCACCACGCCCCAGCAAACACGGGATTCGGATTCGGATCAGCTCTGGGTCTGGTGTGCCGAGAGCTTTCTCTCACTGGGTTCCAGTGTCCTGCGTTTTTGGGGCTTTGAACATCATTCTGCTTTCCGGGACCCCCGTTCCTCTGCAACGTCAAGGTCCCCTATGTCAACGTCTATCTCCTCTACTTCTCCAAGAACTGGGGTGGCAGGGGGTTGGCAGGTTCGACTCCCAAGGCAGCCCAGAAAGGGAGACTGTGAGCCAGACCTCGGACTGTGTGTACACAAGTCAGCCTCAGGCTGGAGAGGGAAAGCTGACTTCTCAGGGCCGTTCCTGTCCCTGGGGCCCCGGATGACACTGTGCCAGGGAGGGTGAGGCGCTCAGAGACACTCTGGCAAACTTTCTGGAGATAAAATTTAAAGAGAGAGCAGCAGCATGATGTGGCTACACTGGCTGGAAAAAAAAAGCCTTTAAATATTCATGCCCTCTTTCAGGGGGAAAGAGTCTTTAGGGGAGATGCATTGGAAGCAGCAGNTTTTTTTTTTTTTTTTTTTAATGACAAGGAAAGAAGAGAAAGGCTGCATGTGGCCAGCTCTGATGACAGGGGGCAGGTACCTCGGGCCCGGCAGGTGCAGCCTGTACGGCAGGTGGGTGTGGGAGGGAGATGGTGAGGTTTGCCTGTCTCCTTTCTCGGGCCCGTCATCATCCCTGCTCTGTCCCCACTATGCTTCTGAAGTAGGGCGCTGCCCTCCAGGACACTCAGAGACCGAACGCCCAGTGCCGAGGCCCAGGCCGTGGGCAGATTCACTAGGGCCCCTGGAAGATGGACAGAGGTGAGGAGGAGAGAGGCAGGCTTAGAGGATGGAGCAGGGTTCTTGCCGAAATTCAGTCCTTCCAGAGAAATGGGATTTTCTCCCTGCGTCACGGATTCCAGGATCTCCGGGGAGGAGGGCTAAGGGGCCACCTCGGCGTCCCAGAGGCTTAGCAGAAAGGAAGAGCTTTGGCCCGGACTCAGGAAACCTAGGTCTCAACTCCGTCTTTGCTCCTCATGCAAGCCTCAGCCTCTCTGATCCTCAGTTTCCTCATCTGTAAAATGAGTCCATTACCTGCAACCTGTTTACCTCCCAGCGCTGTCGAAAGGACCCAGGGAAGCTGAGACATGGGATCCCTGCACAGATGGGAGGGAGCCATCAGGGACTGAGATGGGCATGGGTCTGGAGAAGGTGACCCAGGCCATGCCATCTGCAGGACTCAAGTCAAAAGGCTTTTAATGTAGCTGACCACAGGTGAGTCTGTGCACTCCAGGCAGCACCCGAGGGAGAGAGAGATGCCAGTAATAAGGGTAAGTGTGAGAAAATGAATCAATCAGGGAGAGAGCATGTGCAAAAGTGGTGGTGGGGGGGGGGACAGAGAGAGAAGGAGAGAGTGGTTAGATGGCTATTTGAATAAGTGAGCAGGGAGATACGGTCTTCTCCATATTTGCCTACAATCATTTGTTTAACATTTATTCACTTAACACCTACGCTGTGCCACGTTAACTGCTAGACACTGGACACATGGAGAATATGATACAAGTCCTCCATCAAGAAATGTGCATGCTGGGGGGGCACAGGCTGAATGCACAGCCATCTGCAGGACTGGGCAGGTGGAAGCAGGCTGGCCTTAGCAGAGCGAGCAGCACTGGAGTGCCGGCCTCTGCAGAGGAAACCAGACTGCAGGGTGGGATGCCCCTAGAATCCCAGAGACTAAGAGCCATGGGACATGGAAAGGGCTCCACGGGGACCCCCACTGGGGACCTAGTGGCTACTTGGCCTTTCTCTGACCTGCATCTCTAGTGAGTTTCCTATAGCCAGAGGTCAGGGGGGTGGTCCCCAGTGGGTGACAGGGCAGGATTGTGTCTCTCCAGTCTGCGGAGAACACCTAGTGTCTACACAGCCTGGCTTCTCGCCAGGCACACGTTGAGAAACTGCTGTTCTGCCCAACCCAGGTGTTTGCTAAATATTTGTTAAGTAAATAACCATGGGGGCAGGGCCAGGACTGGAGCAGGGGAGCAAAGAAAGGTCTTTCTTATGCATAGGCCAGCCCTGGGTGACTATAGATTAGACCCTACGTGGACACATTACATTAGTTTAATGCTTGTTGGGTTTGTGATTTCCCTTACTCATCACTCATTGTACTGAGTCCTCAATTTGCAATAATCCAACCCTTAGAAGGACTTTTCTTTCTCCCTTCCAGAACTGAGAAATGTAGAGGTGCCTGGGGTCTCAGTTAAGTGTTCGGCTCTTGATTTCGGCTCAGGTCCAGCCCAGGCTGATAATGTGGAGCCTGCCTGGGATTCTCTTCCTCCTTCTGTCTCTGCTCCTCCCCTATTCATTCTCTCTCGCTCTCTCAAAATAAATAAATAAACATTTTTTAAAAAGAACTGAGGAATGTAAAGATTCTATAGGACCAGGTACCTGCTGCTGGTTGTGGGGGCAACTCGTTATTTCCTTACCTGCCTTAGAAATACCTGGAGAACAGGGAACGCCCACGACCACCCCTCCCCATCCTTCCATTCCTGGACCCCAGCCACCTGCCCCTGACTTTAGCAATTCTTTTCCCACTGGTCTAAGCTGAGGGTCGCCCAGACTTCTCAAAGGTGCCCTTTTCAGAGATGAATTGATCGGGTCCTCTTGTTCATTCATCTCCTTGACCTTGAGCTTTTCCTTTTTAGCTCTGACCACAATCTGTAATCCCTGTTCCTTTTAAAAAAAATGTTTGCTAAAGGCTGCCTTCCCCACTGGACGTCAGACCTGTGAGGGCAGGGATCACATGCTCACCACGGTGCCAGCACCTGGCCCGCCATGGCCCTTCACCAAAAGCATTAAATGGACAAAGCAGCAACTCAGCGCACAGACACCGGCTGAGAGTCCCAAGAAGATTTTAGAGTGGGAGCTTTCTAGAATTCACTGTGCAAGCCCCTGTCCCAGAGGTGCTCAGCATAGGCTCTCTGTCCAGCTGCAGGACCTGAATCTGTGGCCGGAGGGTGAGCCTCTAGCCAGACAAATCATTTGGAACCTCCCTGAGCTTTCTCGGTATTTCAGGAAGGGCATTTAATTGTCCCCATGAGGGGAAGCTGTGTGGGGGGTGATCTGGGACACTCATCCCTGCCCCTTCAGTCCTACTTTGATTTGTTTTACGTACTGAATTTCTTCAAAATTTAAAGAACGAGTTTCTCTCACTTAAAAAAAAAAGTTTGCAAGCCAGTTATGCAGAGGAAGTAACAACTGATTGCCAGACTGGGACATCCTTGAGTCCCCTGCAAACTGGCTAGGAAGTCTCCTGCAGGGTCCTTGGCTTCTCTGGCCTCAGTGACCTAATCTATAAAATGGAATCAAAATCCTCCTTATAGGATTAAACAAGGCTGTGTATATAAAGCTCCCTGCATATTAAGTGTTCGGGAAATGTTTGTTGATGTGACTGCAGTTATTAGCCGATACTCGGGACTGTGAGCGCCTCAGGGTACGGACTCCATCTCACTAACTGCTTGTTTCTTCAGAGCTGGCACAGACTCTCAGAGTGGCCTCTCTAGAACATTTGATTCCCCTCTCCAGAATTTGCTTTCCTACGGCCCCACCTCGTGCTAAGACTGACCTTTGAGACATTTCCCACAGCCGATTACCTTACTAGATTAGATGTTAATAGCATGACCCAGAGCCAGGCCCTCCCCGGCTCTTTAATTGAGCAGAAGCCCAGCTTGAGAGCTTGGTTAAGCCACGGGTGGGAACAGAAGTTGCTCAGGCTCCACTCTGGTTGGGGAGGTTGAAAAGCCCTTCTCCTTCTGCACTTTGGAAACTCATCTGTCACCCCAGGCACAGATGGTGAAGCCAAAGCCAACAGGAGGGAAGAATCCACTCCAGGAGAGATTCTAGTTGTCCGGGCCACCCGTATGGCTGCAGGGTGGGGAGGGGGTGGCAGGGCTGACCTTGTAAGATTTATCTCAAGGACAATGCCCTGGAGCCCCGACTCTGTTCTCCCATGCAGACTGGTTGTTTCTCTCTGTGCTTCAGACCTGTCAGAGACATACTGTTCCTCTTGCCTCTTCCCCTCAAGAAACTGACCTTGAACTTGGCTCTGCCTTCAGGCAGGCCCAGCTTGAGTCCCGGCTCTGTCATCTACCAGCTGTGTGAGCTTGGGTGAGGTACGCAGCCTCCCTCAGCCAAGGTTCCTCACTTTTAATTGGAGGTAGTAACAGTATCAATGGCACAAGGTTGTTTTCTAATTCAGTGAGGATAATGCAGCTGACAAGGCAAGTGGCGACCCTGCACTTGGAGGAAGCTGAGGATGAGTCCCTCCTTAACCTTTGTGCCATAGGCATCTCTCCTGTCTTGCCCCAATTCTGACCCTCGGAGCAGGTATTGCAATCACCATTCTAACAGATAAGGAAACTGACCTTTAATTAAGCCAGGTGGCCCAGCTGGCAGTAAGTGGCAGAGTTGGGATTGGAACCCAGGTCCCACTGGGGCCAAGACCAGGTACTTGCCTCTCCACACCACAGAGCTGGAGAAGACACCCCAGAGGAGATCTGTCACTGGCAAAGAGTGCCCTCAGCTTCCAGCTAATTTTGTAGGCGGATTCATCAAGAACTGTTGTACCCGCTGGGGCTCTTCAGGGAAGCTACCGGTGTTCTAAAGGGTTGTGACAAATTCCTTAATGTGGCATGACCTGGGTTAAGGAGTGAGCTTTATGGGGAAGAGAACACTCTGCAGGCCAAGGTCAGCAAGACGTCTACATACACGCTCTTCCAGCGTCACTATCATCTCTCAGATAGGTACTCTGGGGCCAGGGCACCTACCAGATGCTGCATGGGCTCCAAGTCCCTGAGGGGCCCTTTCTACCACTCTCCCTTCTTATAGGGCAAGTGTGAGGAATGGACATGTCGATGTGGAAACACACAAGGTTTTAGGCACCAGACACTCTGGAGTTAAGAGTCACTGTTTACTAGAATTCTCTGGGAAAACAACGGCACTCACCCTGGAAAACCTGGGTCCTCTAAGATGTGACAGAGCCCTCTGTCAAAAGGAGGAAGCCACCTGCCCCATGAGAAGCTCAGCTTGTGTGCCCTTCCCTTTGCTGGGGCTGGAGAAAGTCCCCACCACCCCATGTCCCAGCTAGGTCCTGTCTTGGCAGTACAGGCCAGTGCTGGGTCATCTTAGGACAGCTCCACTCCCTGCTTGCATCCAGGAACCTCTGAGTGCTGTGTGTGTCTTGTCATAGGCAGAGAGTTCAGTTGCTGGGGGTTCTGGTCCACGCTTGCCCCTTCAGTCACAGTCAGCGCCCACCAGTGTGGGAAATAAGCCTGCCTGGGCTCTCCATGTCCACCAGCCCTCATCCCAGCCTGCCGGGCTCTCATCCTTGTCCCCCTACACCATGCCCATCACTACCTCACCCATTTGGCAGTCCAAGTGCTCTCTGGGGCCCCCAAAGTCCCATGGAAGAGGCAGGTGGGGCCTCCCCCCACCAGCCCAAGCTGTCCTTCTTCAGGGCCACCAGGCCTCTCTTCCAGATAACCCTGATACTAGACAGGAATAATTTGTTCAGGGCTGCTTATCCTGACACTGCTGCACAGACATCCTATTAACTTCAGGACCACAGGGGAGTGGCTAGTTTGTTCCAAATTAGAAGTAGCTGGAAATGGGCCCCTCTGGTAGGTGGGAGGGGCACCATGGGCTGTGGTATCAAGGCAAAGGTGGAGTGGATCAAGGCAGGTCTTAATTGGTCTTTGGAGACCTAGAGATCGCTTACCATGCCAGTGTGACCTTCACCTTCCCCAGTCCTCAAAGGGTTACAGAATCTTCCCTGGGCCACCTCTCTCACTAGACCCCAGACCCCGAGTCCTTGAGAGCTGTTGATTCCCAAGTGTGGAAGTGGTCATGTGATGTAGCCAGGAAAGAAGGCTGCAAGGTGCAGGAAGAGCCAAAGAATGGCTCCAGAGTCAGCCAGCCCTGGGTTCAAATCCTTGCCACTTACTCACAGGATAGCCTTGGACAAGCTATTTCCCATTTTGAGCCTCTGTCCTCCCCTAGAAAGCGGGGCCAGTAATTCCTATTGCATGGGGCTACCAGAAGACTGAACAAGACAGTACATGTGAGGTGTGCAGTACGTAGCACATGGCAGCTGCCTGGTAGAGGCCAGGTTCTGCCCTTCTCTTCTTCTCATGTGATGAGACCTTGCACTGGTAGCCAGGAGAAAGGAGGCATTGCTGAATGAGTGAGCTATGGGTCAAGCCCTCTTCCAGCTCTTTTCCAGATGGGCTGCTCCTCCAAAGTCACCCCTTAACCCCCGCCACAGGCCTTATCACTCTCTATTACAACTTCTGTAATCAAAAACTTATTAACAACTGAAATGATCCTTTTCATTTAGTGGTTTTTGTGTTTCCTACCCAACCCCCATGAGGACATGAGCCCTACAAAGGCTCTTGTATTGGGCTTGGTTTTCATTTTTTGAGTACCCAATGCATGTTGAATACACAGTGACTGAAAGCTTTCCCGGCCCAACAACATTGGGCCTTGTAGCCAGAGTCCCTTTGGGAGGCCTGGTCTCCTCTTGTTCTGAATTCTGTGCTGGAGTGTGACAGAAGTGATCAGTCAGAATGACCCTGATAACATGTTGGGTCAGTGCAATCCAGAGCAAGGGTTTGGTACCCCACGTGCTCTGTGAGATTGGTCCCTCAGCAGCAGGCCCACACTACCTGTCCACCACAGCTGGCCAGTGTCCCCTCAGTGTCCATCTGCACCACAACCAGAAGGGCAGGAAGGAGGACCCAGGTTCTGAGGGCCCCATGGAAGGGCAGAGGTTGGGGGAGAGGAGAGGGAGCAGAGATGAGACAACACAGGCTCCCCAGGCCAGCTGAATAGAAAAAAGGCCAGGACCCTAGGAAAAGATGTGAGAGAAGGTGTTTAGCACCACCAGTGACCGCCCTCCCTGTATTCCTCATAGATCCCCAGTCTGAAGGCGGAAGAAAACCTTTCTCCTGTTGGGGTGAGGGCAGGAAGGCCATGAACACAAAGCAACCCTGGTTCTCTCTGGTTGGAGCCACCATATGTCCAGTCCATGTTCTTAGACTCACAGTGAATAACAGCTTTGGAGCCAAGCCTGAGTTCAAATTCAAATCTTCACATTTGCTCACTGAGTAAGTAGCTTCCTTCTCTGGGCCCCAGCTTCTTTATCTCTAAAATGAGGGAGTTGCTCATTTGAAGTTCCTGTCCACTTTTAGAGTTATAAGATTTGTTACCAATAATCACAATGCTCGCTTGTCACAGCACCCTCTCTGGGCCTGACACTGCTCTAAGCGCTGTACATACACAAGAGTGTTAGAAGGCAGGAGCTCAAGTTAGGCCATTTACAGATGAGAAACTCAGAGCTTCAGAAAGGGAAGGGCCAGGCTCTGAGTCACATAGCCAGCATGGGACAGAGCTGGAAGTGGAAGTCAGCCTGTCTGCCTCCAATTTCTGGCTTTGTCCCTCTCATTTCATGCCCTCCATTTCTAAAACTCAGATCTGGGACAGGAAAACAATGAAAACAAAGCTGATCCCTTCCCAGTTTGGCCAAGATTTCTTTCAGAAATCAAGGTGTTAAGACCTCTGTTCTGACCAAAGCAGCACAATTCTGGACAATTCCCCTGAGACTCAAGTGCCCATCTATACTGCAAACCACCATCGAGGGCCATCTTTTCCAGGCAAACAACAGAAACTACAGGAGACCTGGCCAAACAGCTCACACTGCCAGCACAGGAAGAACAGAAAACACCACGCTGCAAGCCTTCCCGCTCTAATGTCAGTCTGGCCAGTTTCCACTTCTTGCTGGAAAGAAGTGGGTTGGAAGCAGAGGCAGAGAACTGGGCAGAAGTCAGGGAGAGAGGTGACTCTGATGCTTATGTCTGGGAGGCCAGGATTAGCCTGCCCTAATTTTCTTTCTGTAATCTTTTGATTAACCCTGGACCAGTTTGGATGGCATTTTTCAAATCATCTATGCTTGGCAGGCAGAGCCAAGCCCAGGCTTGCCGCTTACTATCTGCAAACATCAGCTTGGAACCGGCTGTCATTCGGAGCCTGGGACAACAGGAGACATGCTGGGCCGCAGAATGCACTGGCATCCTTGTGCTAGTTAACCCTGCCCATGCATTGCAAGCCCAGAAACAGCAGCCTATCATTCCACAGTCAACAGGAACCATGTAGAAAATAATAATTGCCACCTTCCCTTGAGGGCTATTTATTTGCTGGGGCTTTCCAAGGATCCCTATATTCAGTCCAGTCTTTGCTGCAAGTTACCTATGCTCACTATTTCCATCTAAGGGTGGGAGAGGTTGAATAACTTCCCCAGGTGGCAGAGCCAAGGTTGTGACTGAAGATTCCAGGCAGTGCTAAAGGAACACTCTCTAGGTCAGATCCCTCAGCACTGTCACCCTCTGTTATGGACTGAACTGTGTCACACTTCCAATTCATTTGTTGGAGCCTAACCCCTCAATGTGACTGCACTTGGAAATAACACATTAAAAGAGTTAATTACTCTGGTTTCTCTTCAGATCGAATAAATCTTTCGCCTTTTCCTAAAAAAAAAAATAAAAAATAAAAAATAAAAGGCTAAATGAGGTCACAGGCTGGAGTCCTGATCAGATAGGACTGGTGTCCTTTAAGAAGAAAGGCACACACAAAATGAAAGAGGACAGATCACAATCAATACTGCGGAAATACAAGCAAGAATAAGAAAATATTATGAGCAATTATATGCCAATAAATTGGGCAATCTGGAAGAAATGGACAAATTCCTAGAAACATATAAACTACTAAATCTGAAACAGAAAGAAATAGAAAATTTGAACAGACTCATAACCAGTAAAGAAATTGAAGTAATCAAAAATCACCCCATAAACAAGAATCCAGGGTCAGGTGGCTTTCAAGAGGAATTCTACCAAACATTTAAAGAAGAGTTAACACCTATTCTTTTGAAGCTGTTCCAAAAAATAGAAATGGAAGGAAAACTTCCAAACTCATTCTATGAAGCTGCCATTACCTTGATTCCAAAACCAAAGACCCCCATTAAAAAAGAGAACTACAGACCAATTTTCCTGGTGAACATGGATGCAAAAATTCTCAACAAGATACTGGCCAACCAGATCCAACCATATATTGAAAGAATTATTCACCATGAACAAGTGGGATTTATACTTGGGATGCAGGACTGGTTCAAAATCCACAAAACAATCAATGTGATACATCACATTAATTAAAGAAAGAATAAGAACCATACAATCCTCTCAATAGATCCGGAGAAAGCACTTGACAAAATACAGCATCCTTCTTTGATAAAAATGCTCAAGAAAGTAGGGATAGAAGGATCATACCTCAAGATCATAAAAGCCATATACAAGGGACCCACTGCTAATATCATCGTCGATGGGGAAAAACTGAGACCTTTCCCCCTAAGGTTAGGAACACGAAAGGATGTCCACTCTTGCCACTGTTATTCAACATAGTATTGGAAGTCTTAGCCTCAGCAATTAATAAAGGCATCCAAATCAGCAAAGAAGAAGTCAAACTTTCACTCTTTGCAGACAGCATGATACTCTATATGGGAAACCCAAAAGATTCCACCAAAAAACTGCTAGAACTGACCCATGAATACAGCAAAGTCGCAGGGTTATAAAATCAATGCACAGAAATAGGTTGCATTTCTATACACCAATAATGAAACAGCAGAAAGGGAAATCAAGGAATTGATCACATTTACAATTGCACCAAAACCCAGAAAATACCTAGGAAAGAACCTAACCAAAGAGGTGAAAAAACCTATACACTGAAACCTATACAAAGCTCATGAAAGAAATTGAAGACACACACACACACAAAATGGAAAGTAAGCCATGCTCATGGATTAGAAGAACAAATATTGTTAAAATGTCGATACTACCCAAAGCAATCTACATATTCAATGCACTCCCTATCAAAATAAAACCAGCATTCTTCACAGAGCTAGAACAAACCATCCTAAAATGTGTGTGGAACCAAAAGAGACCCTGAATAGTCAAAACAATGCTGAAAAAGAAAACCTAAGCTGGAGGCATCACAATTCCAGACTTCAAGATGTATTACAAAGCTGTAATTAAGGCAGTATGGTACTAGCACAAAAGCAGACACATAGATCAGTGGAACAGAATAGAGAACCCAGAAATGGACCAACAAATGTACGGCCAACTAGTCTTCGAAAAAGTGGGAAAGAATATCCATGGAAAAAAGACAGTCTTTTCAGCAAATGGCATTGGGAAAACTGGACAGCAACATGCAGAAGAATGAACCTGGACCACTTTCTTACACCATACACAAATATTAACTCAAAATGGATGAAAGACCTAAACATAAGACAGGAAGCCATCAAAACACTAGAGGAGAAAGCAGGCCAAAACCTCTTTGACCTTAGCTGTAGCAACTTCTTACTCAACACATTTCTGGAGGCAAGGGAAACAAAAGCAAAAGTGAACTATTGGGACCTTATCAAGATACAAACTTCACCATGGTAAAGGAAAACAGCAAAACTAAAAGGCAACCAATGGAATGGGAGAAGATATTTGCAAATAACATATCAGATAAAGGGTTAGTATCCAAAATCTATAAAGAACTTATCAAACTCAACACCCCAAAAAACCAAATAACCCAGTGAAGAAATGGGCAAAAGACATGAATAGATACTTTTCCAAAGAAGACATCCAGACAGCCAACAGACACATGGAAAAATGCTCAATATCACTCACCATGAAGGATATACAAATCAAAACCACAATAAGACACCACCTCACAGCTGTCAGAATGGCTAAAATTAATGACTCAGGCAATGACACATGTTGGCCAGGATGTGGAGAAAGGGGATGTGCTACTTTTGCACTGCTGGTAGAAATGCAAACTGGTGCAGCCACTCTGAAAACAGTATGGAGGTTCCTAAAAAAAATTAAAAATAGGACTACCCTATGACCCAACAATTGCACTGCTAGACTGCTAGGTATTTATCCAAAGGATACAGGTGTGCTGTTTCGAAGAGGCACATGCACACCAATGTTTATAAAAGCGCTATTGACAGGAGCCAAAGTGTGGAAAGAGCTCAAATATCCATTGACAGATGAATGGATAAAGAAGATACGGTATATGAACGCGCGCGCGTGCGCACACACACACACACACACACACACACACACACTGGAGTATTACTCAACAATCGAAAAGAATGAAATCTTGCCACTTGCAACAATGTGGATGAAACCAGGGTGTATTCTGTTAAGCAAAATTAGCCAGTCAGAGAAGACAAATATCCTATGATTTCACTCATATGTGGAATTTAAGATACAAAACAGATGAACATAAGGGAAAAGAAGCAAAAAATAATATAAAGATAGGGAGGGGGCAAACCATAAGAGACTGTTAAATACAGAGAATAAACTAAGGGTTGCTACAGTGGTTATGGGAGGGATGGGCTAAATGGACAGGGAGCATTAAGGAGGAAACTTGTGGAATGAGCACTGGGTGTTATATGTAAGGGACAAATCACTGGAATCTACTCTTGAAATCATTATTGTACTATCTGCTAACTAACTTGGATGTAAATTTTAAAAAGTGTTTAAAAATATATCGAATTATAAAATCCTAATGAAATACATGTGTAAATTTTAAAAAGATTAAAAAGGAGAAAGGCACACATAGAACAAAGGCCACATGAGGACTCAGCAAGAACACAGCAGTTATCTGCAAACAAAGGACAGAGTTCTCACCAGAGAGGTCTCAACCCTGTCAACACTTTGATCTTGGACTTCCAGCCTCCAGAACCATGAAAAAAAATTTTCTACCAAATCACCCAGTCTGTGGTTTCATGCTACGGCACTAGAAAGAAAAGAAATCTACCCTCAGAGACAAGTCTCTGCATAGCATCCTTTCCCATGTTTTTTTATTGTAGCAAATATACATAATATAGCATTTACCATTTTTACAATTTTTAGGTGTACCATTCATAAATGTATGGTCATAAATACATTCACACTGTTGTGCAAACCATCACCACCATCCATCTCCAGAATTTTTCAGACGCCCCAAACTGAAACTGTGTGTCCTCATTAAACACCATCTCCCCATTCCCCCTCCCCCAGCGCTGGCAACCACCACACGCTTTCTATCTGTATAAATCTACCTGTTCTGGGCCCTGCATATAATGGAATCATACAGTATTTGTCCTTTTGTGTCTGACTTATCTCGCTTAACAATGTGTTCAAGGTTCATCCGGGTATGCATCAGAATTCCATTCCTTTTGCAGGCTGAATAACATTCCATGTACGGATATACTGTCATTTTCTTTTATCCATTCATCCATTGCTATTCATCCATTCCCATGGTTTTAAAATACGAAAGGGAATCCCGGCTCCGCTTGCTCACGACCCTGCCTCCAGTGGTTTCTTGACACACCTGGGGTCAAATGCAGACTTCTCTCAGGGGCTGACAGGCTTTGCTTGATCTTCCCTTTGCGTTTCCATCCTCCATTGTGGTCTTCTTCTCCCTGCGGCACACCCCAGCCACACCAGCACCGTCAGCGTGTGGACCCGCACAGTCTCTGTCACCTCCACTGGACACTGTGTCAGAGCTCACCTGGCTCTGTCCGGCACGCACACACCCCCACGCAGCACCCCTTCCACATCTCCCCCACCAACACACTCACATATCAGGCACTTTCTGTCCACTGACGCCATCTTGTTTTTCCGCATAACACTCACTGCTCATGCAATGACGTTACACACGGATTCACTTGCTTCTGGCCTGGCTTGCCCAGTAAGAGTGGGAACGTGAGGGCAGGGACTGTTGTGGCCATCACCGCTTTCCCGGCAGTCGTGGCAGGGCCTGACACATAGCAGGATTCAGTGGAAGCTGAGGGGTCAAGGCAGGTGAGAAGCCCAAGGCCCAGGGGAGACCACCCAGAAAGTGGACAGCAAAACTGGCCTTGAATCTGGGCCTCTGAATCTTCTTCCCTTTCCCCAAAGCCTCTGCCCTGCCTCCCTGCTAAAGGGCCTGGTTCTGTATCCCACCTTGCTTGTCTGTCTGTCCATCTTACCCTTTGGTAAGACCATCAGTGACCCTGCTATATGTAGGGCATGAGGGTTGGAGCCGTTTGTGTGGCTCCTTAGCCCCCCATCCTGAAAACTGCCCTTTCCTGTCACTGGAGCTATGGGTCATTTAGTTAATCTTCGATTTATTCTTCCCATGGAAAGAGGGTAGTGTTGCCACAGGGAAAAGACTGACACTCTTTTCTAGTCTCCCCTCTGCTCCATTTGGCTGAGAGGTTCCTCTGTGGGTGTGTGAAGTGACCAGTCACCAGCAAAGGCCACTGGAGGCTGCAGACAGTGGACTGACAGTGCTCCAGCCCTTAAGGATCCAGGGCTTTCTGGGGACATGACGTTTGGGGTTCATCAGACTCTGAAGCCACCCATTACCCTTTGGGAGCCACTTGACCTTCGGAAGTTCCATCACCTCTTTGAGTCTTGCTTTCTGCTGGAAAGTGGACATAATAATTTCAGTCTTGCAGGTTTATTGAAGTGATGCATGTAAGTGTTTAGTGCAATGCTGTGTCAGATAAAGAGCTCAACAAATGATCACCTGATTTTGCTTTTATGTGTTATTGCTATTTATAAGGACTGAGGTTATATCTCCTCTCATCTGTAGTCTAGTCAAACCTCTTAGGTCTCAGAAAATGGCTGGTTGACTGAAATCACCCATGTGGGTCAGAAGAGAGTCAGAGACTTCTCCAACATTCTCTCCGCCTTCCCTTTCCCTACCTAGAATCTGAGTTCCAGTGGCAGATGGGACAGGAGGGTTAGCACTCCATTAAGAGAATGAGCTTAACATCCAGAGCCTTCAAAACCCATTCAGTTCAGTCCGTTCCCTCCCCAGGCCCCACCCATTCACAGTGAGCACTCTCCTCCTGACGAAAAGATAGGAAGTACGGCAGAGAAACCCGGGCCTTATAAGCTCCATAAGCTTAAAACCTGAATGTTACTACATCTCTTATGGCCTGGGTCAGACTCCCCTAAGGACGCCTCCACCCTGGAGGCAGGAAGTTGGGCCCCAAATCTCAAAGCCTTATGGGCTCTAGCAGGACATTTAGCAACATTTGGTTCACGCTTTGAACTTCTGGGCCTGGCTCACACAGCCCACGGCCTCAGCCCATGTCCGACCATGGCTCTCCGTCTGCTAGCACGTTTTCCTCCAGCCAGACTGGGTTTCCAAATCAGACTTGTGCTTTATGCCCTGCCCGTGAACCTGTGCTTTATGCTCTGCCCCTGAACCTACTCTCGAATGATTTAGAAAAACACACACACACACACACACACACACACACACACACACACACACAAAGAGAAGGAATGCAAACATGGCAAACTATTGAAAACAATTTGTGAACCAAGTACATGCTTCTGGTACTAATTTTGCAACTCCTTTAGACTTGGACATTTTCAAAATGAAAAGTGGGGGGACATGAAGGAGCAGTGTAATGTGCTCCCAAGTATAGGCTCCGCTGTGAAATAAGCTAAGTGGGCAGCAGTGACCTGAAGCGAGTTTCTTGACTTCCTAGGTCTCAGTTTCTTTGTCGGTAAAACAAAGATCATGAATATCATAGTGTATTTATGTCCTACGGTTGCCTGGAGGATGGAATAAATGTGTGCAAAGGGCTGGGTGAAGAGTCCGGCACACCCTTGAGCATTGTGACCTATTAGTACCAGTGTTAAATATAGAAATCAGATTTTGAACGATGATGTTACCCATGATACCTTCTACCTCCCTGAGCAACTCAACCCTCGGATAACGAAGGGAAGTGCTGTGGCTTGGAAATCTTTTGCTTGCGTGATTCTCTTCCTGCCTCAGGCCTGGAGCAGCCAGAGAGCAGTCTGGTTCCCACTGGCATCCATACCTCCATGTCTTGGCAGAGCTTCTGGCATAGAGGAGAGGAGGCAGCCAAGGAGTGCACAAAACCCCAAATGAGGGACTTGAAGGGCTCAGGTTGCACTTTCAAGAACGTTCTTCTCATCATATACAAGCTGGTAATTTTGCTGATGCAGCCGCTCTATTCCCAGGGGCTTCCTGGAGATGAGGCATCACCTTGATAAATTAGCTGTGGATATAAGCGTCCTGCAGTTGGCATGCAAATGCAATTTAATTTCCAATTAAGCCTGATTTCTAGGCCAAAGGATTTGCCTGCCTCACACTTGGCAGATTATTACAGCCAGATCTATTGTTGTCAACGGTGAGAGTACTCCCAGGAAATGGACTTTCATGGACACACTGGTCCACCAGCCGTTGAATGGTTCAGCTAGGCATAGATGTGGTGTGCAGGTACTGCTTTCCCTTAAGAGCTAAGTTTAGGCAAGTAGATTCAAGAAAGTTTAGCGCAAAGACAGGCAGTCTGTTTGTGGCAGAAATGTTTAAGATGGAGTACAGAAAGAAATGGATTGAGAGGGACAGAGGCAAGTGGTCCTCAGTGGTACTCACAGAAAAGAGAACCAGTAATATGGGGCACCTGGGTGGCTTAGTCGGTTAAGCGTCCGACTTTCACTTAGGTCATGATCTCGCGGTTCGTCGGTTTGAGCCCCGCGTCAGGCTCTGTGCTGACTGCCAGCTCAGAGCCTGGAGCCTATTTCAGTCTGTGACTCCCTCTCTCTCTGACCCTCCCCTGCTCACGCTGTCTCTCTCTCTCTCTCTCCTAGAAATAAATAAAACATTAAAAAAAGAGAGAGAGAGAGAACCAGTAATTTGCTAGTAAGGAAAGGGGACAGTAGGATGCTCTCTGGGCTCAAACAGAGAAGAACCTGTATAATCAGAGGAAAGAGACATGTTTGCTCAAAGAGAGAATGAACATTTGAGGAGCATCCTCTCTGAACCAGGCACTATGCTGGGCACTCCCCATTCAATACTGCATCAAATCATCACAAGCCATCTATAGAACAAACCACATTATGCTTGTTTTCCAATTGAGGATGTTGAGACCCAAGGAGAGTCAATAAACTATCCAAGGTCCTAGGCAATCCATATTCGAAATCCCACTTTTGTGAGCTTTCTTCCCTACAGGTTCCCTCTCCAAAGACAAATAAAACGCATAATTCAGAAACATCAGAAGAAGGTCACACTAAGCTGAAAATTACCTCCCAAAAATGTAAAAATGAGAAAAAAAAGCTTTTCAAACATGTTCCAAGAGAAAGAGTGAAAATAACTGATAGCTGAGTCTACTTGGGGCGAATAACCTGATGGAGAGCCAAGCAACACCCACCTCTGTTTGGGTTTGTTCCCATCTTCCCCACAAGGAGGGAAGTCTGAGAACTGGGAATGATGATCCAAGATGGCGAAGAGGCTCACATGAAGTCAGGAGCTCAGAAGGCTCTGGCTGCTCCAAATCAATGAAGGTCTGGCTTGTGCCTCAGGGAATTTCAATGGAGGGTATATAAAACAGTGTTTAAAGACACGTATGTCTAAGAGGCTGCTAAGAATATGACTACTTGAGTGGTCAATAGAGTCACAGGAAAATTACTTAAATACCAAGAAGAGTCACATGGCCTGATTTTTATTACCGATAGTAAGAGAAGACTCTAAAGCTATGTATAAATAAGCATGCTCTCAACTCCTGGACAAATTCTAGAGTGACTATTAAGTCAATGGTTTGGGAACAGTTGGGAAAGAAAACTGAGATCACTGAGAGAAGTGTGGGGTCCTTGAGAAAGAGTCATGTCAGACCAGCCTCTCTTCCATTCTGCTTTTTTTTTTTTAAGTTTATTTAATTATTTTTGAGAGAGACAGAGACAGTGTGAGTGGGGGAGGGACAGTGACGGGGGCAGAGAGAGAGAATTCCAAGCAGGTTCTGCACTGTCAGCATGGAGTCCAACGGAGGACTCAAACCCATGAAACTGTGAGATCATGACCGGAGCCGAAACCAAGAGTCAGATGCTTAACTGACTGAGTCACCCAGGCACCCCTCATTCTGCTTTTTAATAGAGTGATCTGTTCAGGGATTATTGTGGCCCTGGTGTCCCTGGGTTCCTGTCTAGTGTTTAATGGGCTGTGGGCTGGGTGGCAGTGGACTCTGGCAGATTGTAGCTAACTGATGCCCCTGTCTGTCCTAGTAATGCCCACGTCAGAAGTTTGCAGGGCTTTTTCGGACACATATGTTTGGACCTCAATCTACATCTGTTCACTCTTCAGGGGTATGACTCCAGGGAGCCAGCTGAGAGCCTGATCTCTGTAAAAAGGTGCATGGAAGCATCCAACACATTCCTCGTACTGACTGCTCTGCTCGGCATTCTCCATTTGTTATATGGAGCAGAGGCTGTGAGGCAGGAATCACAGAGCTTTGAGAATAAGGTCTGAAGTCATACTGTCCAGGTTTGAATCCCAGCTCAGCATTTTACTAACTTCAGATCTGTGACAAGTTCAGTTCCTCCCCTGTGCCTCGGTCGTCTCCCGTAGGATGTGAAGATAGCAATAACACGCTAAAGAATATGGTTAGGATTAAATGAGCTATACGTGTAAAAGCTTAGCCCAGCTCCTGGCCTACAAGTGTTCAACAAATGTTAGCTCTTCCTACTATTAGGGATGACACATTCTTGTACAGGGAGGGATTTGCTAAACATATCCCCAAATGGAAGTGGCTGCCTGCTGGTACAATGAGTTACTCACCAAAAGGACGTTGATGTAGACTGTGACTAAAGAGGAATGTTGTAGAGAGGATCCAAGCACCAGATTAAAAAGTGGGGAAGCACTAGATGATCTTGAAGGAACTACTGACCTACAGAGAACATGAGCTTGTATTTGAACAGGAGGAATCAAAGGGGAGTCCACCAGCAGGATTGACACGGAAGGATTGACACGGAAGGATTCAGTGCAACCATCTCACTGGGAGTGGAGAGAGAAGGCATGTCTTGAAGCTGCGTGTACTTAGCAAGGCCCTGTTTTTAGTTCATGTATATCAGGAAAGAGGGAGCTTGGGAAGGGGCGATGGAGACTATAAGAGATTAAAGATTGCAACTGAGGAAGAAGATGCAAGCCTCTGTATAAATCCCCAACTTTGTCCACCTGTCAGCTGGAAGTTGTTGGCTTTGCATCTATATCCAGCACTTCCCCACCCCCCAAATCCTTTAAGGAAGTTAACTGGGGATCTGTCGGAGGCCGGCTCCAGCTGGTCCAGGGGTCCCTGAAGGATGGACGGTGTCAGCGAGAGAGAGAGAGTGTGAGAGTCCCGAGATTCTTTCTGATCACCAGGCAGACATCTCTGTCCTGTCGGTTTTGGTGTCTTTATTTAAAAGTTCAGCAACAACATGAAATCAGAGAAAAGAATTTCTTACAGTGGGAGGCCTCTTGTGATATCAATTGCAGAATTATTCGAACCAAGGAAATAACAGAATGTTCTTAGTGAAAAACAGGATAACATATAAGTTAAATTGTATATAGATAAGCTAGGAGTCATTCTGTCTGGCTCTCAAGAGGATGAATGTTTCTGAATTGGTTTGTTTGTGGAAACTACCATGGGGGCCCTAAATGTGTCAGTCTTTGCACCTGGGTTTATGTTTTAGCTACTCTTATCTATCCTCACCCCAGCTGCCAGTGTAAGGGAGGGTGTTTATGGAATGTAGGCCTTGAAGAAGGGACTGCTATGCTTCACCAATTAGCAAAGATATATGTAGTAACTGTGTTCTGCTCTTAACCCCAAAATAGGCTCTTTGTCTTGGGGCCAGGCTCAATTGTAACTCTTGTGTTCTTAACCCCCTTTATTATCTAAGTCTTGGGTCTGCAAGGCCCATAGGAAGAGCCTTTTGACAATCACCCACTGGGCTTTCATCTGAAACCTCTTTTGTAAAGGCAGGAATATGCTTTTCCTTATGAGGTATCTGTGCTCAGAATATGGGTCTGATATGGAATATTGTGAGGCCTGGTCAATACCAGCAGGCTTATTTCCAACATGAGCCAGTAGTAGCAGAAAGAGATACCAATTTATGTTTCTCATGGCAGGAGCTCTGCAAACACTTCCATGTCCTTGCTGTGACTGCCATCCAGAGAGGCCGGTGCAGCTCCTGGCAGGGATCATCTATTTCATGTGAGTGGGAAAGGAGAGTTACAGAAATCTAGGAAGAAGCTGAGCATCTGAATATCACAGTGAACACTTTTGGCCTTGCAAGCCTTCTCTCTGAGAAACGCTACACTAGACCGGGGTGAATTCCTCCCTGCCTTTCTCATCTTGCTTTAATCTTTCTCCTGTCACTCCATGTGAAAAGGCAGCCACTGGTGAGGTGTCGGATAGCTACACTTTGTTCAAACAGTATATTCTCAAATATGTCAAAATTCCCTGAACGTGACTCTACTCCGAAAGACGTGAGATATGTTTATGCTCCAGCCCGTACTGTCTATTAGCAATAGAATGAATGCAATTTACAATCCACATGCCTAAAGAAGGAGTTTTAAAATTAGGAGAAATTCTGGACAAATTGTTGATGGAGCGGGGCTGCAATCATTTCAATAATTCACAGAAAGATATTAGTATTTCAGGTTGCACTATTTTGAATTTGCATAAGTTAGGTTCTTGACTGTGGAGAAGAAAGGCCTTGGTAATGGTGGGGAGTGGGGCAGGAAGGCTGGATGGAAAAGCTCCTTGAAGGCAGGCACTGGGTCTGATTGACCTCTGCCCTTCCCGTCCCCTGTCTCTGATCCCAACCACATGGGCTGAGTCCCAGGGAAGGGGAAGGAGGGAGCAAGGCAGGTGCATCTTTCCAGGTGTGAGTCACTGGCCTGTGAGATGAAAAGCAAAAATGGTGGAAACACGAGATGCTCATTAGCAATGATTTATTAAGCACCGATGACGGCTTTCTGCTCCTAGGCAGCTATTATCCCAAAAAACGTTTTTCCTCAGTGTCTAACTTATCATGCTCAAATGCCCACTATTTCATGCTCATCCTGTACATGGAGTTCTGTGAGCAGCAGGCAGATATAATCCGGTCTTACTGACAGGAGGAGGGCATGTGTCCCACGCCAATGAAGGTCATTATTAATCATGCATGGGGTACTGGGGGCTGGGCGTTTTTCTAGAGGGACATGGCTTTTCCCCTCTCAGGGGCTATTTGAGTTTCTCTGTATTTTAGCCCCCAATGAAGATGCCTGAAAACCATATGTGAAGGAGTCCCTTTAAGTGACACTTATGGTGGGAACTTTTTCTTATTATTATTTAAATCAAACTTAAATTTTTGAGATACTTGCAGATTCCCATACAGCTGGAAGAAATAACACAGAGAGATCCCATTGTACCCTTTGTCTAATTTCCTCCAGTGGTAATGTCTTACCGTTAATACAATTACCATGGTACAATGTCGTCTCTGAGGCTTTCTTTAAAGACTCAGAGGACTCTTGAAACTTTCCTGATCCCAGAAGGGAGAACCTCTGGGAAATGGTGTACTCCCCTGGGAAGGAATGTCCCCAGGTAAGAACCCAGAGGGTATGGGGTATATCAGGGCTCTCTGGTTGAAAGTGAGAGATGTTCATGCAGATTACAGATGCTCTCCTCTCACATCCCTGACTTATATGAGAGCAGCACTGGGTTCCAGGGATGCAACACTGTTCCTTACCTGGTCCCTGGGGCCTTAGGGGACTGGTGCCCTCAGCCCTTCAGCTAAGTCTGCTCAAGTACTGTGGTTGACAGTCCGCTCTGGAATCACACAGCCCAGGGCTTGATTCCTAGCTCCTCACCTGGTATATGGATGACCTTGGCCAATGACACCTTAGAGCTTCAGTTTTTCATATCTTATAGAGCACTTACCAGTCACCATTCTAGGAAGCTTATAGAATAACTAATTTCATACCAACAATCCTAAAAAGGAGGTATTATTAGCTTCTATTTTGCAAATGAGGAAATTGAGGTATTTGTCCAAAGTCACTGAGCTAGTGAATGGCAGGGTTGGGTATTTGAAGCCAGGAAGTCCACATTGCAAGTTCACATGCTTAACCACTGTCCTGTGCTGCTTCTCCTCTCTGAGGTAAGCTCAGTAGTACCTTGCTGAATTTTTACGAGGCAAACTGCTTAGCACAGTGCCTGGCATGTAATACATAAGCACCAATAAATGCTAGCTAACATTATCTGTGGTATAATTGCTTCTGGGAGCTTCTGAGTATTTATTACTTATTACGGTTGTTAACAACTGCTTCCATTCTGGTCATCTACCATGTGCCAAACCTTTCTTCAGCCCTCCCAACTACCCGAAAGGAGGAGTCACTTTTTAAAGATGAAACAACTGAGAATCTGAGAGATGAAATCTGGCAGAGGCAGAGACAAGATTTATACCCTGGGGCTGCGTCTAGAATCACAGCTCCAGAAGGAACTTCAGAGATGTCAGCCTAACTTCACATCCAGCTCAGGAATTGCTCTGTCAAACAGTCATCCATCCATTCTGAAAAGACCGGTGACAGGGCACGGGTTCTCTCCACCAGTGGTTCTCACACTTGAAGGTACCTCAGAAGCCCCTGCAGCCATTGTTAACACTCCTCCATCCACCACCCCACCCCACTCCACCACAACCCCTTGGGCTCAGCCAGGGCCTGAGAACGTGCATTTCTCCCAAGTCTCCCCAGAATGCTGATGTCGCTGGACCAGGGACTGTACTTTGGGAACCACTGCTCTAAGAAAACTTCTTGAAGTAGTAACAGTAGAGACGATGGCTTAGAACCTTATGTCCTCAACTTATGCCCTTTTCAAGTGTGAGACAAGCTTCCCTTGCAGGGCCAGTGCCTTATACTTACCTGCATTGTAAATTATACATCCCCATCTATGTGGTTACCTTCCTTCCATAGAGGGCTCTTAAAACTGTATGTTCTCAAAGACCTACCTCTGACTGGAGCCCAACCCCTCCCCAGTCCATTTCCACCTGCTTAGTGACATGAGGCTCACTATTCCAAATCTTTTTAAAATAATATCTACCATTGCTTTTCTCATTAAAAACAAACCTAATGAGGGGTGCCTGGGTGGCTTAGTCGGTTAAGGGTCCGACTTTCGCTCGGGTCATGATCTCGCGGTTCGTGGGTTCGAGTCCCGCGTCGGGCTCTGTGCTGACTGCCAGCTCAGAGCCTGGAGCCTGTTTCGGATTCTGTGTCTCCCTCTCTCTCTGGCCCTCCCCTGCTCACGCTGTCTCTCTCTCTCCTAGAAATAAATAAAAATATTAAAAAAAAACAACAACAAACCTAATGAAACCACACCGTCCTACTGCTGAAAGTTTAGAAAAGTACCAAATATAAAAAGAAGGATGAGGAAGAAAATTAAAATTTAACCACCATCCCAATCCCACTGTTAATATTTTGATATATATTTTAGCATATTTCCTTATAGCCTCTTGATATTTATATATATGTATAGTTTATTGAGGTGTAATTGACATGTAACATTACATTAGTTTCAGGTGTAGAACATAATAATTCGATATTTGTATATATTGCAAAATGATCACTGCAATAAATCTAGTTAGCATCTGTCACCATATAGAGTTACAAATTTGTTTTCTTGTGATGAGAACTTTTAAGATTTACTCTCTTAGCAACTTTCCAATATGTAATACAGAATTTTTAACTATGGTCACCATGCTATACATTACATCCCGTGACTTAAGTAGTTTACAACTAGAAATTTGTGCCTATGTGTGTTAATATTGGAATAAAAATGCATATAGCATTTAGTGGCCTAAAAGCAATATTCTAAATGTTCTGCATACGTGGGAGCTGCCGTTGTTTTTATTATGGAATTCAAAGAGGGAACAGAGGTTTGTCAGGGATGGCAAAGGTTGGCTTTTGAGCCAACTGAGAGAACAGAGGCACAGAGATAAGCATCATTGCTGTCTGTGGTCAGGGTCATCGGTGCAGTAGAAAATGGGTTTAAGTCAGCTGGGTGGGGACAGGTAATGAGAAGCTGTTACCAGCTGGCCTGGAGCTCTCTGAAGCACCCAGGAAGCTGTTGTATATTCCTGTTGGGGAATGACTTAACAAAGGAATCTCCCAAGGCCCGCCCACAGCAGAATTGGGATGGATAGGAGCAGAACAGTGAGAAGGCAGGGGAAGGAGACACGGATACATAAGTAGAGAGAGGCCTGGGGGCCCACCCAGTCCCCTGTGACCTGGCTGTGGTCTACCTCTGAGCCGCCAAGATGGAAAGGGACTGGTTGATCTTCACCATGGCAATAATGAGGAGGCCACCGGTAAGCAGGAAGGTGGGCCAGAAGAGAGAGAAGAGGAGGGTCTGGGGCCCGTAGAGGCGCCTGTACAGGACAGTGGTCTCATTCTCCCGAGTCGTTGAGAAGCAGTAGAAAATCCGGTGCTTGTGGAAGTTGGTTCTGACCTTCTCCACGTCGGCCCGGGCTACCTGGTAGTTTTCCAGGCTGCCTGGGATGTAGGAGCACTGTGAGGGGAAGCAAGAGCAGCCATGAAATTGGAAGTCCCTGTTTCTCTGGGCGAGTTGAGGGGCTGGCACGAAGTAAGGGAAAGTGCTGGCTTTGGAGTTGGGCCCCCGGGTGGGTGTTGGGACTGGATGAAGCTTGGGAGGCTGTGCCCTGCTTGGTTCTAGAGGACACCTTCATGGTGTCATTTGTGAGGACAGTGGCCCAGGAGCTGCTCAGGGTACATGCCGCACATTTGGAGGCGGGGGCCCAACCAGAGTCCTGGCTCTGCTTCCGTTGACTGTAGAACCTTAGGCAAATTGCTCACCTTTCTCGGTCTTGATATCTCATCTCTTAAATGGGTTAATAGCAGTATCTCCTTCCAAGGATGTTATTAAAGAAGGGCTTTGAACTTAACTGACCAATAAGTGACACAGACCGAGTGGGCTCTGCATTTGGATCCAGGGAAGAGGTCGTGCACTCGATTGCCCACGGGGCTTATACTGTAATGTCCACATGTGAAGTGAAGGGGCAAGGGCGAGGAAGAGATGACATGTGCCAGCTGACACTTGTCCTGGTGCCAGGGGCAGCTGTCTGGGGGATGGTGGGGCCTGGCGAAATGAAGAGAGCCAGAAGCATCCAGACTGGCAGTGACATCACTCCATCTGGACGATGGATGCCTTGGGATCCCGAAGACCTATGAAAGCCGGGCCTCCAACATTTCAAGAAAAGGCAGAACACCAAATTTTAATGTGAACTCCCACAATTTTAAAACATTGGCGAAAATCTGAATCAAAAACCCTCCGGGGTCTAGCCCTATGTGAGCCAAGCAGAAGATAATCGCAAGCTAGTATCTGACACTGGGATTCAAAGGAAAGAGACAGTACATTTGAAAGAGTCTGTGCAGGGAGAGCACAACACACACTTGATTCTGACACTGGTGGTTGTTATTAGGAGCCTCTGGCCTGGTCAGTGAGGTCCAGCTAGAAAGCTCTGCAGAGGACACACAAAGTGAAGACCCTGGATGTATCCACATTCTGTGCCAGGAGGCCTGAACAGTATGCATGTGAGGCTCTGGGAGATATTCTGCAAGGTGGTCCCCCGCCACAGAATCTGCAGCAGACCACCTGGCCAGAGCATAGCTCCCTACTGACTCTGAATTGTTGAGGGCGGGGCTCAGAAGACAAATGATTCCTTCACACACAAAGGTTTGAGACCACTGACCTAGTATAATCATGTCCAAGGTCAAAATGTGTAATGTTGAGCCAGCTTCTCCCCAGGCCTTGGTCACTTCTTGGATGTGAAATGAGACCCATCCCCAAAGCTGCCAGACCTGAGAGCAGTCATCCACAGTAAAGAGAATGGTGCATCTTGGTTCTGACAGCTTGGGAAGTGGGGGAGCTGCTGCTGGAATAGGTTCCCAGCTGGCCAGGGAGCAACTGAGGCTAGAGAAAGCTGCCTCCAAGGAAGGAATTGACAGTCAAAGTTGTTGGGCACTGCAGAGTCCCAGTAGCAGGTGAACTCAGAATTCTGAGCTGAGAAGAGCTAACCTATCTCCCCAGTACCTCTGACTATGACTTTGGGTAACCTACTCTTTTGAGTAAAGGTGTGGCTGTGGAGCCAAATAGACCTGGATTCAGCCATCCGTTCCAAGTCGTGTGACCTTGGTGAGTGCCACAACTTATCCAAGTCTTGCAAAATGGGTTTGTAAGGACATTAGAGGAGGTGATACATGGAAAACACCTAGCACAGAACCCAGCACATAGCAGGTGCTCAGTAAATGGAAGATGCTATCAAAAATAATGGGACTTAACTATGAAATTACAACAACAGCTCTTTCCATTCTTAAAGAGGGACTCACGGATAAGCTCTGAGGTGGGGGCTTGTGCCCACCCTGGGCCACTCTGGGTCCTTTGCCAGCATGTGGTCATGCGGGATCCTTTGGTGGGGCTTTTTGACAATACACTGGACAAGAGTTCACTCTGCAAGACTGACCTCAGAGGCCTGGGGCTAACTGCACCCTCTGTCCCCTGCCCTAGACCCAGCTACCCCCAAGTTATATGAAGGATCTGAAAAGGTCCAACCTTTCCCCCAAGTCCTGTGACATTGCTGTTCTCAGCACAGATCATGCAAAGGGGCTTAGAACCTCCCACGCTAAGGCTGGTGGGAGAACCAGGAGCTGACCAGTAGCCCCTTTCCTCAGAGTGAGCTGGGGGGAGCCAGCCTTGACTGGCCTTTCACACGTGAATCCAGAGCACACCCAGCTGGCTCAGAGTACGGGCTCCCTGTACCCCAGAGCCTACTGAAAGTAGACGGGGTAGCTGGTGCACCGACCTGGCTGCTTGGCAAAACCGCATAGGGGACTTTCACTGTCCCACCAGAGCAGCAGCCTGCCTTTAGCATTTCTCCTGGTGATGCCTGGGTGCTAGGAGAGAGAAGACAGAAGAGCCGGTGGCTACCAGCCTGCACTGTCCCTACAGGTCCAGGCAGAGGCTTGTCTCGCGTGCTGCGGACAGCTCATTCTAGGGGCAGATCTGGTCCCTTGCTCCTCTGAACTGGTAACCTCAGGGTCAGGGTCAGGCAGACAGCCTGCAGGACGGCCTGCTCCCAATTCCTATCACACCAGTGATCACTCCTGCTTGTCTTTGGAAATTTGCTTCCTGCTCCTTGGGATAAGTTAGCAGCCACTGAATGCCAAAGAAGAGCAGGGGTCCTAGAAGGAGCTGATTCGGGGGCCCAGGGAGCTCTACCCCCATCTGGTGAGGCTGGCGACCTTGCGCTGTCCAGACCCACTTCTCTGTGACCCCCCAACACTGTCAGTAATCCCACTGCGCACCGTCAGCGCCCTGCCCTTCCCATCCCTTCAGTTGCCAAACTCTGACTGTCAGCAGGCATCCCTACTGCAGGCCCAACCTCCATCCTGGCCGCTTGTCATAGCCCAGCCTCTCTGCCTGATCACTGAACTTCACACTCCTCTGGAGCACTCTGGTCCTGCCCCTAGGACCACAGACCTTTTAAAGACTCCGGTTTGCTCGCAGAAGTAATTCTAAACCTTAGAAACACCTAGAGAGCCCTAAAATTCTGTACCAGTTGGTCTGGTGTAGGAGCCCAGCTTCGTTAAGTCCCCACACGGTTCCAATGCTGGCCAGATTGAGCAGTGCCAGCTTGCCTGATCACATTTTAATTCCATAATTGCGTAGTGCTTGGCAGAGATGACAGACACACAGCTTGTACTGTGCCAGGACATCATTAGCATTTCCCTCCTTTATGGTCTACTTGAATTTAAATTCCTGGTAACCAGTAGAGCCATTTCCTGGGAAATGCTAGGGGAGATGGTGGATCGGTTCGGAGGCACTTATGACCCCCACCCCCTGCTAAAATCAGCACCATGGAGCATTATCTGGAGTGAACTTGTTCCAGATAAAGCTCTGGCCTTCTGATACAAATGCAAAGGAACTTGGTCTGTCCTGAGCCCAGGTTGATGAGAGACCTGTCCTGATCGGACTGCCTTGGCATTTGCTCTATTTGCTATTCAGGCAGATCGACCTCTACTTCTCTGAATCAGTGTGTTTTTTGGTAAAATGGTGATTGTAGATAAACTTAGCCCTTCCCCAATTCCCTTCCTTATGCTGGACTCCTAAAGCCTTAAAAGAAAATCTCTATTGACTATAAGAGTCTAACTCTGTCTGTTGTAGGATAGGTTCTTCCACCCACTTCCCTAATGGGGCTGTGTTGTGTCCTGCACTGGAATTCAGCCCTTACTTCTCCTTTCCTATTGTGTTGTGTTTGCTGTTTCACTCGGATATCCTTAAAGACTATCTTTTTAGCAAAAAAAAAAAAAAAAAAATCAGTAAAGTGTTTTCAATCATCTGTTTTTTTTTAAACATGGGAACTAACTATTATCCATAACTTGTAGCATTTTCATTAAAGTTTTGCTTCTCTCAAAAAAAAACAAACAAAAACCTTTCACAAACAAAAACCTTTCTGATTCCATAGGTGGGTCATGTGAAGCCCACCTCTGTAGCATCTTCCTGTCCCCCTGAGTTCTGCGTTAGTTTCTGCAGCACACCTTCTAGTACCTTCTCTTCTATGCCCTCCCCTTGCCGTGCATGTTGCCCTCCATGTTTCTGTGTATCTAATACCTGTTGGTTTTTAAAGACAAACCCACTTTCCTGACACCCTCACCTTGCTGTTGGCTAGAAACAGTTACTCCTGCCCTTGACCCCATAATACTCTCTGTTCCTCTCTACGGCACTGATCCCTCCCCACTAGATATTATTTCCCATATGAGCTCTCTCCTCATGCATCCAAAGCTCCTGACGCAGGAAGTGCCCAGTAACTATTGGATGAATGAGTGAATGAGTGAGTGGATAAGGCCAACTTGTATTTTCTATAGGAAAGACTAGGATGGTAGGTAGGGGGTACAAGGAGGTAGTGATGGGAAGATCTCCCAAGCACTGGTTTCCAGAGATTGCTCCACCCCTGGGCCTCTGGTTTCCTGGGGGGACGGAGGGGGATACATTGGCTCAGCTCTGGCTTTGGTCTCTCATTTGACTCACCTTATAGAAGTGCCTGCTATCCACCTGACATTGAACTCTGCACACTACACAGCCTCTGTCTTCATAACAACACTCCAGCAAAGGTGGCAGCTGAGTTTAGAGGGGCTCGGTGCCTGCCCCAGGTCATACAGCAGCTAATGGCAGAGCAAGGATTCCAACCCAGATCTGTCTGACTCCAAACCAGAAGAGCTAAGCCTGGCTAGACCTCACACCAGCTGTGGACCCTCATCATGTAGGCTCAGCTTTCTCAGCCTTCACTCTCTAGAATGGGGACGCAGATCCAGTTAGGAAGAGGCCCACACACTTGCCAGGGGCAGGGGAATATGTTCCCCCCACCACCACCACAGTCAGTACCTGCTGGTTCTGGTCGCGAGTGTCCTCCGTGTGGTACAGCATGGCCCACCGGCCCACAGCTGACACATTGACCCACAGGCATGGGTACTGTGGCACCTTTTTGCCCTCCAGCTCCTCCTGGTCCCTGATGTTGGTTTCAATCAGGTGGCACGTGGATTCCTGGGTCCACACACTGGGGAGACCATGCACACACACATATATCTCAGAACCTGGGAGGCACAGAGCAGCAGGCTTAACCCCTTTACAGAGACTAGGGCTGGGACCTTCATCTTGCTATAGAGGGGTGTGACCCCACTCACAAGGACCATAGAATCAGAATATCAATGCTTTTTAGCCTCTTACGTATCATCTACATAAATGATTCTCACCCAGGCTGCAAACCCCAGACCCCAGGGAGCTTTTGAAAAGATTCTCATGTCCAAGCCATGGCCAAGAACAAGTGACTCAGAACGTCTAAGGTGGGCAGACCCAGGCCCCGGTATGTTTTTAACATCCCCCTGCCTTGATTCTGATGAGTAGCCAGACCTGAGATGCCTTAGCCACACCATTCCCGCCACGCAGGAGGTGGAAGAAGAGTTCAGAAAAGTCAAGGGACTTTTCTGAGGCCAAGGGACTTTTCTGAGGCCACACAGAGGCCACACAGGCAGGTCTAAGTAGCTTCAGAATCTGTGCCTTTTCCCCTAAGAAGAGTAGATGTAGAAGGGACTGGATTTGTTCCAGGGTAGGGAGGTTGGTGGGGAGGACGCTTAACCTGGAGATAACATGTCAGAGGCACACAGTAGTCCCGTACAGCGCTTCTCTCGGGTAAGATTCCACCCTGGAATCACTCCAGGCTTATAAAAAGTCAGGAAGAAGCAAGCCCAAGGGAGGCTAACAGCCTCATCAACACATCAGCGAATCAATTGTGACTCATCTCCCGTTTATCAGGCAGGACACACATTGCCAGATGGAGGGGCTGTTAGCAGCTGGAGCATGCCCAGAGGCGAGGCTCTGAGACGTGTCCTCAAAAAGCAAGTGGAGAGGACTGAGTGTGTTTGTTCCAAATAGAGAAGGGATCCGGAACCTCACACCTTTTCCTTTAAAAGCGCGAGTGGTTGACATGTCAGGGAACAAGGGCATGGAACATTCTCTGAGATTCCAGAGCAGAGCTCCAGGGGAGTGGGCTTTGGCCCAGTGCTACATTTCCTACTCTGAAAAGCCCCAAGATGAAATGTTATGTACAATGAAGTACTGAACTCCCTGTCACTTGAGATACTCAACAGGAGAATAGACGCACATCTGACTGGGAGGTTTCAGAAGAGGAGTCAAACTGTGCAAATGAGCTATGAAAATCTAGAACTCTCATTTCTCCTGGAATCAAACTCATGCTGGAGCACTTGCTCTGATCCTTCACTGTTTCATGTGAGAAGGACCTCCTATGTCTTCCGCCCCCAGGTCCCAGAACCCCAGAGGAGTAGGGTCCAGTCAGGCTGACCCTCCCCGCACTTAGGGAGTTAACCCTAAATTGACCCTAAGATTGGGGATTGTCCAGACCTGCTTGCCTGATGTGAAGTCAAGGGGAGGGGTAGGAAGAAGGCCGGGGTTCCTGGAAGACCAGACCCTTAGGAGAATGGCTGGAGGAGGGGGGCAGCCGGGAGAGTTCAGTACCTCTTCTGGTAGAGGGGCAGCATGGTCGTGCCCAGGATATAGTAGGCAATGACAGCGCACACCACCATGGCCACACCCAGGCAAAGGGCTCGAGTCTCTCCCCGCTTCTGGGCCATCACCAGCTTCTTCCCCATGTCCACCGCAGGCAGTGATCATTTCTGGAGCCACAGAGGCAAACAGACATGAGATGAGCTCAGGCAACAGGTAGTCCCCACAAAGGGGGACAAGTAAGAAGGGAGGGTACTCAAAGATCAACATCACCTCTAGTTTTATGTGGAGCTTTGCAACTTCAGAGGGCTTTCTTGTCCCCATATAAGCCTCCCATCAGCTCTGAGAGGCAAGTATCATCCCCTTTCTACAGTTGAAGGATCCGGGGCCCAGAGAGGTAGACTGACTAGTCCAAGGGCACACAGTGTGCGATAGGCTCAGTAATGGTCTATCAGAAGAGGAGGTCCGTATTCTCAGCCCTGGAATCCTCAACTGGTACTTTACAGGGTAAAGAATTTATGGATGCTGAGATGGGGAGATGATTCTGGACTATCCACGTAGACCCTAAATGTAATCGAAAGGGTCATTTGACAAGAGGAGAAGGTAATATGACCAGGGAGGACAGACTGGAGTGATGAGGCCACATGCCAGGGAGTGTGAACAGCCACCAGAAGCCAGAGGGGACAGGGAACAATGGCTTGTCCCCTCAGCCTCTGGATAGTGTGCAGCCCTACTGACACCTCACTGCCTTTGGACTTGGAAGAGGGGAGAGGAGGAGAGAGGATTGGCGAGGAGAGGGGTAGGGACGGGAGGAGAGGAGAGAGGATGGGAGGGAAGAGGAGAGGAGGGGAGGGGACAGGAGGGGAGAGGAGAAGCCCCCCTGTCACAGAGAAGTTTCGAACCTGCTGTCTGTTCAGATCCCACTTGTCTGTAATGCTCTGGTGAGATTGTTACCTACACCGATTAAATAGGTTTGCAGAGTTGTGATAAATGCTCCTAAAACCACTCAGGAGAAGAGAATGGGGTGAGGACATGGGCATGGATATGGTTATCAGGGTGGATAGGATTTAACAAACACAGTGAGGGGCTTCAGACAGGAGGAAGGGTAGGAACTGCTGACATCCCCTGCAGCCTGGACAGGAAGAAATGGATTGCTGTTACAAGAGGAGGGATTTCAGTTAGACTCCGAGAAGAACTTCTCACTTTTGAGAGTTGCTAAATATCTCTATACTTTTTGGATGTATCTCCCATTGAGAAAAGTCACTCAAAGTCTCGGGTGAATTTAGGAAAGATGGAGAATGAAAAAGAAGGTAGGATTTTGGAGGGTCCGCTAGACCTGGTATTTTGGTTATTCTTTTCCTTAAGGACAGAGCGTAGAGTATCGTGTTTAAGGGTTTGGTGGAGTGTGGGGCAGGGAGGACTCTGAGGTCAGCAGATCTGGGATCGAATCCTGACTTTGCCACTTAGCAACCATGTCTATAAAATGAGAATAGTAGTACCTGCTTCAGGGAGCTCTGACAAAGATCAAGTCACACACCAAATATCACTTATTGATCACAGTGTCTGGCCAGCGCCAGCACTCACTAAGCGTTAGCTATGAGTGTAAAAAAGGGAGCCTTGAAGGTTTGGAGCAGAAGCCTCCAGTGCTCCTGTGGAGCCAATTTTTGTCCCACTCCTCCCCTGGGATCAAACGCCGGGACTGGCCCTGCTCTCCTGCTCTCCAAGTGGCTGCCCTCTGCTGCTCTGGGAGCTGGGACCGGAGGGCCAGGACACTGAGCTACTATAGTGATCCAGCCATGGAGCGCTCCCCCCGTAGGCCACCGACACCATGGGCCCCGACACCAGCAGTTCTAGTCTCTCGGCTGACACCGCTGTCAGCCCCTCTGGAGCCCAGAATCCTGATGGACCTCCCTTAAGGAAGGAAGTTCCCGTAGCCAGCGTCTCTCCCCCGCGATCTCCCCACTAACCCTGGGTCGTTGGAGAAACCACTCCCCGAGGGCTCTGGATGCACTACTCACAGTCTCCCGTGCCCTGGAGTCTTCAGCAGGCAGACACTTCTCGCCTGGCCCCCTGCCCCCACCCCAAAAGAGGCTGCCTGAGCTGCAGTGAGAAGCTTGGGCTCCCAGCCCATCTCTGGGAGAGCGGGCTTTGGTCCCCATCTGGGACGAGCCTCCATGCCCAAACATGGTCAAGTCTGAGCACACAGCCCCGGGACACAAACTCGAGAGAGTAGGTACCAACCCCGGAGACAACAAAGGCAGCTGTTACCAGGCCCCCACACATGTAATTTTGAGGGTCTGTAGAAAAGAGATTTTAAACGACAAAAGACAGCGAAACTGAGAAGCCAAGAAAGACTATCCCGGTACATTTGGAGACATTTCTTCGTCACTCAGTCTCTCTGATCTGGCACAGAAGCCAGGAATGGGAAATGATTTTTCTTTTGTTGACATGAGGGAAGGAGGAGGAGTTAGAGCTCCAAGGGGTTGGGCTTATCTGCCACCAGGGGGCTGGTATTTCCCCAGAGGAGATTCGAGACCCTTCAGAGTCTTTGGCACTTGCATGCTGTGTGACCCTGTGCAGGTCATGGCACCTCTCTGAGCTTCAGTTTTCTCAACTATGTTATTGGGATTTTTTAAAACTTACTTTGTTCAGGGTAATGAGGAATGTTAGGGATAATGGAGATTTGAGACAGAGGAGGAGAAATCCAGCTTTTAAAGCCCAGTCAAGCAGAAGCTGAAAGCAGTGAGAGTCCCACAGCTGTCCCAGGCAGCCAGGTCCGGGGACATCCTGCTCAGCCAGGTGACCTCCCAGAGACTGTCCAAATATAGTTTGGGGTCAAGGGCAGAAATCTTTTCCTCTCAATATGACAAGTGAGCAGAGAGTGGGTCTTATAAGACCATAGCCCTCGCATGTAGCTTGATGATGAGGGACACAGGACCCAGAGTGAATCCCCAAAGGAGTGATGCTCCAAGATGGTCCTTGGCCCACCCAGGAGCCAGAGGAGTCCTTCTGGGATCCACAAACNCATTGGAGCCGTTTTTCTATGACCAGAGGGCTCCCTGCACTTAATTGACTGAAGGAGTCATTAAGAGTTACACGTTTGGAATTTATAAGCAAACATTAGCATTCTTCCCAAGGTACTTGTCCTTTTAGAAGATGGAAACAGGCAAGGAAGGAAGCCATGAGCTCTTCTGCTGCACGAAAGTTAGCCCCCCTCCATAATGCGGGGACAATTTCTGCTCTCGACGGTATGTGGAGAAAGACTCAGGTCCTTAGCTGGCTGTGGGGCTGTAGGTGAAGGGTAAGAGAATAACGATACTACAACAATAAAGATTAGTGCTCTGCATTAACGTGGGCTGTTAGAAATCACAAAACACCTTCCCAACTTCAAACCTCCAACACCCTAATGTAATAAGCACTGCAGACTCATAACCATCCACTCAGGTAGAGATTTTTCTACCCATTTTATAGAAAGGGTAACTGAAGTTCAGAGAGGTTAAATAGAGTGCCCAAGGCAAGTTACTTTGCATCTTTGAGTCTCAGTTTGTCCATTTCTAGAATGGAGATAATTATACCTAAACCCTCGGTGCTTTTTGACAAATAAGAGGTCACCTAAGCTTCCTCACCAGCAGATTGTATTTTCCAAAGATGGCCACACCAATATGCATCCCATCCCACATGTTCTTCTTACAATGTGACAGCAACACTCCTCCAGCAAGAGGGGCATCTGTGTCCTTCAACAGAGCTCTGTGACCACCCTGCCAGTAAAAGGTAGTAGAAGTGACACTGTGATTTCCAAAGCTAAGTCATAAACAGTGATACACCTTTCACTAAGCACCCCCTCTCGGGACACCTCCCTTAGAGCCAGCCACTATTATGAGGAAGCCAAGAGGCCACATGTGGGTGTCCCAGCCGACATCCCCAGTTCACGCCTAGCCAACAACCAGCACCCCCCACTGACGTGAGTGAAGGAGTCTGCGCATGACACCAGCCCCAGCCTTCAAGTCCCCCAGCTGAGGCCGCAGACATCATGGAACAGGACCAGCCACCCAATCTGTGCAGCCTCTGAATTCCCCATCCGCAAAATCCATGAGCAAATTAGATGGTTGTTTTATGCCACTATATTCTGAGGGAATTTGCTATGCAGCCACAGTAACTGGAATACACTGTAAGTGATTTAGAAGGGAAACTTGCTGTTCCTAGTGATCGTGGTAGTATTGAACCAATGGGGATGAAAAAGCCTGAAATGACTCTATGGAGTGGTATAGGGGAGCTTTAGAAATGCTGTGTTCTTAGATCAGCTTGTTCACTGGTGCACAAATGGAATAGAAGAACAGTGTTACAAGAGGGAATTTTCATTTATTGAACAGCTATTATGGGCCAGGGGATGAACCACATCCAAATGCAAATACATATACATGTATACATGCGTGCACGCCTGTGTGCATATACATATACATACACATGTGTGTAGACACACGATGTGCACGTGTGTGCACATTTGCACGCATATGTATGCATATACAGACGTACACGCTTGCACATGCATATACATATATATGCATAGGCACACATGTGTGCATATGTATACAATGTAATGCATATACTCATATCCATAAACCTACACATATATGCACACACATGCATATACATACACACATACACGCATATGCATATGCATACAGCAATATATACATTTCTCTCAGCAGTCCTCACCAAAGGTCTCATTTCTATGATTTGCCCAAGGTCACTCCTGTCACATGATGTGATGGAGCCTGGTGTGAACCTGTGCTTGCTGACCCCACAGCTCATGTCTGTTCCTCCATGACACCCTTGGGTACAGTTTTCAAGAGGACCAGTGTCCATTTACAATGTCTGCCTCAGCTGCTTTACGAGCCCCCCTCCTCAGTCTATAGCCCTTTCTGGGTTGTGCATCCATTTATTTATTTAAACCCTTTTGAGTCAATATCTATTCTCTGCCACCACTTGGGATAATAAGTCCCATAAATCAAATTGGCAACCATGTCCTGAGCCCGTGCTGAGAGTATGTCACTGGCTGCGTGCCGCAGGCAGTGGGTATGAGTGGCCCTCAGTCCTCGCTGAGACGTTCACTCACAGACACTTGAGGACCTACTGTGCTCAGGGAGGCTCTGAACACATCACCCTGGTGAGGTGGGTCCCCGTGGGAACAGAAGATGGATTTTTAAACCTGCGAAAAGGCGCAACAGAAAAATAAAATGACGTATTTTCAGGGAGAGAGTAATAAAAGACGGAGGAAATCACAGTGAAAGATTTTTCAATGGAGTTGAGAAGACAATGTATACCAACAGGACAATTTAAGGTCCATGTTCAAATTAAGCGGCAAGACTGGACCTGAGGAGGGGTACGCAGGGCGGCTCCCTCTGAGTGAAGGGAAGCCTCCCGCCTTCCTCATTTCACTCTTTCAGCTGCACTTTTCCTTCCCCTCATTTTTCTTACTTAGTGACAAGGTCTTTTAGACTGCTATATTGTTAACATAATTGTAAGCAGCTTGAAATCCTCTTTGAAGCAAGTCAGAGCATAAATAAATAAAGAGCGCTGCTATCAGTTTGCGTAGTAAGGTTGTTTCCTTATGCTCTTTCCTTACTGCAAAATCACCCAAACTCACGGTGGAAAAGTGGTAAGATACAGAGGTACAGGAAGAGAATAAGGCACAATGATACCCTACCAGCTGGAGGGAATTTGGTGGCCAGGGTGTGTGTGTGTGTCCTTCCAGACACTCAGGAAAGGATGCGTGCATTCTCTGCCTCCAGAGGGCATGTCCTTGGATCCCCAGCCGCTAGTGAGCTCTTCCCCTTCCCTGGGACGCACTCCTGGGGTCCTGCCCTCACTTCTTGTCCCTTAGCCGCTCTCCTCACCTCGTGGGCCAGGTCAGTGCTGTGCTTTAACCTGCTCGGAGCACTGTGTGCAGCTCCTTCCCTCCCTGTCCTTGTAATGCTCTACTTCTTCATGTGCATGTTCCCCATTCACTGGTCTTCCCATTGGAGTATGGAAGCTCCTTGAGATCCCAGGCCAGAACCATTCTTACTCATTGTCACCTCTAGCTTAAAAAATCAGGTTTTTGCTGTTGTTTGTGGTTTAGTTCGAAAAAAAAATCTTTTGCATTTTCAGAAAACGTGCACCTTCTTAACCAGTTCGAGTGCACCGTTCGGGTGTGCTGAGGATATTGACATAGTGGTGCGCCAAATCTCTGGAACTCGGTTATCTTGCAAAACTGAAACTCTATACTCATTAAACAACAACTCCCCATGTCCCCCTCCTCCCTGACAACCACTATCTACTTTGTGTTTTTCCGAGTCTACCTACTTTAGACTCGTACCATAATTGTGTCAGCCTATTTTACTTAGCATGATTCAAGGTTCATCCATGTTGTAGCATTTGACTAGAAAAGAACCTATTTGCTCCTTAATGTAACAGAATATTGTAATCATTTTCCCATACCAGAAAATGTTTTTTAAAAGCTTGTACAGTACATCTTTTACATGGGTGAGCTGTAGTATATTCAATTGAAGCCATGCTGTTGGATATTGAGGAATGGTGCTCATTGGCTTGTTAGTTTAGTGGAGCTCAGGGTCACACTCTGCTGGTCGGTGGACCTGCTCCACCCACCCCTACCCTCACTCGCACCCATCATTGTCCTGGAACTGACAGGTCTGGGGGAGATTGGATCTATAAGGACACAATTTGGGGACTGGAGCCTGGGGATAAAGATGAAAGACCGTAGAAGTGGAAGATGGCAGCAGGTTTCGATTTCCTAGCCCAGGCCAGGCCTGATTTGAGCATTGGCGGGGAAAGAGAGAGAAAAGGGGGAGTATATGCAGGCTGATGGAGCTCTTTTCATACCCTAGTCCGTGGGAGTCAGCCTCTGGGGTGATGAGAACAAAGGGCTCCCAGTGGTGCTGTGACCCTGGGCAGCAGCCCCCTAATAAGGGAATCGGCATTGTCATGTATGGCAGCTCCTGCCTCAGTCACAGAGTCTCAGGAAAGGCAGGGCTGGTGATGTGCTGAGCTGGCTCACGTCAGCGTCATGAGAGGGCTCACGGAGCCCATTGTTAAACCGCTGGGAGCTGGAAATTGGCCACAGTGCGAGTAACATCTATAAACACTGCACATCTGGGCTTTTGCTTTTTGGAGAGCTAGCCTCCCAGCACAGCACTTTAGAGGGCACACTCAAAAGTGGGAAATCCAAGGAGGTTTTAGGTCCTACTGACTATGGTGTGGGCAGGTTGTAGGGAAGCACAGAGAACGGTACAGTACCCTGGGGGCTGGAAGCGCTGGGCTGAGAGCAAGGGAAGGGAGCTGTGTCCAGCATCAGAGAGTCTCCTTGACAGAGGGAATCAGCCTGGGACCCTCAGTGGCGAGGCTGGGGAAGGAAGAGCTGACCTCACTGTCCAGGCCCCTCCAACTGGTGGGAAGCTTGTTGTTCTAGTCTGTCTGGTCAGTGTGCAGAGAAGAGTCTGAAGAAAAGTGGGGAGTGGATCTGAAGGGGCACCCAAGAAGATACGAGTCCATATTTGGGACTGAGGTGGCTTTGGGGTTGAAAAGCCAGCAAGCAGGTCAGAGCAAAGAGCACTTGAACACATAAGGGAATTTCTGCAAACCCCTAGAAATATCCGTGGGGATCTGAAAGCCATGTGGCTCGCTGTGAGCTGTGCCTCTGAGCCCAAATGTTTGTGTATCAAAATAAATGCATTTGTAGCCTCTAGCTGAGGAGATCTGGGAAAACTCCAGTGACTTAAACAGTGCTGCATTATATATTACTTGCGATTTTTGCCCTTTCTATTTCCCTAGAATAAAGACCAGACCCCTGGGCAAAAATTCTAGGGCGAAGGGTCTCTATATTTTTAAGATTTTGATACTTATTGTATACTTCTTTTTCCCCAGGAACATTGATACCAGTTGATAAATGTGTATACACAGCCAGTACATAAGAGTGGCTCCTTCCACATGTATCCACCAACACTGGACACGATAAAATTTACAAAGGTTGCCTATCGAGTAGTTGAAAAATCATTAGTCTCAGTTTTAGTTTGTTTTGCTCAAATTACCAGCAAGGATTGAACAGTTCTTCATATGCTTATTAAAAGCAAATTTTTTTGGCCCCCAGTTTAAAAAAAAAAAAAAACCTCAAAGGAAGAAAATCTATGAAAACAATTCACACAGCGTCTGGTGCATAGCAAGTACTTGGTTTACCATTTATTCCTAAAGTCAGTCATTCAGTGTGTGTTCATGGTGTGTCTACTGCATATGACCAGAAGTGAACAAGAAATCCCTGCTCTGGACATGTTTGACTCTGGTAAGATTCAGGGCCCCAATCTGCATTAGCTATTCTTAGTGGTGGCTGTCAGAATGGGGTTCACTCCTTCTCTTTTCTTGGAATCATAGAAGTCACATTTCCCAGAACTATAGGATCCAATAAGATATGAACTTCCCTTCTGCCGGTGGGAGCTATCTGAGCTCAGAGAGGTGAAGTGACTTACCCAAAGCCACACAGCTTTGATGGTGCAAGGATTGGGATTCAGACATTTCTCTATAGGCTCTCTCATGAGTGTCAGAACATAGTCTGGAGCCCATATCCACTGACTCCCAGGCAGTGTTCTTACCATCCTCCTCTCCTGAAGATTAGTTCTCTACCCATAACTAGAGCTCTCAATTTCTAAGCACTAACATGTGGCAGGCACTGTGCTAAGTTCTTGGGACACAGCATCTCATTTGATCCTGTGACCCTATGAAGAAAGTACTATGATTGCCCTCATTGTATAGATGGTCGCACTAAAGCAGAGCAAGTGTCTGAGACAAATAGGGACCTACTTGTCCAAGGTCACAATGCCGGTGACATGGAGAGCTGAAGCTCATAGCCCTCCTCATCTGAGCAGGATGGTCCAATAGAACATGGTGCAACAATGGAAACTTGTACCGTCCAAATATGGTAGCCAGTTGGGGCATGTGGCTTTTGAGCACTTGAAAACTGGCTATCATGAGTGGAGAACTAATTTCTTTTTATTTTATTTACTGTTAATTAGCTTAAATGTAAAGAGCCATGTGTGACTGGTAGACAGTCTGCAAAGAGATAAACTGCTGGCCACTCCACCACCTTTCCTTCTGCTGCTCCACAGACTCCCTCAGCAGGCCCTGAAGGCTCCTCCCCACAGCCTCTCCTCCACCTGGAGTGGGGATGGGGGCCAGCCGCAGCCTTCCCCGAAGCCTCAGCCAGTGACTCGGCTGAGCCTGAGCCAGGACCCCAGGGAGAAGCCACTCCTCGCTCCTGAGGCCAGCTTTTGGGCTTCCAGCCCAGGGGGCTGGCCCCAACAGCTGCTTCCTGCAGGCCTTTAAAAACATCGTTTTAAGGTTTTTTTTTAACATCTATTTATTTTTGAGACACAGAGAGAGAGAGAGACAAAGCATGAGCAGGATGTGGGTAGAGAGAGAAGGAGACACAGAATCCGAAGCAGGCTCCAAGCTCTGAGCTGTCAGTACAAAGCCCGACACAGGGCTCGAACCCACAAACTGTGAGATCATGACCTGAGCTGAAGTTGGACACCTAGCCAACTGAGCCACCCAGGCGCCCCATCTGCAGGCATTTAAAAAGAGATGCTGCAGAGAAGGGTTTTTCAATCCCCCTTGTTGCACATTAATAAATACATGTTTGTCATCCACAAAGAAGAAGATCGCTTGCACAAAGCTCAAGGGGTTAACCAGATAGATGTGAACTGTACCTTCTCTCAGGGGATACCATCTCCCAGAAGACCCTGTCTCTAAGGAGCAAACCATAGAGGTGTCCAGGGCTAGTTTTTTACAATTCACCATTTACTCAGTGCCTTCTTGCTAGGCTCTGTACATACTTCTTTGTGTTAGTTTCCTAGTGTCACTGTAACAAATTGCCACAAACTGGCAGTAGAAATGTATCGTCTCACAGTTCTGGAAGCTGCAGGTCTGAAATCAAGAGGTTGCTGGTGCCATGTTCCTTACAGAGGCTCTAAGGGAGGGTCCTCCCTTGTCTCTCACAGCTATTGATGGTCCTAAGCATTCCTTTGCTCATGGCTGCATCAGTCATTCCAATCTCTGTCTCCATCTTCACGAAATCTTCTCCTCTTCTGTCTTACAAAGACAGTTATCATTGGTTTTCAAGCACACCCATGTAATCCAGGATAATCTCACAATCCTTAATTATATCTGCAGAAGCCTTTTATTCTAATAAAGCCACATTCACATGCTCCAGGGATTTGGACATGAACAAATCTTTTTTCCACGGCTGCCCGGGGAGGGGGGGGGGGGGGGGGGTAGGAGGTGGGGCACCATTGAAGCCATTATACGCATTTTATTCCATCTACATAACCACCCCAAGAGGCAGGAGAATTATCCAGGATGGATTACCTGCTGTGACAATCTCAAGATTTTACTGGCTTTCCCCTGTAACAGTGCATTTCTCATTCGCAGGGAGTCCAGAATATATGCTTCTGGTTGGGTGGCTCCCCTCTAGGTGGTGGTTACTAGTGAAATCAGGCTCCTTCACTGTGGCCTCGAGGTGACCCCAGAATTATCTAGCCAGTAGACTAGAAGGAGGGAATGGGTATAGAGGGAAAATGAGGGTGACTTGATACTTAACCACCTTGGCCTACAAGAGACATGCATGACTTATCTTCACCTTCCGTTTGTGAAGACTAGTCACATGGTCCCATCCAGGTGCAAGGCAGCCTGGGAAATGTAGTCCTGGAAGAGATGCCACTTCCCAGCATGAATATCACATTATTGGAGCTGGGGGAGGGCGCATCAAGATTTGCTGGTCAGCTGGCTGTGACTGCCAGAGTATCATTCATTCATGTATTCCTCATTCATATAACTCATTCCTTCACTTACTTTTCAAAAGAGGAATTTGAGGCTCAGAAGGGTTAAGTGATTTAACTAAAGTCACAGATCATTTAAATCCTAATTCAATCAGTGTTTATTAAGGGTCATCTGCATTCAATGCCCTCCTTCAGGTAATCCTGCTCTAACTTTGAACTTTGCACACTGTGTTGCTTATCTGCGTGTGTACCAAGAATGACATTGATCAGATTTCTCTACATGGGCCTCCCTGTTCGTTCCCCACCTCAAGTAGTCCAGTCCCTTGTCCTTGACTATCAGATTCTCCTTCCCTCCGCCTGCCTGTCCCTCTGCAGAATGGGGAGAGAGCTGGCTTTAGGGAGGCAGGAGGCAGAGAGGAAACATAGAGCTGAGAGCTGGAAAGGGAGGGGGTGGCTGAAAGAGAGAAAACCCACGTGGGTCAGGTGTCCTAGAAAATCTCCGGTTTGACATGTGAGGAGTTTTGGACCAGCTTCAGTTAGGAAAAATTCAGGAGCAAAGGCAAAATAGGAACAGTGTAACTGTGAACTATGAGTGTTACCTACTTTCATGCATTTAAAGGAAAGCGGTGATTTAAGTGGTGATGTTCTCCGTAATTTGTTTAAATTTGCTTTGTTTGCGGGACTGCACTTGCAGACTGCAGCTCCATGTAGAGAGGATGGGCTCCGGGTAGCACGACCCCGGGTCCCCAGTAGCTTGGACAGTCCACAGTTACTCCAGTCAGCCCCCTTCACTCCCCCAAACAACCCAGCTTCTACAGTAAATTACGTGGTCACCCTAACTTCGTGTGTGGGTCTCCCCACAAGACCAAGGACTCCCGCAGGAGACCGTGTCCGTTCAACTCTAACGTCCAGGCCTAGCTCAGGCCCTGAAGCACAGTCTGCGCCAAGGAATGAGCACAGGAGCCAGGAAGGGCAGAGCTGTGATTTAGGTTCAGGCTTTTACATGCCAAATGCCAGGCTCGTCCTCCTCTGCCAGCTTCGGTTCTGGAGATGTAACGAGGGTGAGGGACGGCCTGACCTATGTGGACTGTGACTGCCATAGGGGTTGGGGGGTGGGGGAAGCTACAGATGGCAACTGAAAACACCAGAGAACAGTTCCCAAGCATCCCACTTCAGACCCTGCGGGAGAGAGGCCAAGTGTGCCGTGTGCCGGGGACAGCCCTCCAGAGCCCATCCTCCCAGCCCCGCCTAGAGGACAGAGCTCAAGTCTCCCCCTGCACCCGTGACAGGCAGACTGATGAGGTCCCAACTCAAAAAGCAATCGTGTCAGAGAGATTTGAATTAGAACTCTACAGAGAAGAAAATTCGGCTCCTATTTTCACTTTTTATAATGTGCATTTACTTTCCATTGCAAATTGCTTAAACGTAGCCTCAACATTTTGAAACAAATGATCTTTTAAAAAATGATCTGTAATCCCGTCACCATTTAATAAACCCAGTCTTTGCGTTTTGGAATCTTTTCCTCCAGGGTTTCATTTTGCCCCATTGTAAGTAGTTTTCCTGCATGGAGTTATACTCACAGGCTGCTGTGTCTGTTATTCACTCCTGTGTAACAAACTCCCCCCCCCCGCCCCCCCCCATTTAGCAATAGAGGCTCATGATTCTGCCTTCTGGTCTGATCTGAGCTTGGCTAACCTCAGCTGGGCCCACTCATGTACTGACCTGGCCCTGGAAGGCCTCACTCATGGGTGGGTGGCTGGCTGGCTGTCAGCTGGAATGATGGGGTGACTGGGGTGACAAGGGGGTTCCTAGCTGACTAGACGAGCTGTTCTTATGGTGCTGGTACCAAGAGCAGAAAAAGAATTGGAGGCTGCAAGTCCTCACAAGGTCTAGGCTGGCATGTGCCATGTCACTCACACCACATTCTGTTAGTCCCAGCTGCTCCCAAGCCTGCCCCAGATTTGAGAGGGGAAGGAAAGATGGCCTCCTGATAGGGAAATCTACAAAATATTGTGGCCATTTTTGCAATATACCACTGCAAGTTTTTAACTCTTCTGCTTTTTCATTTATTATTGTATTATCATCATTTTCTCTTATTAATACAAAGTCTTCATGACATTATTTTTACTGCCCGCATACGGGTGAGAAGGTAGATGGACTACAGTTTACTCAACTGTCTCCCAACTGTTGGACATAACGGTTGCTTCCAGTTATAAATAAGGCTGCACAGAACATCTTTATGCAGGTAAATATTTCTGTCATTTTGACTGTTGCCTTGGAATAGGCTCCCAGAAATAGAGCCAAAAAGGATACATTGTTTTAATGTCCTTGATACATGCTGTCTAGTTGCCTTGCAATTATGTGCTGCTTTTTCTCCAACCCCAATCAGAAGAGAGATTTCAACAGCAGCCTGGATGCAAGTCTCCCTGTGGGCCACCTGGCTTCCCTGGGATCCTCTTGCTTGCTGGTGCACCGGGTCAGGGAGCTGGAATAAAGCCCTGGCTGGGCAGGCCTTTCCTTGGGCAATGTTAGCATCTGAGGTCTGTGCCTGAGGGCCAGCTTTGTGGAGGACCGCAACTGATTGAGGCCCCTGTGATCTCTTACCTCCTGTCTGTCAGAGCGTGGGTTATCTCCTGGACCACTGATTCTAACCACCTGTACCACCTGCACCCAAGCTGGGGAGCAGGTGGGACGCCAGAGGAGCTCTGGTGTCGGTCTGGGTGTGGCGCTCCCTCCCATGGCTGTGTATAGAGCCCCTGCTCAGTATGATTCCGCGTGATCCCCATGGAAACCCACGAGACTGGCAACACTGTGGTGGGTCCCACGTCCTAATGGAGACTCAAGGCTCATCCCTGTTTCCTCTGGGCTTAACCTCCCAGTGGGGACACCTTCTTCCACTTCCTCAATACTCATTTGTCTCCTCTGTTATTTCCTCAGTTCCTGTGCTTTTAAAACACCAATTGATCAGATAAATGATTATGTTTCTGTTTACCATGCTTTCCTCTAAGGTAACAGACTTGGCAGCTATATGAAAACCTGTGAAATATATGGCATAATCTGGGGGGGAATATTGGATACCAGGATTAGTAGTTAGTGGTAAGGAGATCTGGGGTATTTTCATGGGAAATCACAGATACATGGGTCTCAGTGTTAAAAAGAGCTCTCTGGAGCCTGAAGGCACTGACCCTAGGAAGGAAGCAGGGCCGCGTGGGTTGGAGAAGCTGTGTGTACCATGTGTGAGCTCACAGGCTGAGAGTTTGCACACCCTGGTTCCAATCTCCACTCCCCCCATTACTGGCCCTGTGAATATGGTCAAGTCATTTCACCTCTCTGTGCCTCAGTTTTCCCATCTGTAAAACAGACGTAATCATCCATAAGGGCAATTGTGAGCATTTGGGCAATAAATGGCAGGTAGTAATAATTGCACCTATTGAGTTTTTAAAATTTTGACTTGGACACAAAGAAGTGGCTTGTCCAAAGTAGCCTGGCCTGGGACTTGTTGAGCAAGAGCAAGAGGTCCTGGCAGGACCAGGAAGGTGGCCCTCATATCCAGAGAAGCCTCCTCTGTCTCCTCCCACAGCATTTTTCTCTACTTGGGTTCATTCATCCACTCTCCTCCTAAGGCTCCTTCTTCCTTCAGAGGACTGGGCATCCCTGTAGCCAGAAGGGTCCCGACACAGGAGCGACCCTCCTCCCTGCCTAGAGCTTGATAAACACCAGACCTTCCTCACTGGTGAGGCCCAAAGCCAGAAAGGAGGGAAAGCCATGTGCCAAAGTTGGTGCCATGATTCTCTAAACAGAGTGACAGCAGAAGGTCCCAAGGCTGGAGACCCCAAGCGAAAACTCCAAGTGCTATGGGGCCATCCGCTCAGTCACCTGAGCCCAGCACAATTTTAAATAATTCATTGGCTTTTCAAGACAAAACAGTCCTTGTTGCTCTCCTTTTGCTCGCGAGATATCCAGCCTAAGAAAGAATCAGTTGGTGGAATTCTCAGAGCAGTGTGGAGCCTGGAGATTAATCGGAGGGGCTGAAGCTCGGGTGGGGGTGGGGAACCTGCGGCCTCCGGACACGTCTGGTGGTCAGCCAATGCGAATGGGAGGAACATTTTTAGATCTTTGAAAGGGCAGGACTTTAGAAAGAAAGAGAAGAATGCCTGCATTGACCGACACCTCTATTTTCCTTTTACTAATGAGTGTAACCAAAAACTTATTTTTTAAAAAAAATCCCACATTAGGAGGTTGGACAGGTACCTTTGAGCAGGTAAGAAAGAGAGGTCCAGGGCAGTGATGAGGCCCTCAGCTAACACGGGACAGAGCCAGACCTGCACCTGCGCTGTCCAACTCTGGGGCCGGGGCTCTTCCATAATAATACTTCACTCCATGCCAGGCTTTGCATACACTTTCCTATGCAACCTCCACAACAGCTCTGCAGCAGGTACTGTCCGTATCCCCATTATACCAATGATAAGGCTGAGGTTTAGCTCTGGAGACGAACTTGCCATAGGCCATGCAGTTAGACTATAACAGGGATTCCGACTCCATGTGTTTACATCCTTGGTCTTAACCCCCACGCCACGTCTCCACTGTCTGCAAGGTGAGATCCATATGTCATCTCATAATCATCAAGACCCCTGCACAACCTGGGCCTTTTCAATGCCCCATTTCTCGACCCCAACATCTCGGAGACCCTAACTATTACTAATTTTGTTCACCTCCCCCCAACCATCAGGCATTGGCTTGAAAGCTACTTCTTCTAGGAAGACCTCACTGACCACGTCCCAGCCAGGAAGGGCACCCTATGGGCCCTCATAGCACCTGCATTTCCCCTGCCACAGCAATGCCTGGCTTGTGCCGAAATTGCTGGTTTCAAAGTCTCCATAATAGACCATGAGGTCCCAAGGGCAGGAGCCACAGCTGCTCGTCCCTTGTATTTAGCATCTGGCTGAGTGGTGGTGGGGAAACATGTCCCAAGAACATCTGCCTCCTCTTCCCTGCAGTCCCCCTTCATAACGGGGTGCCAGGGAGGACACAGTCCTGAGGGAACGAGGGAAGGAGGGAAGGTGCTCCAGCACCCAGCCCTCTCTGGCCTGTCTTGCCCAGATCTCAAGGCGTACTTCCAGGCTGCCTCCCTGATATCTTCTTGGCCACCCAGCTCTGAGACAGTGCTCTCCTCCATCCCGTGGTGGCCAAAGACTTTTCTGAGGAGCACCAGTCCTGAATAAGATGATTCCTTGGCCCAAAGTCAAGGGAAAACCCTGCCTTTCTTTGATCGCCACCCATGAACACTTTGGAAATCACCACATGTCTCACGTTCGATATATGGCATATGTGGACATGTTTATTTCCTAGGAGAGTCAATGTTGCATAAATGATGCAACTTAGAACTGATGGCACACTGTGATTAAGGAAAGGCAGCATGGAGAGCCTTGTGCAGCTCAGGAGAGTAAAAGTCCGAAGACATCCTGCAGTAGAGAAGCAAAATGCGTGCTGAGCCCACTGCTTCACAAATGAAATCTGACCCCTGAATATGTTTTAGAAGATGTAGTAACACTTCAAGGAAATACACTCCTATAAAATGCACTTTGAAAGTACTCCCCGTGATATTTATAATTCATGGAATATATTTTTCCGATCCACGTGGGTTTGTTTCTGTCATCTTTTCCCATTTACTAATCTTGCCTCTTCACCTAGACCACGTGCTACCCAAGGGCAAGGCCTACGTCACAGAAATCGCTGACAGGCCGAGTGTCTGCTCTGAACGTGTGTCCTATGCTTGCTCGGGAATCATGGATTTGAGAGTATACATTACACTGCTTCTCAGAACACTCATCCTCAGCAGGGGAGGGAGGGTGACCCCCACTGTGGCATCTTATCAAGGGTGGTAGCCCTTCAAAGGTGTGGTCTCTGTTGAGCCACAGCTTGTTCAGCTGTGTGACCTAAGCAAGTTGCTTAACCATTCTGAGCCTCCATTTTCCCATCTGTGCACTGGGAGAATTACAGCTCTTAGCTTCTGAGGTAGATGAAGGGAGAGCATATGAGTAGAGCATGTAGAACAATTCCTGAGAGAGCAAATGCCAGCTGTTCTAATTTTGTCCAGTCATTTCAAAATCCCACCAGTAGTCAATGGTGCACAGGATTAACTGAAGGAGGACACTGGGTGATGGAAAGAGATTATGATGATGATGATTATTATTATTAAACAGAAGTGCTTCCAGAAGAGTCGTTGGCCTGTGGGGGCCTCCATGAGACAGGCCAGACCCACCACAGGGAGATGTGCTACCTGGGCATGAGCGCGTTTGTTATTCCTCGAATCCTCTCCTGGGCTTGGCTGGGCCCTCGTCTGTAATTGACACTGAGTGAATGAGCTCTATGTGATGTAACTCAATAGGAGCGCGGATGTGAGCGGAATTATCCCGCATCCTGAACTTGGAGGGTCGAGAGCACCCTGTGAGAACCACATTTGTCCCTCACTGCTTCCCCTGGACTCTGAAACGTGTGTGCCAGACAAGGAGGAAATGGTTTTGTTTTAATTTGGTCGTTCTTATTGGAGCAAAGGGAGAATTGTATTTTAAATGTTCGCTGGCTTCTTGAAGAATGTTTTCTTGGCTGTTGCCACAGCCCCAGTCAAAAGTCTCAGTGGCAAAGAAAAATGAGCACAGAAAAAGAGAAGCAGAGGGAAGATTCAGCCTGCGGGTCTCTGCGTGAGTGTTTTACACAAAAAGGAAGGTGATAGGGGAGGGTCCTGAAAACATTTAACCCCCGGAGCACCTGGGCTCTGGAAGGCCGTGAGCCTCTGCTCACTAACGGCACCAATGCCTCAGGGCCCACACAAGCAGGAACTCTGTTCCATTCTCCAGCTGAGGGGCTGGGGGGCAGGAGGGTCGGCTGATGTGGGGATGTGAGATACCCTCACAGCTGAAGAGATGGGGGAGCAAAGTGAGGAGACTGTTTTAGGCACCCAACAAGGACAAGTGGGTTCATCTTCAGACTCAGCGTGGCTGGTACCTAATGTCCTCAAAGTCATGCAAGCGGCGTGAGGTGGGTCTGGGACAGAAACCCTGGTCTGTCTGATGCTCAACACCGTGTCTCTCCTCCGCCACGTCCTCTCCTGAAACAGAAATCTCATCACACTTGACAGTGTCACTCTGTACCCCGCCGTATCCGAGAGTAGGTTCCTAAGCTACACAGATCCTTCCAGAGACTTGCCGAGGACCTGCCTGTAGGGCCTTCAGACCCCAAAGATTTGCCCTTGGCGCTTAGTCCTGGCATCTGACAGGATCGTGAAGCCACCTGACTGGTTGCTTTAGCAAATCAATAAGACTGAGCTACATCTCTGTCCCCAGCTCTGCTGTCAGCTCTGGTAACTAAGGCACAGAAGAGCCCCCGTGGGCCGACTTAGCAAGGGCTGGGGTGCGCAGGAGCTGTGCACGCAGACTCGAGAGCCAGTCTGGGCTCAGATCCCACTTCTGCCACCAGGGCCACCATGGAAGGCTGGGTGGCTTATACCTTGTGCAAGGGCTTCAGTCCAAGATGGCAGGGACGGCTGGCACCCGGTGCTGCTGTCACCAGGCGGTGGGGGCTGGGGCCGCCACCAGAGAACAGGGTGTCCTCTACCACTTCCAGAAAGGATCCATGTGAGCTACCACAGCTCTCTGCTATTTAGAGTTAGTTAGGTCATCTGGTTGAGTTTATACCCTCATTGTGCCTCGATATCTTCACCTGAAAATGGAAAACAGTAATATATTTCTCAAATGTATGAGGGTTTGAGGGATGAATGCCCAAAAAGCATTTAGAGCAGAGCCTAAAGCATAGTAAGTTCTCAAGGCTATAGTAGCCGTAGCATCCGACCAGCATTTTTAAAGGACAATTTTGCTGGTGGCCAAATGTGAATTCACAGTATCATGCAATTTTACATATTTTTCGTCCTAAGCCCCAGGTCGCCATCAGAAACCCAGAAAAGCCCTCAGCGGACCCATGAGCCCCCACCAGCCACCTGCCTCATCAGCCTGCCCCACACGGGTCCCCTGAGTCCTTCACACAGTTGCAGGCAGGACGCAGGCACACCTGTGTGTCCTTCCTGCACCCTGAAATGGAAAAGGAAAGCTGGCATATTTTTTTTTTTTTTAGCTCATCTTTCGCTTTGGACCAATTAAAAGAAAGGCATTTTAATAGGCCCTGTGGAAAGGGAGCTAAAGTTGCTCCCTAGGCTGAGCACTGAGCCCAGAGGTCAGGGCAGGATTAATAAGATGCTATAAATGCAAACAGTGGCCCATATCTCCATGGGCAAAGTGCTCTGGTTTGGGAGGAAGGGAGAAAATTAAATTATAGTGAGAAAATATACATTATTCGAAGCAAGATAAAAAAGGAAGAACTCAGTGGAGTCTAGATGAATCTGAGTGAATCCGTCAGCAAGATACTGAGGCTGGCTCAGCACAGCTGCCCGGGAAGCCCGGCAGGGTCATGAAATAGGAGAACACGCCCAAGGAGAGGCAAGTTCAATCACAAGTTAGGCTTCATCTCTGTTCCCAATACCCTGTCGACGGGCTCTCAGCTCTGTTTTCCTGGGATGACAGGTAAATGTGCCTGGTCGCTCACCCAACAAACATTGATTAAGCGTCTTCCCATCCCAGACCCCATAGGCACCAGCCATTCAGAGGGGAACTAAACTGGCTCTGGACGGCACTCAAGGAGCGCACAGACACCTGACATGGCCAGGGAGAAGATGATGCTAATTTCCCGCGGCTTTCCATGCTCCGTGCTGGAGCCCGCGGTGGCATTTGCTATTTCTCACAGCATCGCCTTCTATCACTGCCAGGAGGCAAACGTGATTATGATGCCTGTTCTACAGACGAGGAAGCTGAGACTCTCAGAGCTGAGGGAACTGCCACACAGCCGGTAAGTGGCAGTCCAAGGTTAGAACTCAGGGGCTTGAGGGGCGCCTGGGTGGCTCAGTCAGTTAAGTGTACAACTTCAGCTCAGGTCGTGATCTCACCATTCGTGGGTTCCAGGCCCAAGTCGGGCTCTGTGCTGACGGCTCAGAGCCTGGAGCCTCCTTCGGATTCTGTATCACTCTCTCTCTCTCTCTCTCTCTGTCTCTCTCTCTGCCCCTCCCCCATTTTCAGTCTGCCTCTCTCCAAAATAAATAAACATTAAAAAAAAAAAAAGAACTCATGGGCTTGTGCCTTTCAAGATCAAGTTCTCACGCACCTTGCAAACAGCTGTTGTGGTAGAGGACAGCAGAGGAGTGTGTATGTGTACACATGTGCATGTGTGTGTGTGTGTGTATGTGTAGGGCACAGGTGAGCTTCAACCTAAAATAATCATTCCTGGAATACTTCCTGGAGAAGGTGATGCTTAGTCAAGTCCTAAAGAGAAGGTCTTGAGTGCCAGGCTAAGGAATTTGGATTTTATCAACTGTTTTTTGAGCAGAGATGAAGCATAATCAGATCCTCAACAAGCCAGTATTTGATAAGAAAGCACATGTTAAGCACGGAGACCATTACAAAGATGTAAAATAAGCTGTAGTCACTGTCCTCTCCTAGCTCTGATCTAGTTGGAGCAATGAAACACATAACTATCAAAAAAATAATTAGTGTTGGGGCACCTGGGTCGTTTAGTCAGTTAAGCATCTGACTCAGGCTTAGGTCATGATCTCATGGTTTGTGAGTTCGAGCCCCGCATCAGGCTCTGTGCTGACAGCTCAGAGACTGGAGCCTGCTTCAGATTCTGTGTCTCCCTCTCTCTCTCTGCCCCTCCCCTGCTTGCACTCTGTCTCTTGCTCTCTCAAAAATTAAAGTTAAAAATTTTTTTAAAAAATATTAGTGACTGTGGATAAACTCATGCCAAGTGCCAAACGAAAGGCAGAGACCTAGGTGCTGTAGGAGGTGGGAGGAGGGAGCTGACTGGGCTCCCAGGGGGTCGAGGAGATTCCTAGGGTAGGCAGAATCCCAATAGGGTTGGAGGAATTCAGAGAGAGAAATGGGAAAGGCACCAGAGCTGGGCCTAAATGGGTCATCATACCCATTTAGGGATTCCCATGCTTAGCAGAGAGCCTGTCTGTAGCAAATGATGATATGTGCTTGCTGAAAGAATAAATGCTCCATCAGTGAAAATAAAGGCCACATGGTTGAGAGGTGAGGTGTGGCTGAGGGACTGTGGAGTACGGGGGTGCTGGCGCCTGAGCCTCTAACAGCCTGCCAAGTGCAGCTCAGTTGACTGTGACCCCACCAACCAGGCTGACGTCCTTCAGTTTCCAGCTTTCTATTTTTCCACGACCAGGCACACACCGGGGATCATCTGTTGTTGGAGAAGTGAGTGATGGTGTAAGGGAGCAGCTGGAGAAAACGTGGGGGAAATCTGAAGGGAGCAGATGGAGGAAGCTTTGAGTTCCAGGCCAAAAACTTTAGCCTTTTCCTCTGGGCAAGTGGTGGCCATTGAAGTCTCTCAACATTCAAGTAACAGGAGGTAAACAATTTGGGGGGGAGATTAATGTGGGTCTCCAAGCAAAATGTACCAGGCTGGGGGCTGGGAGGGGGTGGGGAGAAGAGAAGAAACATGCTATGGGAGAAAGCTTCTAGAAGTGGCTCCTGCCATTTAAAATGGGCAAACTCTTTGCTCTGGAGATTTGATTTCTGCACATTTGCCCGAGGACATCACTGGACACACACACGAAAGAACAGTCCCCGAGATCCTTGCAATGCAGTCTAGGCCAGAGAGGGCAGGGATGCAGTTCTCTCCGGGGGTTCAGCATAG